>NW_003852396.1:43636987-43717259 GCF_000181295.1 Otolemur garnettii
ATGAATGTTTTGACATAATAACTAAGAAAGTTACATGAAGGCTATGTTAACCAGTTTGATGGAAGTGTCTTGGATTTTCTATGAAAACACCACACTGTACCCCCAAAGTGCATCAATGTATCAATGTACACAGTTACCACTCAATAAAAAAAAAAAAACAAAAAAAACAAAAGTATTGTAAACAATACTTTTTATTGTATGGATCCTAAAAGGTTATGAATAGATAGAAGATATTTTATTCTAACACTGCACTTAGCATTTTATTTGTGATAGTAATAAGAAAGTGTGTAGTTTTTCATTTCATTTCATTTTGTTAGAATTTAGTTGTGGTGGTGTTTTTGATAAAGAAATTAAATTTTTCACTTTCATTTCTATTTTTACCATAGGAAAAATGTGAGCATTTTTAAGAAATTAGAGATTTGAATTTGAAATATTCATATATTAAGCAGTCCATCAATCTTTTGTTTAACAATGGAAACTTCAGAACATCAAAGAGTTGCACATTTTCAAGCTTAGAGAAAAATGGATGCATGGAATCCTGGCAACTGAGAGCAAATAGACATATGTCAATATCTGTGTATAAATAAACGCTAACACTTATGTCAGCAGTTTGTCTTTTTTGCTTGGGAACTTTTATCTAATAGTGTTGACAATGAGGTCTTTCAGTGCTTTGTATTGTCTGAGTATAGTCTGTATACAAATTTTATGTATATAATCATATTTATTGTTATTTGTCATTGACATTTACTCTTAGTTTCTTTTCTTTTCTTTTCTTTTTTATTGTTCAGATTAATTTGCAAGTATAAAGAATTAGGTTACAATGTTTGCATTTGTTAGATAGAGTCCCTCTTATAATTGTGTCCTGCCCCCAAGAAGTGTGCCATATACTCTAACATTGTGCCCATAAAGTGGGAGCATACCTATCCCTCTCCCTGCTTTCTCATTCCCCTGCCCCCACCTTGAGTTGATTTGAGTTTTTCTCTTACATGGGCGTAATGGACAATCTATTATTGGATTGTCTGCTGGCTTCCTATTAGTATTGAGTATATTGTAGTCTTGCTTCTCCATCCTTGTGATACTTTACTAAAAAGAATGTGTTTCAACTCTATCCAGGTTAATAAAAAGATGCAAAGTCTCTATCTTTTTTGATGGCTGAATAATATTCCATGGTATTATTTCCTTTTTCAAAAGTATTTTGTTTATCTTTGATAACTAGCAATTAGATATTGACTTTTTTAATTTTGGTATCTTTGTGTAGGGCAGTGAGTGTGATTCCACATAAGTTACTACAAGTAGATCTGCATTGTTCATCAGCCATATGACTTGTTTTAAAGAGGGATGTTCAAGCAATTAGAGGTAGAATAATTTGGAATTGTCTTGGTTAAGGGGTATAATTTAATTGTACCTTCATTTCTTAATGCTTACTATGAAAATTATTAAGAGTTTAAAATGTATCATTGACTGAAGTTCAGAGTACTCCAATTATTAGGGGATTTTATTTGTTTCTTGGGGGGTGAGGCAGAAATTATCTAGATGGAAAAGGCCAGTAGGCAGTTAGAAATGGCAGGTTTGGATTTGGAAAAAGAATGATGCAAGGGTTATACTGTAGAAGTTACTTAGCATGTTTATTGAAGGCTTGCTCTCTGTTCCTGAAGATTTAAGGCCTAGAATTCATGCAGACCATAAGACTGGCATCTGCCTTGCCTATGAAGTTGATAGTCCATTTTCTAAATTCTACAGAGATTATTTGCTTTAGAAGGTCATAGTTGAAGCTTGGGAATGAAAGCAATTGGAAAAATAAGGACTATATGATTAAAAAATTGACAGAGTGACTTTGGGAAATGCCTACGTTGTGTAGGGTTTTAGAAGGCCAGGATTATGGGACGTACCTATACGTCCTATAGTGGTTGGCATTACAAACAGGAGACAATGAAGAAAACAGAGTTAGAGTACCAGGATATGGGGATTTATAGCAAAGCTAATTAAATTTAAGCAGGATCTGCTACTTGTGCACAGTACTTCCAAGGCTTTGGGAGGAGGGTATTCAGATACCTATGTTTCTGCAGGATTTATAAAAGTAAGGTATTTAAGAATTGCTATTTCTTTAAGTTCTCATCTTACCCTTATGTCATGTAGCATAGGAGTGGCATCAGACAATTTAGGGATCCAGCTAAGGAGAAGTTGAATTGGGTTTATGTTTAGTCTGGGTAGCATATATTTATGTGGTAAATGTCACTTATGAGTATAGTTAAGTTTTGGCTGCTGTTCTGGTATGGGAATGATATTTAGGAATATTCTTGTTACCCACTCTGCTTCCTCATTATCATGACACTGAGATGCAGATCATATGGTGATATGGACATGTCTTAAGGTGCCTGACATTAGAAGTATACGGTGGGGTAGGAGAAATTTTGAAACATACTAGGCCAGAAGCTGGTCTGGAAAAACTTCTTCCAAATTTGATAGCTTATGAATGAAAACAGTCATACAAGTTTTTCTAAATTTGACAGCAATACTAAAATTTTATATGACATTACCAGTAACAGTTTGTGAACCTAAAAGAATATTTTCTAAAATATAAATATTAATAACTTAGTTTTTTAATTTTTTAAATCTGTTCCTTTGTAGAAAATTCTACATATCATTGCCATGTAAAAAGGAGATCATAAAATATAAGCACTAAAAATGTGGAAAAAGTATTCTAGAAGTGTGTTTTTATTGATAAAAAAATTTTATTTTTCCAGATTTTTTATGCTTGTGGTGTTTTGCTTTTACCTAATTTTATATTTGTAACTTGCCTTTCTTTATTCTTAAATAGGACCCTTCAGTTGTATGAAGTTCAGGCCCAATAAAATCTGGGAGGCACAGAATCGTATAATCATGGAAGTTAAAAGGAGACAAATTACAGATGAAGGGGGTGTGTGTGTGTGTGTGTGTGTGTTTGAAGCAGTCTCACTTTGTTGCCTTGGGTAGAAAACCTCAAACTCTTAGGCTCAAGTGATTGTCTTGCCTGAGCCTTCCAAATATCTGGGACTACATGCGTCCGACACAACGTCCTGCTATTTTTTGAGACAAGGTCAGTCTCGCTCTGGCTCAGGCTGGTCTTGAATCTGTGAGCTCAGGCAATCCACCTGCCTCAGCCTCCCAAGTGCTAGGATTACAGGCGTGAGCCACTGCGCCTAGCCCTTTTTTGTTCGTTTGTTTTTGTTTAGCAGGCCCAGGCCGGTTTGAATCTGCCAACCCCAATGCACAGGGCTGGCACTTTAACCATTGGTGCTACAGGTGCACAGCTGAGGATGTGTTCTGTTTTAAATGATGTGTTGAGGGAGCTAAGGAAGGCAGTTGGATATTGTGATTAAGGGATTATTGATGCTTTTTAATAGTGTAATATGAATTTGAGAGGAGGTTGTAAACTTTTTAAGGAAAAGTAGTGATTTTTTAAGGAAAAGTTTGTGATTAAGGGATTATTGATGCTTTTCAATAGTGAATATGAATTTGAAGTGGAGGTTGTACACTTTTTAAGGAAAGTGGCAGTGTTGTGCAAGAGCCAGTAGTGTTTGAGGAAAGCAAAATCCAGAGATTTTATGTGTATGTGTATGGTTCAAAGATAGGTGGAAATCTAAATATGTTAAACAAAGAGAAAACATAAATAGCAAAGAAGGAAAAGTTAGAGGTAATAGCAAGGGAGAGTAAAGCAGAGCAGAGAGAGTGGTGTCCGATCAGGGAAGTAAGAGAAAATTGGATCAAAACACTAGAGTGCATCTAATAGTGGAATTCCATGAAGGTGGTTTACTTATCACTGTATTAGCATTGTACTAGTGCTGAGTACAATACAGTAATTGGTTTTCATGATGTTGACTCCAATTCTTTCTTAAATCACAACATATTTTATGCTTAGTTTGGTCTAATGTAACACAACATATAAAGATTTGCATTTAGATGTTTATTTATTTATTTTAGATTGATGTGAGGATATAATTAGGCCACATTTTCTGAGTTTGTTAGAGAGAGAACAAGTTGTAGTTGTTGCCCTTTACCTAGGTGTGCCACACACCCTTATTCTGTGCCTATTAGGTGAGAGGACATCAATCCTCCTCTCTCCCTCTCTCCCCACTCTTCCTGTGTTTAGATGTTTAAATGAACTGTTTCTTTCATGACATAAATGGAAGATAATTATCTGATTAGTTTATTACTTTAAATTTAGTTTTCTAAATTTTTCTTTGACTCTATCAAATGGTTGTCCAAAATCAATTTAAATATATTTCAAGGTTTTTATAAAGTTATATAAACTGATGACCATACAAAACATAGAATAAGATTATTTTTTCTTAGTTTTATAGATGGTATGGTAAAGGGTACAGAATTGACTATAAAGTAGGATATTTTTTATTCCCTTTTCCATCTCATTCATCAATATTTATTGAGTGTTCATTTTTACGTCAAGCATAGATTTGTGCTGGGATAGGGCAGTGAACAACATGTAAAATTCTATGCCTTCATAGAACTTACATTCCAGTAGGACAGATAGAAAATATGCAAATAAATACAGTAATATTTAACATATAATCAGATAGTAATGCGTGTTGTGAAGAAAAGTAAGGGAGAGTAAGATGATGAAAAGTTGTGGAGGAGGATATTTTAGATAGTGTGGTTGAAGAAAGCCAGATAGGACACAAAAGATGTGTTTGCTAAGATAAAGTCATTTAAAGTTTAATAGAAGTAATGTCTCCTTACTTCAGCTTTCTCACCTCTAAAACTATTGCTTAATAATAGTACCTACTTCATAGGTTTGTTGCATGGTTTAAATAAGATTATATGTGGTATGTATGTGTAGGTATAGCCTTGGCATAATACTTGAGATACTAACAACTCTGAATAATTGTTAGCTCTTCTTTTTATAACTTTATTTCTTATTACAGGCATATCTCATTTTATTATGCTTCACTTTATTGTGCTTCACAGATACACTGTTAACAGTTTGAAGGTTTGTGGCAACTCTGTGACGAGCAAGTCTATTGGCATCATTTTTTCCACCAGCACTTGCTCATTGTGTCATATTTTGGTAGTTCTTGCAATATTTCAAACTTTTTCATTGTTATTGTACCTATTATGATGATCTGTGATCAGTGATCTTTGATATTACTATTGCAATTATTTTTGAGCACCACAATCCATCACACCTATAGAAGCCTGCAAATTTCATTGATAAATATGGTATGTGATCTAAGTGCTCCAACAACCAGTGGTTCCCCATCTCTCATCTTCTCCTTAGGGCTCCCTGTTCCTTGAGGCATCACAATATTGAGATTAAGCCAATTAATGATCTTACAGTGGCAGCTTGGTGCCTATAGCTCAGTGGCTAAAGCGCCAGCCACATACACCAGAGCTGGCAGGCTCAAATCCAGCCTGGGCCTGCCAAACAACAGTGACAACTACAACCAAAAACAGCCAGGTGTTGTGGTGGGTGCCTGTAGTCCCAGTTACTTGGGAGGCTGAGGCAAGAGAATTGCTTAAGCCCAAGAGTTTGAGGTTGCTGTGAGCTGTGACGCCATGGCACTCTACCTAGGCGACAGAGTCGCCAAAAAAAAAAAAAAAATATATATATATGTATATACACACACACATATATAAAATCTTACAGTGGCTTCTAAGTATTCAAGTGAAAGGAAATGTTTCTCACTTTAAGTGAAAAACTAGAAATGTCTTAGCTTAGTAAGTTAAGCATGTTGAAAGACAAAAATAGGTTGAAAGCTAGAACTTTGTGCCAAATAGTTAGCTAAATTTTGAATGCAAAGTTACTTGAAGGAAATTAAAAGTGCTACTCCAGTGAAGAAATGAATGATAAGGAAGCAAAGCAGTCTTATAAGCTGATACAGAGAAAAGTTTGAGTGGTCTGGAAAGAAGCTCAAATAGAGCATGACATTTCCTAAGTCAAAGTCTAATACAGAGCAAAGTCCTAACTTTCTTCATTTTCTATGAAGGCTGAGAGAGAGGCTGAGGAAGCTAGAGAAGAAAAGTTTGAAGCTGGAAGAGATTGGTTCATGAGGTTTAAGGAAAGAAGCTGCCTCCAAGATAAACCTGCAGGTGAAGCAGCAAATGCTGAGGGAGAAATTGCAATAAGGTATCCAGAAGATGTAGCTAAGATAGTTGAGGAAGATCTGCTACACTAAATACACATAACAGATTTTCAATGGACAAAACAGCCTTCTATTGGAATAGATGCCATCTGGAACATTTATGGCTAGAAAGGAGAGGTCAATGCTTGGCATCAAAGAATAGGCTGACTCTTCTAGGGTCTAATGCAGCTGGTGACTTTATGTTGAAGCCAATGTTCATTTCCCATTCTAAAAATTCCAGGGCTCTTAAGAATTTTGCTGAATCTTTTCTTTTTGTGCCCTGGTAATGGAACAACAAAGCCTTGATGATAGCTTATTTGTTCATAGTATGTTTCAATGAATATTTTAAGCATACTGTTGAGACTTACTACAAAGAAAAAAAATTCCTTTTGAAGTAGTACTTGATCATTGGCAATGAAACTGGCTGCTCAGGAGCTCTGTACAAAAAGATTTGTGTCATTTTCATGACTGCTAACGTAACATCTATTCTGCAGCCCATGGATCAAAGATAATTTCTACTTTCAAGTCTGACTATTTCAGAAGTACGTTTCATAAGGCTATAGCTTTCATGGATGGTGATTCCTTGATGATCTGAGCAAAGTGAATCGAAAACTTTCTAGATTGGATTCCAGATGCCATTAAGAACATTTGTGATTCATGGGAAAAGTTCAAAATATCAACATTAATAAGAGTGTGGAAAAAGTTCATTCCAACCCTCATGCATGACCTTCAGGAGGAAATAACTGCAGATGTGATGGAACTAGCAAGAGAATTAGAAGTGGAACCTGAAGATGTGACTGAATTGCTGCAATCTCATGATAAAACTTGGACACATGAGGGTTTTTTCTTATGGCTGAGCAGAGAAAGGGGTTTCTTGATATGGAATCTATTCTTGGTAGAGATGCTGTGAACACTGTTGAAATGACAATGAAGGATTTAGAAGATTTCATAAACTTAGTTGATAAAGCAAAGTAGCATGGTTTGAGAGGATTGATTTCAGTTTTGAAACAAGTTCTGTGGATCACATGCTATCAAACAGCATTGCATTCCTACACCAAAATCTTTCATGAAAGTAAGAGTCAATTGATGTGGTAAATTTATTGTTGTCTTATTTTCAGAAATTGCCACAGCTACCCCAGCCTTCAGCAACTACCACCCTAATCAGTCAGCAGCCATCACCATCAAGGCAAGACCCTTCACCAGCAAAAGGATTATGAGTCACTGAAGGTTCAGATGATCATTAGCATTTTTTAGCAATAAAGTATTTTTAAGTTAAGGTATATACATTTTTAAAGACATAATGCTAATGAACACTTAGTTGACTATAGTACAATGTAAATATAACTTTTTTATTAATGGGAAACAAAAAAATTCATGTGGTATTGAGATATTTGTTCTGGAACTGAATCTGCAACATCTGAGGTATATTTATATTATTTATGCCTTTATGTGAACCAGATAAGTTGTAAAATGACCAACTCCTCTATTAAGTACCTTTCTTTCCTGAGCATACCTCCAAATTCCAGACTCAAACTTGTTTTTTTCTTTAATTTGGAGATTAAAGAACTTTTAAATTCAGCCATATGTACAATACTCTAAAGTACACTAATCTTAAATATTTAAGTGATATATATATACATACATCACTCAACAAATATTTTCCTAGCTATACCTGTGTAATCCCCACCCAGATCCAAATGTGTAATATTCTCAGCCCACCAGAAGAAACTTTGGTTCACCCTTGAGTTGTTACTACCTCTATAGGTAACCAATATTCCGACTTCTGTTTTCATCAATTTGTGTTTCATGTTTTTAATTTCATGTAAATTGAATTATGTGCTGTTAATCTTTTTTTATTTGACTTCATTTGCTGCAAATAATGCCTACAAGATTCATCTGTTAATATGTTGTTAGATGTATCACCAGTTTGTTGTTTTTTTTAGTTCAGGTTAGTGTTCCGTAGTATAAATGGACCACATTTTGTTCATTTTCCAATTTATAGATATTTGTATTATTTTTATTTTGGGAGGTAGTTATGAATAAAGCTGTGTGAACATTCTTCTATATCTTTTTGGTAGACATATATATTTTTGGTGGCTGTATACTAAAAGTAGATTTATTGAGTTATAAGGTATATGTTTGACTTTGGTAGAAACTCCCAAGTATTTTCCAGAGTTGTACCAATTTATTCACTTAGTGGAAATAGGTGAGAGTGTCACTTGCTCCACATTCATATGAACAGCTTTGAATGAGTGAAGTATGAAGTGTTTTTCCAGTTGTGTCTAATTGTTATTTTAATTTGTATTTCTTTGATGCTGATGATCCTTGAGTTTTTTTTTTTAATAGAGTCCACCTAGAATGCAGTAGTGTCATCATAGCTCACTGCAACCTCAAATGCCTGGGCTTAAGTGATCTTCCTGCCTCTGCCTCTTGAGTGCGCTTGCTTGATTTTTTTTGTTTTTAGCAGAGATGAGGTCTAGAAACATTTGCTTGGGCTGATCTTGACCTCCCACCTTGGCGTCCCAGAGTGGTAGGATTACAGGTATGAGCCACTGCACCAGCCACTGATCAGCTGTTTGGACAGCCTCTTTTGTGAAATTATTCTTTAGATTATTGCCTATTTATAACATTGGATTGTTTGTTTTCTTTATTATAGATTTATAGTCGTTTTTAATATTCCTGATGTATTCTAGATATAAAACCTTTGTGGGATATATGTATCAAAAGTATTGTCTTCTGTGGGTTTTCTTTAATCTTGATATCTTTTGGGAAACAAAAATTACTAGTTTCAATGAAGTTCAACTTATTTTTCGCTTTAGTAGATAAGTGGTTTTTGAATATTAATATTAAAAATCTTTGCTTACAGTAAGATCATGAAAATATTGTCCTGAATTTTCTTCTAGAAGCTTTATAGATTTATCCTTCACTTTTACTTATATTGGTGGTTCTCAACCTTCCTAATGCTGCGAACCATTAATATAGTTCAAAGGGGTCGTGACCACAGGTTAACTGCTGACTTGTATGATCTATAATTAATTTCTCTCTATGGCATGAAATTGGGGTTAAGGTTCATTATTTTTACTGGTTTCCAATGTTCTACTACGGTTAATTAAAAATATTGTCTTTCACCTTCAGATTTGTAGTGTTATCTTTTTCATAAAAGGTATATGTGTACATGGCTGTGTATGTGTAGATCTGTTTTAGGACTCTGTTTCATTTGTTCATTTTTTGGCTTTTGTCACACTATAACTTGATAGTATCTTTTTTAAAACATTATACAGTCTTAAAATTCAGTACTGTAAGTCCTTCAACTTTGTTTTTTAAAAGATTTCCTTGGCTAATTTAGGACCTTTATGTATTTGTGTAATTTTTAGGATTAACTTGTCAA
This sequence comes from Otolemur garnettii, assembly GCF_000181295.1. Classification (NCBI taxonomy): domain Eukaryota; kingdom Metazoa; phylum Chordata; class Mammalia; order Primates; family Galagidae; genus Otolemur; species Otolemur garnettii. Next base: position 43,646,492 of record NW_003852396.1, read on the forward strand.
TTTCTACAAAGAAGATTTAATGGGATTTTGATTTCGTTTGCATTGTATCTACAGAGATTAATTTGGGAAGAATCAATATTATAGCAATATTGAATATTTAGTTATGAACATGGTGTATTTTATTCATTTTTTTGCATCTTTAAATTTTTTTCTCATTTTTTAGTTTTCAGTTGTAGATGTCTTACCTATATGAGACTTATTCCTTGCTTTTTAACTTTCATATCTTATTTTATAAATGGTGTTTCATAAATTTTGTTTTCCATTTGTTTAATAGTAGTATATGGAAAATTATAGAAAAATTTTAAGCTTATATCAGACAGTCTTACTAAATTCACTGATTCATTATAGTTGTTTATGTGTAGATTCCTTTATAGATCCTTTTTCTATGTATATAATCATGTTATCTGTAAAGACAGTTTTACTTCTTTTGATCTTTACTTTTTTACTATTTCCTTGTCTAGAACCTCCAATATAATATTGAACAAAAATGATAATAGTGGACAATCTTCTTTTCTTTTTAAGCTCAGGGGGAAAGTGTTCAGTATTTTACCATTTATATATTTGTTAGTTGTAGAGGTTTGTGTGTGGTGTATTATTATTATTACTATTGGTAATAGATAACTTTTGTCAGAACAAAAAAGTCCTATTCATAGGTTATTGAGAGTTTTTAAAAAGATGACTGTTAAATTTTATTGAATACTTTTTCTGCATATATTGAGTTAAACTTAGGATTTCTATCCTTTAATTTGTGAATATGGTAAGTTAATTTATTTTTCACTTTTATTTTTTTTAGAGAACAAGTCTCTCTTTGTTACCCAGCCTGGAGTACAGTGGCTATTCACAGGTGTGATCATTGTGTCCTACAGCTTTGAACTTTTGGGCTCAAGTGATCCTCCTGCCTCAGCTTTTGAGTAGCTGGGACTATAGGCATGCACCACTGTGCCCATCTATTACTTTGGTTTATTTTTGAATGTTAAATTAATGTTTATTTTTAGAATAAATACCATTTGATTATATATATTACTCTTTTTATATATTGCTGGGTTTGTCTTACTAAATTATTCTTTTAATTTTAGAAGTTTTCATCTATGTTCATGGAAATAATGGTCTGTGATTTTTTTTCCTAGTTGTGTCTATGGTAGGTATTTGTATTAGGTTTATGTTGGCCTTATGCAATGATGAAGGAAGTGTTTCTTCCTTCACTATTTACTGAAAAAGTTGTGTAAGTTTGGTTTCTGCTACTTTTAATATGTATGATCATCTCTTTTATAAAGTTTCTGAAGTAGTCATCAAAACAGAGGATGGTTGTCTTCTTTTACAGTTGAGGAAACTGTAGCTTAGAGAAGTTAAGCACTATTAGGCAGCTGGTGGTTACTTGATCTGTATTAAAAACCAGTTCTGTCTTCCTTCATAGGCTTTGCTACATAGTATACAAGGAGTAAAATGACTAGGTGGTCATATGGGGGTCTTAAGAAACACTAGTTTTCTTTTGAAAACTCAGAAAACTTCTTATTAAAACTTCCTGTCGGTCGCAGAAGCACACTCTTGATAAATGTTTTTTAACTGCTGTGAGGGTTGTGGCTTAAAGTAACTAAGCTTCATAATTCTGTTGGCTAAGTCAAATGAAAAGTCCATCCATTCCAAAACTGAACAAATCAGTTTTATTTTTCTGTGGGAACAAACGGTTACTTGGAATTTACTGGGATTCCTCATTTCCAAATCTATGTAGTTCTGGCAAAAAATTCTTTGGCTTTGTGAAAGTTATTTCCAACCTTGACTTTTCCCAGTTTATGATAGGTTAAGGGAATCAATTCAGCTTATACTGATAGGTCCAAGGAGAAAGGAAAAAGCTTCATGCAAAGCAGATATAAGATAACTTTAAAGACAAATCTTATTTCCCTCCAAGTTCAATCATTCTCATAATAGAAGTCATCTATAAAACAAAAAGTTTAACTTTCATTTCATGTGGAAGCATCTTTTCCATCCATTAGGTGACACAGAATACTTGGAAGACTGCCCCTTGTTTGCTCATTACGGAAGAATTCAGGTTTTCTAAAAATTATTTGCTAATGACTTCTCATTCTATAACTATTTAAATGTTTTTTTCCCCTCAGGATTGTATTGGAAATTTTTGGCTTTTTTATGAGTTTTCAGTAAGTTATAATGCTGTTTAATCACTAAAATTTATGCTGTGCCAATATTTCATTTGTTTCATATAAAAACCTCAATAAGTTTGTCTCATTTCTGACTAATTTAGAAACTCCAGCTCCCTTTAGAGCTCCCTAAACAGCTTCTCATCTTTAAAGCATAAAGCGTTTCATTAGTGGAACCTACAAAAGTAATGTTAGAGAAGGCAAGTGCTTTTTCACTAAAAAATGTTCTATGTTAATAAAATCTCAGAATTTTAGAGCTTGAAACATTTTCAGAAGATCATTTAATGGGTGATGCCTGTAGCACAGTGGGTAGGGCGCTGGCCACTTATACTCTGGCTGGTGGGTTTGAACCTGGCCCGGGCCAGCTAAACAACGACAGCTGGAACAACAATAACAACAAAAATAGTCGGATGTTGTGGCGGGTGCTTGTAGTTCCAGCTACTTGAGATGCCGAGGTGAGAGAATTGCTTAAGCCCAGGAGTTTGAGGTTGCTGTGAGCTGTGACGCCACGGCATTCTACTGAGGGTGACATAGTGAGACTCTGTCTCAGACAAAACAAAACAAAACAAAAAAACATTTAATCCTTCTGATACTTGTGAAACTGCTATCTCAGTGGGATTATTTTCATGACTAATATCATACTTAATGCTTTTACAAATCCTTTAGTAATTATGCATAGCTCCAACAATGGAAATTTGAGAAAGGTGTAGAATAGATATTATTTTCAGCAATGAACACCTTAAAAATTAAAGTATTGGCCTGCTGATTTTTTTGCCCTTCTCTTTAGTTCTGCCAGTAATAGTAGATATTTATTTGCTGTTTTATAATGCTAATTGGTTAGTATGTGGACTCATATTCACTAAATTAATTATCAGTATAAGAATTAAGAGTTTCATTTGAGTTTTTATATAAAGCAAGGTATAAATAGACTTGGTAGTTAATTATTTGTGCTGAATAATGAAATGATATTTAGAGGCTCAATATAGTTATAAAATTGGAGATACTTGGTATAGAAGTTGTTTTAAAATTCTGAGATAGAAAGAAAGGAAGTTGATTGATTTTATTATAATAATGCTATAAAACAAGAAAAATTTTAAAAATCAAGATATGCTGCCAGATAAATATTTAGAAAGGAATATTTGAATGTTACATTACTGATGAGCTGGCAACTTTAATTCTTCTTTTAATCTTAAGCAAAGTATAATGCTGTAAAAACTAGCATAGAAAATGGTTTCTTGAGTTTCCCTTACATTTAGGGCATTATTTCTAAAAACATTTGCCGAATTAAACGAAACATTACTAAAATTTCAAACTTCAGTTTCCCTTCCAACTGAATTTTTCCTTTTTTTATTTTGGAGTTGTTATTTCTAATGTTCAATGACACTAGGTGTGGGAAAACTGTTGCCAGCAAGATCTCCTAAGAGTTTGTTTTCCTAGATGTTCTGGTTACTATTGCTTTGCTTTTTGTATATTATCATGATTTAGTTATTTTATGGGAACCTGAGATAGTGAAAGGGCAAAAGGTTAGTTGGAAGAGAAAAGTGATGAAACTGAAACTAAAAGTGTTTAGAAGTTTATTAGTCAGCTATCAGTTACTACTTGTATATTATCTATGGTCAGTTTTCAGTTTGTACTGACTTTTTCTAGTTCTTTGTGTCCCCTTCTTGTGTTATTGATTTTGTTCATTTAGTTAATACATCTGAGTACAGTTTGTTGAGTGTGCTCAAGTGATAATAATTAATATTAGTAATACTTTTGTGAAACATAAAGAGCTTACTTATTCTTTGCACATATGGAGATTAATCTTCCACACAAGTTTTATTATGTGTATGGTATGGCAAAGATAAATGGATTTGTAACATCTTTTCCATTTGTATGAATGAATCAGTTTAACTATTCTTCTTGTTAGCGTTTCCTCAAGTTTTATTGAATGAGGTGGCTCAAGTGAGTAGTAAATATTTTTGTGATTATGTTTGGATTTTAGTTACTTACATCATTTTACAACTGACAAGTCACTTCAAAGTATGAATATTTTTAACATAAAATTTCTGTTCAAGTTTTATAATTTGTTTTTATTTCTTCCAAGTAATACATGCATATAGTCAACAAAGAACTAAAAGACAATGTGAGAAATAGTAGTCCTCTTTCTAGTTCTCTCTACTTCCTAGTCCTCCTCCCCAAAGGAAATCATTTTTAATTCTTTTCTTTGTTTCTTATCTACCTACATAATGTAAAATAATATGGCTCTTCTACTAATTTTTTGGCTTAAGTAATTCTATTATGATAATTGAGTTAGCTCCCTTAGTGTCCTTCCCTCCAGACTTTTCCTATTCTCTTGCTATAGTTATGTCATAATTTTAAAATATGTTTTTGATATTTATATTCTTGGTTTATGGAAATTATGTTTACATGCCAGCTGTAGTCCATTTTTCTTTTTGTAGCATCAAGTGTCAAAAAAAGTCAAATGCCATTGTGATTTTTCTCTGGAGACTTACAGGATTTCCTTTAATTCTGGTGCTCACAAATTTTGTGAAGTTATACCTTGATACATGTCTTTTTTCAATCTTTGTGCTGTATTTTGTGGATCTTTTTATTTAGGAGATTCATATCTGTTAATTTTGGGGATCTTTCCTGTTTTTTAGTTCCTCTCTTTACATTCTGTTTCCTAGATTAATTTAGCCTAATTTTTATTGTATTTTATTTTTTTATTTTTATTTTTTTTGGATTCATTGATTCATACAAAGAACCAGGTTACACTGATTGCATTTGTTAGGTAAATTCCCTCTTATAATTGTGTCCTTCCCCCCCTAAAAGGTGTGTCACATACCATGACCCACCCACCCCCATTCCTCCTTCCATCTCTCCACTCTCCCATCCCCCATGATGGACTAGGTCATCAGTTGTCCTCATATCAGAATTGAGTATATTGGATTCTTGCTTCTCTATTCTTGTGATGCTTTACTAAGAAGAATGCATTCTTCCTCCATCCAGGTTAATACAAAAGATGTAAAGTCTCCATTTCTTTTAATGACTGAATAGTATTTCATGGTATACATATACCACAGCTTGTTAATCCATTTCTGGTTTGGTGGGCATTTAGATTGTTTCCACAATTTGGCAATTTGAGTTGTGATTAAACAGTCTAGTGCAAATGTCCTTTGATAAAATGATTTTTTTTCTTCTAGGTAGACGCCCAGTAATGGGATTGCAGGATCAAATGGTAGGTTAAGTTTGAGTTCTTTGAGGATTCTCCATACTTCCTTCCAAAAAGGTTGTATTAGTTTGCAGTCCCACCAGCAGTGTAAAAGTGTTCCCTTTTCTCCACATCTGTGCCAGCATCTGCAGCTTTGAGATTTTGTGATGTGGGCCATTCTCACTGGGATTAGGCAGTATCTCAGGATAGTTTTGATTTGCATTATCTCTGATAATTAGGGGTGATGAGCATTTTTTCATATGTTTTTTAGCCATTGGTCTGTCTTCTTTAGAGAATGTTCTATTCATGTCTCTTGCCCAGTTATATATGAAATTGTTGGCTTTTTTTTGTTGTTAATTTGAGTTCTCTGTAGATCCTAATTATCAAGCTTTTGTCTGATTCATAATATGCAAATATCTTTTCCCAGTCTGATGGTTGTCTCTTTGCTTTGTTGTTGTCTGGCCTAATTTTAAAAATATTTTTCAGCGGAGCACCTGTGGCTCAAGTGGCTAAGGCGCCAGCCACATACACCTAAGGTGGCAGGTTTGAATCCAGCCCAGGCCTGCCAAACAACAATGATAACTGCCACCAAAAAATAGCCAGGCATTGTGACGGGCGCCTGTGGTCCCAGCTACTTGGAAGGCGGAGGTAGGAGACTCACTTGAGCCCAGGAGTTGGAGGTTGCTGTGAGTTATGATGCCACAGCACTCTACCCAGGGGGACAGCTTGAGGCTCTGTCTCAAAAAAAAAAAAAACATTTTTTTCTCACATAGTCCATCTCTTAGTTTTTTTGTCGTACTTTTCTAATTATTCTTCATGTCATCTTCCCATCTTTCTACTGAATTATAAAATTTTTGTTATGCTAGTTTTAATTTTTTTGGAGGGCTTTCTTATTCTCTGTTTCCATTTTTTGTTTGCTGTTTTTGGCCGGGGCTGGCTTTGAACCCGCCACCTCCGGCATATGGGGCCAGTACCCTACTCCTTTGAGCCACAGGTGCCACCCCTCTGTTTCCATTTTAATACTATGTTTTTAATTCATTGTTGGAGCATTAATTCTTATCTTTCTGAGATTATTAATGGTTTATTGATACTGTCTTCTCTTCTTCCTCTCAGTTTCTAATTTCATTTTGGCTCATTTTGCATTTTGTCTTTCTTTTGGAAGCTTTTGTCAGATTTTTAGAGTCTTAGATTTTGCAAAAGCAGACTCAAAGATACTCTATTGTTGGTTATTTGTAAGGTGATTCTAGGAATTGTGGTGGGAAAGTATGGAAGTGGGACAGGGAAAGAAGAAAGCTAATAAAGGGTATATTGATGAGTGGGTTATTGTTTGGGCAGCTAGGGCTTAATACTGCTGAAGTTCCTTACTGAGATTCTATAGATTTATGTTGTCCAGTATTAATCATTAGCTACATGTGGTTATTTAAATTTAAATTAATTAAATTAAGTAAAATGAGAAATGTAGTTTCCAGTCACATTGGCCACTTTTCAAGTGCTCAGTAGCCAGATGTGGCTGTTTACACTGTATTGGACAGTATAGATATAGAACATTTCATCCTGGTTTAAAACATACATTAGCATTGTACCCCTGAGGGGAAAGAAAGCTGAGATGTTTATCTACCAACATCTGTACCTTATTAGTCGCTCCTGGAGATGTTATGTCCCTGTCACTTCTGGTCTGCTCCATACATGGGGTATGTCATTATACTCCCTTCCCCTTGTTTTCTCCTGGGTAACAAATGACAAAATACTGAGTTTCTCTAGTTCCTTTTTTTAGTGACCCAAGTTCTCGTCTTCTGTCAGTCTGAAGACGGTAGTCACTTGACTGAGATTGGTGAAGGGAGATTTTTTTTCTTACAAGTATAAATACATAGATTTTCAACCAAACTGCCCAGATTTTAGTGGGAATTCTTACCCTAACATCTTGTTATAACAGGTATCTTCAAGTTTGATGTATATGAATGATTCTACAGAGTAAATTCCTCTCCTGCAGGCATTTTGGCTTCAGTTTTCTCTAATCATAAAATTGCTAGCCCTCTGTCACTTAAGAAAAATTATGATACATGGTGTTTTAAACATGTGGAAAAGTATACAGGAAAATATACAGGGTGGACATAAAATTTATGTGCAGTTTAAAATAGTTGTAACTTTAAATTGCACATGAACTTTATGTCCACCTTGTACTTGTAGTTGTAGTTTTTGTAATATTTGGGATAAAACCAACTAGACTCTGATTTTTTTTTTTTATTAAATTTTAGACTTGTCACCACTCCATTAATATCAAGGTTGCTAGGGTTCTATTGTCTTTTTTCCTCTGCTATGGTGTGTTTAGTTTACTTATATTTCACTGAGAATTTTCTGTCAATTTGCATAAGAGATCCTGGCATAGTTGAATACTTAAAAAGATGAGTATTGCTAGAGGATGGTGAGTGGGTGGAAAAGTAATAAAGGTGAGAAGGGTAGACAGATAGGCAGGGATACCTTTCACACATAGCCTTGGGAACCATTTCTTACTGAGTCTTAACGCTTAATGCTATAAACAAAGAGAAATGTGGAAAATATGTGGTTAGTATTAACAGTGTAGCTTTTAGAAGCAAACAGAATATCTAAGAAGGTTTTAATGGGGAATTTCTAAGTATAATAAAAGAAATAAATACTAATTTTATAGGCCCAGAGGATAAAACAGGACTGACTTCTCTTTAGTGAAACATCAAGTTGTAAAAATGTGTTTACAAACAAATTTATTAGCCTAAAATTATTTCTAATATCTTTGTATTTATCTTTTTAGTGATAGTAGGACCTATAGTGGCATCTCCTTTTAATTTTTTATTTACATTTTTAAAGACAAGGAATAGTTATCAGAGAAATGGGTAACTTGGCTCTGTAACAAAGCATTTTAAACCATAGGTAACTATAGCAGTGACAGTATACACTACTACAATACAGATAAACTGATCAGATCACATTTTCAATGTTTGTTGCAAAATAAGCTTCCCTGTAAAAGCAGCACCTTTGTGTCATTTTACCTTTATTTTTATTCTCCTTCCTTTCTTTCTCCTTTAATAGATCCATACCAAGACCCTCATAGTTGTTCTCAATGGCAGCTGTGTCCTCGTTGGCCTCAGAGAACTCTCCTTTCTCCATCCCCTCATATAAGTAAACAAAGGAACACTTGGTGTAATCATGTCAAACTTGTGTTCCAGGCTATCCTAGATCCTGGCTATGGCTATGGTATTGCTCAGTATGCACAAGCTTGCTGTTACCTTGTTACCACAGTGGGAGGCTGATAATTAAATGCCAGTGTTGAAGCCAATGAGGCATCACTCCATAGACTGCATGGTATTCTTGGTCTTGATGATGGCATTGGCAGCACTGACATCTTTGGCAACTGTAGCATCGTGGTACAACAGTCAGCAAACCATGTATTTACCATGGCAACGATCTCATTTCATCATATGGTTAGTTGGCTCAAAGCAAGCATTGGCTGTTTGTGATAGGCTTTCTCACCAGAGATCACAGGCAGGGGCATAATGTGGCCAGGGCGAAGTGTATGTGGGGATGGATCACCAGGTGATCTGAAATTCTGTTAGATCAATATTCAAGCCTCTGATAAATCTAAGGGAGAGGCATTGATGGAGGACACAGTCTAACCTATGAACTCATAGGTTGGGCACTCGATGTCAAGGTTTCTATGACTAATGTGATAGATGACCTCATTATCTACCACGAAGGCATAATAGTTACTACATCCCACAGCTTTTAATATTTTGTATCTTCATTGTCATTCAGTTAAAAATATTTTCTTTAATTTTGATTTTTTCTTTTGACCCATGGATGATTTAGAATAGGAGTCCTCAAACTTTTTAAACAGGGGCCCAGTTCACTGTCCCTCAGACTGTTGGAGGGCCAGACTGCGGGCCCCAGGACAAGTCGGCTGCTAAGCAGGACAGGCAGAGGCCGCAAAAACACCTGGTGGACTGGATAAATGTCCTAGGCGGGCCGCATGTGACCCGCGGGCCGTAGTTTGAGGACGCCTTATTTAGAAGTTTGTTATTTAATTTCTAAATATCTGAAGGCATTTTAATTAATTAATTAATTATTATTATTTTTTTTTGAGACAGAGTCTCACTATGTCATCTTTGGTAGAGTGCTATGGCATCACAGCTCACTGCAACCTCAACTCTTGGGCTTAAGTGATTCTCTTGCCTCAGCCTCCCAAGGAGCTGGGACTACAGGTGCCCGCCACAATGCCTGGCTATTTTTGTTGTTGTTGTTGTAGTTATTGGTGTTTGGCAGGCCTGGGCCGAGTTCGAACTTGTCAGCCCCCATATGTGTGGCTGGCGCCCTAGCTGCTGAGCTATGGGCACCGAGCCTCTCTCAAATTTTTTTAAACCATGTAGTTGGTACCAGTAAAACAAAATCTTCACATTGCTTATGGTTTGATATCTGATATCTTTATCTTTATCTGCTTTAGTGGGAGCCAGACTGCCTGTCTTGGAATCCTGGATGTATTTAGTGAAGTTGGGCAAGTCTTTTAATCTTTGTTTCTTCATCTATGATTTGAAGATAAAAATAGTCCCTATCTTATGAAGTTGTTGTGAAGATTATATCAGTTAAAACATTTAAAGCCTTTATGACAGTGTTTGTTACCTTTGGGAGTGCTTAATGAAAATTAACTGTTAGTATTTAATCTGTTTCTAAACTTTACAAATTTGAATTTCATGTCTTTTTGAAAACTCATTATGTCTTCTGGCTTAGTTATCTGTTTTGATAAGTTGATATTTTGATTATTGTGGAATTTTGCTATCCTACATGGATTTAATAGTTTTCAGAGAATAGTATGTAACAGTATGAAACTTCTGGAAGAGCTTGATATTTGTAAATGGGAATATTCAGCCCTGAAAAGTTATGCCAGTAAAAAGTTACTAAGTGTAAACCAATAATTTTAGTGCTTTTTAATCCTGATGGCTTTGGGAAAACAGTAAATCTCAGGGTACTGAGTAATTACTAAATACTATTACAAAGAATTATTTTGGGATGTAAGAACAGCTTTCTTAGAATACTTTTATTTGCTCAAATTTAATTGTGGGAGAAGAATCAACTTTGTCTTTTGGGAAGGATTATCAGAGCATTTTCATTAAAATAATGAAGTAGATGTCATGTGTGTTGTGTATATACATATGGAAAGATCTTAATGACATGTAATTTAAAGAAGCATATTATAAAATTGTAGGTACAGTGGATGGAAAAAAAGGGATTCTGTTTCAGAAAGTGTTCTTGCTGCATAAAAACTATTTCAGAAGGAGAACAGTTTCCTGAAAGACGAAAATTATTGGTTAATATCTAGTTTTTTTAGGCAGGTTTAATTATTAACTCTACTTTTATGGATAGGAGACATAGTTAAAACTTGGCCAGCATCATGTAGCTATTAAGTAGCAGAGCCTAGATTTGAAATCAACTGTGTTTGGGAAGATAGTAATGCTTCTACTATGATGTGTACAGCTCTGTTCTATAGATGAGGAATCTGAGTTATAAAATAACTACGTAATTTGCCTTCAAAGGACTTCATTGATTACTTGGCCCCCGATAATTTTTTAAAATATTATTTATGTAGAATTAATGCAAAGAATGTGCTACCATTCATTATTCTGCGGAAGTTATAGCTGTTAACAAAAATTGATAAGCTTAATATATTTCTTTTTTTTTTCTTTATTTGAGATAGGCTCTTACTCTGTTGCCTGTGCTAGAGTGTAGTGGCATGATCATAGCTCACTATAGCCTCTAACTCCTTGTCTCAAGCAATCCTCTTGTCTCAGCCTCCCAAGTAGCTAGTACTACAGACATGTGCTATCATGCCTGGCTAATTTTATTTTCTTATTTTTGTAAAGATAGAGTCTTGCTGTGTTTCCCAGGATAGTCTCAAACTTTTGATCTCAAGAAATCTTCCCTCTTTCGCCTCTCAAAGTGCTAGAATTATAGGCATGAGCCACCATACTTGACGAGTTGTATACATTTCATATGCAAAAGTAAACATGCTGTGTTTAAATAATGAAAACTTAAGAATCCACCTAGAAGATACTACCAAAAATCAGTATTCTTTGAACTGTAATAGGAGAATAACTTTGGGAGCTAGTTTTGGTCCTTTTTTAAATAAAGAGCAATATCCAGGCATAACTAAAAGGTGATTTCTGTTTATGCTGTTTTCTTTGTCTGAAATGAACAAATGATGATGCTCTCGTTAGTCTAACATCTCTCTCCCCCTTCTATTTTTTTTAAAATTTCAGCTTAATATGAGGCTATATATGGTTAGGTTACCTTGTTTGCATTTGTTAGGTAGAATCCAACTTATAGTTGTGTCCCTCACTCGGGAGGTGTAACATATACTCTTACATTATGCCTGCTAGTGGACAGCACACCTCTTCTTCTTCCATTTTAAAATAGTCAAATCACTTCTACTTTTCTTCCTCTGGCTTCATCAGAAACAGAATCTTTTTCCTTTGAACTTCCATAATAACTTAAGATTTAGTTTTCTCTTGCTTAGTGTACTCATTTTGCTATAGATCCTCAAGTAACTTTGAAAGAAAGAATATAGGAAAGAATATGTAGAAAGTATCCTTTCTGAGTTCTTGCATACTTGAACATGATGTTATTTACCGTCAGACTAGATTGTATGATTTATGTATAGTTTCAAGATCTTTATCAGAAATGTAAAGGCTCTGTTGACTTTTCTCCTCTAGTATTGCTGGAAATTGAATGCTGTTCTAATTCTTGGTAAATGACATGTTTTTATCTCTCTTTCAAATTATAAAGGATAGTCAGTACCCACAATTATCTTCTTTGTTGATAAAGGGTTTCTGAAAGAGCACTTATTCCTTTACATTTGGTACTTTTTTATATCCTTCATAATAAGGGGATAACATAGAGTATTAGTTAAGAGCACAGATTCTGGAGTCAAATTGCCCAGATTGAATCCCAACTCCATTATCTACTTGACCTTAAACAAATTATTTACTGCTTTTGTTCCCTATTGTTTTTTGAGACAGTCTCACTGTGTTACCCTCAGTAGAGTGCTGTGGCATTGCAGCTCACAGCAGCTTCAGACTCTTGGGCTTAGGTGATTCTATTGCCTCAGTTTCCCAAGTAGCTGGAACTACAGGTGCCCTCCACAACACCCAGCTATTTTTGTTGTTGTTGCTGTTGTTGTTGTCGTTGTCATTGTTGTTTAGCTGGCCCAGGCCTGGTTCAAATCTACCAGCCCTGGTGCATGTGGCTGGCTACAGGAGCCAAGCCTTGTGCCTTAATTTTTCTACCATTAAAAATGGGAATGATGGTTATATTAGCACCTACCTCTTAGAATTGCTGGAATGAGTTTTGTTATTTTCAGATTAATATGAGGGTACAAATGAACTTGTAGTTGAGCCCTTCAATCTATGCCATAGTACCCTTACATTGTGTCCATTAGGTGAGAGTTTACCAATCCTTAGAATGAGTTAATATTTATAGACAATTAGAATCATAGTCTACCAGGCATATAGTAACATGGGATTTGGCAAACTGCAACTTGGGAGTCCAATCCAGCATATGATCTGTTTCTATACTACTTGTGAGTAAGATTGGTTTTTTTGTTTTAAAAGGATTGTTTAAAAAGAAAGAAAATATGCATACATAAAGTTCAAAATATTACTATCTTGAACTTTACAGACGAAGTTTACCAAGCACTTAGCAGGTTATATGTATTTGTTAAAAATTATAATATTATAATAATCTGATTACAGGAGAATGAGGAAGATAGGAAGAAAGTATTTATAAATTCTCCTTTGTTTCCTTTCATTGTAATTGAAGTTAAATTCCTGGTGATTATGGCAAGAAAAAATTTAAGTGTGATTTAGGGGGATTGTTATCACAGAGAAGAAATTAAAAATCTGTTTGGTTTTGAATATACTGGTTGAATAAAGCAATAACTGGGAATAAACTAGGAGGTCTGTGGAATAGGCAGGGTTACTACAAACCAAATAGTAAAATAAAATATTGGAAATATTGGAAATAGTAAAATTTGAGAAAAAAATATGGAAAGAAAGAATAACAGGAGTGAAAAAAATATTTGGCAATGTAGTGCATCACCAAGAAAAGTTTTCTGTGCTATTTGAGGGTATACTTGATTAAAAGTTCTAAAAGTTGTGGAAACTAAGTCATAATTTGTTCTAGCCTCCTGCTGTGAAAAATGACATGACAAAAATTGTTTTCTGAAATAATGTGTTCATACTTCAAATGTGTCATTGTTGAATAAAGTTCATTTCTGACATAATATATCTGATCTTCCTTAACTTGTGGCATTTCGGTTTTCTTGAAACACGTGTTTGTCATTATCATTATTTTGTCTTTTAGAAGTCTATAGGAATTCATCCAGGAAAAAAAAAAAAAAAACTACCAATAGCAACCAAATGAATGTATATTATTGCCTAGGATGAAAAATACTGACTTTTATAACTGTACCCTGGGATATGTTTTTTTCCCCCTTAATCTAATTTTGAAAGAATTTTTAAAGGAGAATACATCTAATATATTTAATTATTAGAAAACCCTTGTTATTTTCCTAAAATATTAGTTTCATCCTTTGATAAGTAACGTAGATATTAGCATTTATTCTGGCCAGGTGTGATGGTTCATACCTGTAATCCTAGTAATTTGGGAGACTAAGGCAGGAGGATCACCTGAGCTGAGGAGTTCAAGACCAGCTTGAGAAAGAGTGAGACCTTGTCTCTACAGGAAGCTACTTGGAAAATTGAGGCCAGGAGTATTGCTTGGGCCAAGGAGTTTGAGGTTGCAGTGAGCTATGATTGTGCCACTGCACTGTAGCCATTCTTTTTTTTTTGTCTCAATAGGAAAATAAATAAAAAAATTCTGAACAGATCAGTAATGAGCAGCAAGGTTGAAACACTAATAAAAAATCTTGCAAGAACGACAAAAACCCCAGACCAGGCATATTCACAGCTAAATTCTGTCAGACCTACAAAGAAGAATGGTGTCTATCCTACTAAAACTGTTACATAACATTGGGAAGGAGTGAATCCTCCCTAACTTATTATATGAAGCCATTCTAGTATCACCCTGATATTAAAGCCAAGAAAGAGCATGTCAATAATAACAAAGAAAATTATAGACCGATATCCCTTACAAACATAGGTGCAGAAATCTTCAACAGAATACTTGTAAATCCAACAGCTCATCCAAAAGATTTCAAGTAGATTTCATATTAGAGATGTAAATGCAAATCTATAAATGCAATTCATCACATAGACAAAAGGAAAAACAAAGACTATATGATCATCTCCATAGATGTAGCAAAAGCATTTGATAAAAGTCTAGCATCCCTTCATGATAAAAACTCTCAACAAAGTAGTCATAGTAGAGTCATACCTCAAAATAAAAGCCACATATGACAACCCACAACTAATATACTAAATGGGGAAAAGTTTAAAGCATAGGCTCTCACTGGAATAAGACAAGTATGCCCATTGTTTTCTTTTAAGCATAGTATTGGGAGTCCTCGCTAGAGTAATCAGGCAAGAAGAGAAGGAAAGGACATCTAAATCCAGAAAGAGGAGGTCAAACTGAGGGTGGACCAAGATGGCAGACCAGAAAGATCATTCAGGGGAGTTCTTCTAGAACAACTGGGGGAAAAGAGAGACGCCAGCCATACCTGCTGCAGGGACATGACCCAGATCTGTAGCTCAGAGAGCACAGCAAGGAAGTGGTGAGCTGGATACAGTGTATGATCTGGAGCTATGGAATTATGATGAATTAGTCAAGTGATTGTGACCAGCCAGGATTGGCTGGACCATCACTGAGGTCCCGGATGGGAGAAAGCCTTTCCAGAGTTTTCAGTTGTTGGGGGAAGCTGCACATTCAGTGGAAAGCTTAGAAGACTGGGCAGACTTGAACAGTATTCAGCAACCAGATTTGAATGTTGGTTGGAGTGGATTTGCCATAGGTTTGGTGGCTTGGCCAGGCAGCCATACTGAGTCTCAGTGGTCTCAGTGGCCAGGGGGCTGCCATTGTGGGAAGGTCATGAGAAGGTCTTAGCAGAGGCCTAAAGCACGCCTATCTTAATTCTTCCTGCTGGGATCAGAACTCCACTCTTGGGACAGGCTAAGGGACTCCTGCATCCCATGGAAACTGGAATCAGGAGGCAGTGTGGGGCCTGCCCCTGAAGGATTCTTGTGAGCTTTAAAATCCCAACCTGGCAGGGTTTGAATGCTGAGGAAATAATCAAGTGATCACCAAAGGCAACTAAGTTTGGAATAAGGATCATAGAGGTTGCTGGTTGTGTTTACTGTCTCCTAAAAAACCCACAGCATCACCTGGTATCCTGGTGACATATTGCAACATACTGTCATCTAGAACAAGGACTTCATTTGGCCACCAGGTAGAGTTTTGCTTTGCTCAGGCAGAGGCCATTTGAAAACCTAAGCTCTGAGACAAGGTAATTTGAAGCAAAGGAGGCAGTGAGAAGGAAAAAGGAGGATAAGGAGGTGAACAAGAAAAAAGAACACATGAGGAGGAAATAACAAAAATTTGGGCAACACGAAAAACCAAAACAGAGCAATTCCCCCGAAGGACCATGAGGCAGGTACTGCAGAAGACTCCACCAATAAAGAATTAATGGACTTGACAGAAAGGAAATTTAAAATATGGATGATAAAGACAGTAAAAGGAGTGTACAAGAAAATGGAAAGACAGAACCAAATGTTGGATGAAAGATATGTAGAATATAGAAAGGATATGGCAGAGCTTAAGGAAATGAAGAAGACAATCAGAGAATGTAAAGATATAGTGGAAAGTATCAAAAGTAGGTTAGACTGTGGGGAAGAGAGAACCTCAGAGCTAGAGGATAAAGTTTTCAAGTTAACCTGGGTAAAGAGGCAGAAAAGAAGAGAGAGAAAACAGAACAGGTGCCTAGAGAACTATGAGACTCCATGAAGTGTTCAAACATCTGAATAATAGGGATTCCTTAAGGGGAGGAAGATTGTCCCAAAGGAATGGAAGCCCTACTGGAGACTATCATAAATGATAACTGCCCAAGTTTTACTAAAGACCCTGACACACTTCTTTCAGATGGATATTGAACCCTAGGTCATCTCAACTCAAACAGAGCCTCTCCAAGACACATTGTAATGAACCTGGCCAAAGTCAAGATGAAAGAAAAAATTCTGCAAGCAGCCAGGAGTAAGCTCCAACTGACCTACAGAGGCAGAGCCCTTAGGATGCCCTTAGGCAGAGCCCTTAGTAGACTTCTTAACTGAAACTTTCCAAGCCAGAAGAGCATGCTCATCCACTTTTAACATTCTTAAACAAAACAATTTTCAGCCCAGAATTCTGTGTCCTGCTAATCTAAGTTTTAAAATTGATGGAGAAATCAAACCTTCTGCGGATATACAAGCACTGAGGAAATTCACCACCACAAGACCAGCTCTACAGGAAATAACACCTATTCTCACACTGACCATCACAATGGACCATGAGCAAAGTAAACACCCAGAAGGTAAAGCTTATAACTAAGCTTAGCTTCCACAATGGTGCAAAGGATAAAACCACACAAAGCACTTTCCCGAAATAAGATGAATAAAACTCCACCACACTTACCAATTCTCTCAATAAATGTCAATGGACTGAATTCACCACTGAAGAGGCACAGTCTGGCTAACTAGATAAAAAAGCACAAGCCATCCATATGCTGTCTGCAGGAGACACACCTAGCCTTGAATGACAGATCAAGACTTAGAGTTAAGAGATGGAAAACCGTATTTCAAGCAAATGGAAATCAGAAGAAAGGAGGGGTTGCAATCTTATTTTCAGATACAAGCAGATTTAAAGCAACTAGAGTTAAGAAAGACAAAGATGGACACTTTATACTGGTCAAAAGAACAATACAACAAGACGACATTTCAATTTTAAATATTTTTACACTTAATTGAAATGTTTCCAGATTTATGAGACAGTCATTGACGGGTCTGAGTAATATGATATCCCATAACACCATAATAGTTGGGAACTTTAACATCCCTCTGACAGAACTTGAAAGATCCTCTAAACAGAAGCTAAACCAAGATACAAAAGACTTAAATGTGATACTAGAACAAATGGGATTAATAGACATATACAGAATATGCTATCCTAGAGCTAAGGAATGTACATTTTTCTTGTCAGCCCATGGTATGTACTCCAGAATTGACCACATCTGTAGTATGCAAATCAAACGTCAGTAAAATTAAAGAAATAGAAATTATAACTTGTATCTTTTTAGATGACAAGGCAATAAAGTTGGAACTCAACTTTAACAATAATATTCATCCCAACACAAAGACTTGGAAATTAAACAGCCTTATACTGAATGATAATTGGGTTCAAGAAGAGATAAAATAGGAAAGCATTAAATTTCTCAAACATGACTCCAGTGAAGACACAGGTTACCAAAACCTATGGGATACAGCAAAAGCAATCTTAAGAAGGAAATTTATTGCATTGGATGTCTATATTTGAAGAACAGAAAGAGAGCACGTCAACAAACTAATGGTCCATCTTATGGAATTGGAAAAAGAAGAACAACGTAATTCCAAATCCAGCAGAAGAAGCAAAATAATCAAAGTGAAATCAGAGATGAATGAAACTGAAAACAAAAAAATCATTCAGAAAATTAACACAACAAAAAGTTGATTTTCCCAATAAATAAATAAAATCAATAAACCTTTGGCCAATTAATTAGAAACAGAAAAGTAAAATCTCTAATAATCTCAATCAGAAATGATAAAGGAGAAATAACAACAGATGCCATAGAGATTCAAGAGATTGTCTCTGAGTACTATAAGAAATTTTATACTTAAAAATATGACAGTGTGGAGGAAATGGATCAAGACCTGGAATCACACCCTCTCCCTAGACTTAATCAAGAAGAAATAGATCTCCTGAACAGACCAGTTCTAAGAACTGAGATTGAAGAAACAATAAAAAATCCCCCTCCCCAAATACCTTGGTCCAGATGACTACACAACAGAATTCTGTCAAACCTTCAAAGAAGAGCTTATTCCCATACTGCAGAAATTATTCTATAAAATTGAGAAGGAAGGAATCTTTCCCAACATGTTTTACAAAGCAAACATCACCCTGATACCAAAACCAGGAAAAGATTCAAATAAAAAGGAAAATTTCAGTCCAATTTTCCTAGTAAATATAGATGCAAAAATTCTCAATAAAATTCTAGAAGGTAGATTACAGCTACACATTGAAAAAATCATTGATCAGGGGTCTTCAAACTTTTTAAACAGGGGGTCAGTTCACTGTCCCTCAGACCATTGGAGGGCCGGACTGGGGGCTCCGGGATGAGTCCCCTGCTAATAAGCAGGACAGGCAGCAGCAGCAAAAACACCCGGTGGGCTGGATAAATGTCTTTGGCGGGCTGCAGTTTGAGGATGCCTGATCATTGATCATCATCAAGTAGGTTTCATTCCAGGGATGCAAGGCTGTTTTAACATATGTAAATCCATAAATGTAATTCACCATATCAACAGAAGCAAAACCAATCTATAATCCTCTCAATAGATGTAGAAAAAGCATTTGATAAAATCCAGCATCCTTTTCTAATTAGAACACACTTAAGAATTTAGTTATAGGTGGCACATTTCTTAATATGATCAAAGCCATCTACAGCAAACCCACAACTAATATTATACTGAATGGAGTAAAACTGGAAGTTTTTCCACTTAGAACTAGAACATGAGAAGGTTGTCCTCTATTGCCACTACTATTCAACATAGTGCTGGAAGTTCTAGGCAATACAATCAGGCTAGAGAAAGAAATAAAGGGCATCCAAATGGGTGCACAGGAGGTCAAACTCTCTTACTCTTTGCCTACGAAATTATTTTATACTTAGAGAACCTCAAAGACTTAACCACAAGATTCTTGGAATCGGTCTTACACTTAGAGAACCCCAAAGACTTAACCACAAGACTCTTGGAATCGGTCATTAATACATTAATTGAACATTAATACATTAATGTCTCAGGAATAAAATCAGTCCACAAATCAGTAGCCTTTGTATATGCCAATAACAGCCAAGATGAAAAGCCAGTCAAGGACACAGTCCCCTTCTCAGTAGCTTCAAAAAAATCAAATACCTAGCATTATACCTAACAAAAAAGGTGTAGGATCTCTACAAAGAAAATTACAAAACCCCAAGAAAAGAAATACCAGAAGATATAAACAAATAGAAGGACATACTATGGTGATTCTGGGAAGAATCAACATTGTGAAAATGTCTATACAACCCAAAACAATCTACAGATTCAATGCAATTCCCATTAAAATACCATCTTCATATTTTCCAGATTTGGAAAAAATAATTCTTCATTTTGTGTGGAACCAGAAGAAACCCCATATAGCCAAGGCAATTCTTAGTAATAAAAACAAAGCTGGGGGTATCACTCTGCCAGACTTTCAGCTATACTACAAGGCTATAGTGACAAAACAGCATAGTATTGGCACAAAAATAGAGACATTGACATTTGAAACCAAATAGAAAACCATGCGATGAAGCTAACATCTTACAACCACCTGATCTTTGATAAACTGAACAAGTACATATACTGGGAAAAAGAATCCCTATTCAATAAACAGTGCTGGGAGAACTGGATAACCACATGTAAAAGACTGAAACTGGACCGGCACTTCTTACCACTTACAAAAATTGATTCAAGATGGATACAAGATTTAAACCTAAGGCATGGAACAATAAAAATCATTGAAGAAAGTGTGGAGAAAACACTTGAAGATATCAGCTTGGGGAAAGATTTTATGAAAAATACTTCCGTGGTAATTGCAACAACTACAAAAATTAACAAATGGGACTTAATTAAACTGAAAAGCTTCTGTACAGACAAGGAAACAACCACCAAAGCAAACAGACAGCCTTCAGAATGGGAAAAGATATTTGCATATTATGAATCAGACAAAAGCTTGATAATAGGATCTATAGAAAACCCAATCAGCAAATAAAGACCCAACAATCCCATATGTCACTGGGCAAGAGACATCAATAAATCCTTCTCTAAAGAAGACAGATGAATGTCTAACTAACATATAAAAAAAAAAAACTCAATAGTTTCTAATCATTGGAGAAATGCAAATCAAAAGTATGCTGTATCTAACCCCAGTGAGAATAGTCCACATCACAAACTCTCGATGCTGCAGATGTTGGTGTGGATGTGGAGAGAAGGGAATGCTTTTACACTGCTGGTGGGACTGCAAACGAATACATTTTTGGAAGGAAGTATGGAGGACTGTCAAAGAATTCAAATTAGACTTCCCATTTGATCCTGCAATCCCATTACTAGGCACTTACCCAGAAGAAAAAAAAATCCTTTTATCGTAAAGACATTTGCACTAGATTGTTTATTGCAGCTCAATTTGCAATCACCAAAATACAGCCTAAATGTCCACCAACACAGGAATGGATTAACAAACTGTGGTATATGTATACCATTCAGCTACTAAAAAGATAGAGACTTTTCATCTTTTGTATTAACCTGGATTAAGTTGGAACACATTCTTCTTAGTAAAGCATCACGAGAATGGAAAAGAAGGAATCCAGTGTATTCAATTTTAATGTGAAGGTAGTGGATGAGGTAATACAAGGGAGAGGAATAGGGAAATGAGCAAGTAGGGAGAGGGGAGGGAGGAGGCGAATGGGAGGTCATGGTGTATGGCAGACCTCTTGGGGGTGGGACACAATTCTAAGAGAGACTTAGAACAAATGCAATCAGTATAACCTTATTCTTTGTACCCTCAATAAATCCCAAACAATAAAAAGTAAGTAAAAAATAAATTTAAAATGTCAAAAGATAAAATTAAAAAAAAAAAAGAGGTCCAACTATCACTTTTAGCTAAGGGTATGGTCTTAGATCCAGAAAACCCTACAGACTCCATGAAAATATTCCTAGAATTGATATATAAATTCAGTCTTAGGTTTAACAATCAGTAGCATTTGTAAATACTAATAACAGTCAAGTTGAAGCTAAAGTCTAATCAATAACTCAATACCATTTATAATAATTGTAAAGGCAGTAAAATGTTTAGGAATATACTTAATGAAGGAGATGAGAGATCTCGTCAGGGAGAACTACAATATACCAGTGAAAGAAATCATAGATTACATGCTCATGGATTAGAAGAATCAACATTGTTAAAATGTCCATAAATGTCCAAAGTGATTCACAGATTCAGTGAAATTCTTATAAGAATACCAATGTCTTTTTTGCGGATCTAGTAAAAGTAATTCTAAACTTCATAGTAAGCCGCCAAAGAGCCCAAATTGCCAAAGCAGTCCTAAGCAAAAAGAATAAATCTGAGAGCATTACCTGACTTTAGATCTTCAAATGATACTACAAGCCTATAGTAACCAAAATACCATGGTACTTTTATAAAGGTAGACACCTGGACTAACTGAACAGAGAGTAGAGAACCCCAAAATAAAACCATACATCTATGACCAACTGGTTTTTGATAAAACAGACAAAAATGTACCATACATCTATGACCAATTTTTTTTTAATTAAATCATAGCTGTGTACATTAATGCAGTCATGGGGTACAATGTGTTGGTTTTATGTACAGTTTCACCAATTGGTATTTGATAAAACAGACAAAAATGTACATTGGAGAAAGGATGACTTATTTAATAAATGGTGCTGAGAAATCTGGACAGTCATGTGGAGAAGAGCGAAACTGGGTTCCCTTTCTTTCACCATATGTAAAAATCAACTCAAGGTGAATTAAAGACTTAAATGTAAGACCTGGCACCATAAAAATTCTGTAAGAAAACATAGGAAAAACTGTTCAAGACATTTGCCTAAGTAAAGAATTCATGAGTTAAGACCTTAAAAGCAAATATAGGAAGAACAAAAATAAATAAATGGTACTTAATTAAACTGAAAACTTTCTGCATAGCAAAGGAAGTAATCTCTTTCACTGATGTCATGTTTTGAGATATTTGAAGGCTGTCTTTAAACTCTTTTAACTGTCATTTAAAATATCAATCATTACATGGGGTTAGAAAAAAGGAGCAGTGGCAGAAAACATGAGTGAGGCTGGAAAGAATGTGAGAATCCTGTTGATGGCAATATTTGAAAGATCCTACTTAAAGTGGCAAAGTCTTAATTATGTAGAATTTCATTTCCTTATATGGATTTAATCACTCTGGGTCTAGAGTGAATGATATAATATAGTAAAGCCCATGAATCTGCTATTTTTTAAAATTAGATTTATATATCTAACACAAATATCTTAAGTTTTAACATTAGAAAAGAAAAAAATCCCTGCTTCCATCTTCTTCTGAAGGCCACCCCCTACCACATAGAACTGGAAGTTAGGGTTTAGGCATCATATAAAAATGAATGGGTTTTTATAAGTGCTATAATTTCTTTCTGCTAGAAGAAAGAAGTAGAAGATGCCCCAAACAGAATCTGTTAATTGTGGTTGTTCTAGGGCAGAGGGGCAAAGGGAATCTTGTAGTTTTCATTTTAAGTCTTTATGTGCTATATACTTTTTTTTTCTTAAGACAAAGTCTTGCTCTATCTCTTGGGGCTCAGTGCAGTGGGCCCTGTTGTAACTCACTACAGCCTTAAATGGGCTCAAATGATCCTCCTGTGTCAGCCTCTTGAATAACTGGGACCTTAGGTGCATGCCATCATGCCTGGATAGCTTTTGTATTTTTTTGTAGAGATGGCAGTCTTGCTTATTGTTTATGCTGGTCTTGAACTCCTGGCCCCAAGTGAACCTTCTGCCTCTGCCTCCTAAAAAGCTAGAATTACAAGCAAGAGCCACCATGCCTGTTCAAATGTTTAAAGAAACATCATACACATAATTTCTGTAACCCCCCAGTGGGGGTACAGAAGAAATGATTGCCCCCCTGTCCACTTGTATGCCCCTCCTACAGGCAAAAGAAGTCTGGGACAGGGATTGCACTTTAATCTGTTGCTTTATCATGGCCTTATGAGGGAGATGAGAGATGTTTGGATTTTTCTCTTCCTTTTAGGATTATTAGTTCTTCAGTTGTCAGAGATCCCTGCGCCCATCTTCCTCTGAAGGCCAGCCTTTACCCTATAGTAGTGGAAGTTGGGGTTTAGGCATCATTTTGAAAATGCCAACACTGTGAATATGTTCTTTCTTTATTTTTTATATTAAATGGGGAACCATTGCATGACAAACTAAGAGAAAAGGAACATGAGTTTTGGCAGAAGACTGCCGTGTAATGTACACAGAATGCTTCATCATAGTGTCATGCTTGGGAGACACTGCATTCCTAGCAATGAACACTTCATGGCCACTCCTGGAGGTTAGCTGTCAAAGACTTTGCAGTCTTTTTAGAATAATCTTAAAAGCATAAGAAAAATATGTAAGAAAATGAAGGAACCAATTAATCAAAATTTCTATTCCATCTACGTATCTAAATATTATTAAAGAAAAAACATGATTCAAAAATATATATTTATATAATTTGGAACTTATATGTAATATTTGCATTGAGCTAATGAGTGTTAATATTTCAAAATATCTGCAACAACTATAATAGATATGAAATTACCTGTGATTTATATTGCCTCAAAGCCAAAGGTTTTGCCACAGTGCTTTGTTCTCAACAATCATAACTTTTCAAATGTCAACTCTAATTCAGAAGTTAGTAAATATAATGGTACAAATTTTCACGTCTGTGATGGTTAATTTTATGTGTCAATTTGATGGAGTCACAGGGTACCAGACATCATTGGCCAAACATTATTCTTGGTATATCTTTAAGATGAGATTAACATTTGAATCAGTAGAATATGTAAAGCAGATTGCCTTCCTTAGTGTTGATGGGCCTCATACAGTCAATTAAGGAAGAGAACCAAAAGCATGTCTAAGAGGAATTCCTTCTAACAACTTGAGCTACATACTACATTGATCTTTTCCAGCCTTATGGCTTAGACTGAAATACGGTCTCTTCTTGGATGTTCAGAAATTTTTTGAGTTCATTGATCAATTTGTTTAATTGCTTTTCTTAGCTCCCTTAAAGTTTCTCCCTCCTTGGAGTTTAATGCTATGAGAGTCATGGCTGTCTTTTCTGTGAAAACTTCAAAATGTTTTCTTAAATTTAGGGGGATACATTGACTGTGTCTAGACTTTCTATTTATGTATGGCCATCATAAACAATGAGGTGACATGGTCACTATTTGCATTTTTTTCTTGGTTCTGGTTAGCACTGGGATTTCATTAAATAATAATGTCTTTGTACCATGCAAAGAATTCTGTCATTTTGTCATTTTTGACCTACTCCTTTTTTTTTTTCCTTCACTGTTCTTTTCCTCCTCCTCTAAAAGTTATTTAATATTCTAGTATGATCTATTGGCTTTTACTTTCCAGACTATCCCCCCTTTGCTCTCTTTTATTCCATTGCTTTGAAACTCTTATTCAGTGACTATAGCTAACCTGATAAACTACTTAGTACTCAGGTAGTAAGGAATGATAGTACTTGAGAGTGGTAAGATAACATGTTTGTGAAAAGTGAAAAGGAAAGGAGGAGGAAGGAAGGCATTGAGAATAACACAGAGGAAAATATTTATGGAAAGGAAATTAGGGAAAATAGGAGAATAGTATTATGGGATGACATTAAGTATGAAAGAATAAATTCTTTGTTGGTAAAGGTAAGCTGAAATAAAAGATTGAGAGAGAGAGCCAGCCTAGGTAGTAGTTCTAATAACTGTCTCTGTGAGGGCCAAGATTCGACATGATTTATTTTGGAATTTCAAGCAAACCACTATGAAAGAGTGTGTGTGTGTGTGTGTGTGGGTGTGTTTACGTTTTTTTTCCTGGCATAGATCTTACACAACAGTTTTCAGTATATGCTCACTGAATTAATTATAATAAGGTGGTATAGATGTAATGACTCATGGTACATACCTGAAGTGTGAATGGTTACTTACGTTAGCACATGAATTTTGCTCTATTGGAAAAAAATCTATGATGGTAATTTGTTTGTTGTTCACTTACCTTTCCCTCATACAGATGGGGTGAAATATGTGCTGCTTGACTTTCTCAGTAGTATACCAGCTTTCTTTCTTTCTTTTTTTTTTAAATCAAGTTGTGAAATAATTGCCAATCCAGCTTGATCTCTTAATATTCAGTAATTTGTGCTAGGGAATTTGGGGGAGACTTTTCTAAAGTCTGAAAACAAATTTATGTCAAGAAGATAATGTTTCTTGCTAAACATGGCCTGCTAAGCTTTTCAGCAGGTCATAATTTTCTTAGGCTTACTTTGTTAGCTATCTTATTTTTTCATTTATCCATTCAGTATATATCTGTTGGAATGCTTTCCGTGAACCACATACCTTATTAGTTACTAGAATAGATAAGGCAGGAACCTTGTCATCAATCTAGTAAAAGAGATAGAGATGTTACTTGAATTTTAATATCTGAATAAAATTGAATACTCAAAATGATGGATATATTTTTGTAAAATTCCTTCTGTAATAACATTTTGTATTCTGATAATTCTTGGCTTCATAAATGGAGTCATTGAGTGTATAGAGTTGACATGTTATTCTTAAAAGCCAGTTCTGATTTCCTTATGCTGAAAATTAGAATTGTCTGAGAATCCAGTGGCTTTTATATCCTTAGGTAAGTGTTAAGCTAAGCATTCAGTATTATATCTTCAGCATTTTCTGTCAGTCAGAATTATTTTTTTGCCTCTATGTTTAAGTTATATAAGGTAAGATAATTTAATTGAGAAGAGAGTAAAAAATATTTAAGTATCCTTTTTAGGGGATCACAGAAGAGCAGAGACTTTCTAGGTAATCACAGCTGCCATATTGATTAAAAAATTTATCATAATTTTAAAATAAGCTTATAAATATGTAAATGGTTCATAAAATTAACTTAAAAGTTCTTATGTTCATTATTGTTTGTTTTCATTAGAAAGATAATGAATAATATTTTCTGCCATGTTAAATTTCAGTACTTAACGAATACTTTAGTAAGTAGAATGTACATACAGCCTTAATAAATTCATTACTTTTTCTGAGAAAACTCAAGCAGACACTGGAGATTTTTCGAACTTCACTTGATGTTAGATGACTAAATAGTGTTTTGGTTTGGAAGTTGAAAAACAAGACTTGTTATAAAAATAGTTTATGTCACACCAACAAAATCTTATTGGTTTATTTATTTTTATTTTTGAACAAGATAGAAGGAATGTGGAAGCTGTGTTTTAAGAGCTTCCTGTTTTGTTTAGATAATGTTAAATAACATAACAACATTTTTTGTTTAAAAAAATAACAGCTTTTACAAACAACAAAAACTTTGGACAAAGTAAAATGGGTGTGAGATGGAGCTTGACCCAGTTTGGTAGGCAAAAACATTAGAAAGTATTTTATAGCATACTCACTAAGAGTAGTCATAAATTGCTTGGATTACTTATTCATGAATTACTTGTTCTTTTCTGAGTTATATGGATATTTATGAAAATTAAATTTTTCTTTGATCATTTAACTTGATAATCTAATTTTACTAGCCAGTTTAATGCTTTCATTTTTACTGTTCCTTACATATTTGTGAACAAATTCTTAAATCAAGCGAACCCATTATAATTACATCAGTAGTACTAATAAATCATGCTAACATTTTTGAGATCATTCTCTATAGTAATATGTAAGCTTTTATGTGTAATATCTCATTTGATCTCTCAATAATCTGAGTGTATAGGTATTTTTATTATTACTATTTTACATATGGCTTTACTTAAAAGAACTCTGTAGTAAATCCTGTGTAAGAATTAACAGTTTTTTTGAATGTGACCACCCACACCCCAATTTATATATTTTATACATGTGGATTTTTCTATGGCAATATTCCTGTTAAATTTTCTAACTCTAGCTGGGCATGGTAGTGGATGCCCATAATCCCAGCTACTCAGGAGGCTGAGGTGGAAGGATTTTTGAGTCCAGGAGTTTGAGTCTAGCCTGAGCAACATAGAAAGACCCCATTTCTTTAAAAACATTTGCTATTTCTAGATCTCTTTATCCTTTATTATTTTTATGAATGTCATTGATGTTTACTTAGACTTGAAATTTCTAGGCTCCTTTGACCCTGCACTCGTATTGTCCCCTTCCTGCCCTCTCCAAATCAGGAAGTTGCACAGTGTTGGAAAGATAATCTTTGTACTCTTTCTTTCATTACCTATTGTATTTTTTGAGCTCAGGACTGAGATTGAAATTTTTCTGAGAAGAACCTCCCTTACCCCACTGTTAGTGAATGCTGAATGACCTTTGGTGCAAGAGTTAATAATGTTTCTTAATAAGTTCAGCCTAAATTATAAGGAATAACAGGTTTAAATGTGGAATTTATACTGTGGTAAAAGTCATTTTGATGACAACGAATATTGTTTGAATCACAAGTAATGTCAAGTGACTATGTACGTCACATGTGTCAAAAGTTAAAATAAGTTAGATCTTCATTCCCACATAAATTTGTTGCAGATATATTTTCTAGATCAAATTACAGTTCTAGCAGTAGTTCTTTCAGACCTCAATGCAGATTAAAGATTATTCACATTTCATAATCCATTTAACTGTTCAATTGAGGAACTTCCAGGTAACCTTCAGTTTGAAGTGATTACCTTCAGTGTTCTGACTTGCTAAAAAAATGTCAGGAGAAGAACCTAATAGAATTCTGTGAATGTTTTTCAAGTGATGAATATGTGCAATTAAAATCATATGCTCATGGACTAGTATCAATATTTGGCAGTACATACCTGTGTGAAAAGACATTTTCAAAAATGAAATGTGTAAAATCTTATTACAGATAAACATTGATTTTGATGATAGGGAACTTTGAGCCCAAATTAAAATCAAATACTTTGTGGTAAAATTATTTTTGTTCCTCTGGGTAGATACCTAGTAATGGGATTGCAGCATCAAATGAAAAGTTGACTTTTAGTCAACTTAAGGGATCCACCATAACTTCCTTTCATAAAGTTGTATTAGTTTGCAGTCTCACCAGTAGTGTAGAAGTGTTTCCTTCTCTCCACATCCACTCCAGCATCTGCAGATTTGGAGATTTGAGACTTTTTGATGTGGGCTAATCTTTTTGGAGTTAGTGATATCTCAGAGCATTTTTTCACATGTTTGTTGGCCATTTGTCTGTCATCTTCAGAGAAGTTTAAGTCTCTTGCTCACTTATAAATGGGGTTGTTTGCTCTTTTCTTGTTAATTTGAGTTCTCTGTAGATTCTAGTTACCAGACCTTTGAAATTGGTGGGATTTAACCTAATGTGCACAATGTGAAGGTGTTTAGTACACCCACTGGGTGAAGGGCTCAACTATAACTTGAGCTTTACCTTGGAAATAAGAATAATGTAACCTAAAAGTTTGTACTATCATATCAATTTGAAATTTAAAAAAACAAATCGAATGCTCTCCCCACAAAAGAATTTCATTCTTTTCATTAGTAGAACTGCATCACAAAAAAACAAAACAAAATAAAAACTGTACTTACAACTCAGCATCCGTAGCTCAGTAGTTAAAGTGCTGGCCACATACACTGGAGCTGGCGGGTTCAAACCTGGTTTAGGCCTGCTAAACAACAATGACAACACCAACAACAAAATAGCCAGGTGCTGTAGTCCCAGCTACTTGGAAGGCTGAGGTGAGGTAAGAGAATTGCTTAAGCCCAAGAGTTTGAGGTTGCTATGAGCTGTGATACCACAGCACTCTATCGAGGGCAACATAGTTTGACTCTGTCTCAAAAAAAAAGAAGTACTCACTATATTTTGAATTTTGTCAATAAAAACTTAATGAAAATATATTTGTCTTTACTTATGTAAGTACTTACATAATCTTGATTTTGCCTCATGGCCTGTAAAGCTTAAAATATTTATAGTTTTGCTTTTTATGTAAAAAGTTTGCCAACCTTGAGCTAAATAATTAATTATTCATGCTTTTAAGTGAGCTTATGCCTATCAAACACAGTGAAATATTCTCTGTTGGTAGGGTTTCAACTATTAGTGGAGCCAAAATAATTCTACGTCATTCCTAGAATGGACTTTGGATGACAGTTTACATCATCTTAATCCAAGTTCCTTACTTTGCTTAAGAATTTGGGGTTTAATGGAAACTAGTCATTGGTAGAAGTGAAAATAGAACTAAGATGTTTTGATTTTCTGCCTAGTGTTCTTTCTAGTGTACTTTATTTATGCACATGTGTTTATACTGAGTGCTAAAGAGTGATAAAAAAGAAATATGAGAAGAAATAGTGTCTATATAGTGAAGGCTCCCAGTAAGAAAACAATGACACATTCAGATGGACTAATTGAGAATCATTTAGTGAAGTACTATTTATAGAAGTGTGAAGAGGTTACGGGATACAGCCCTTTTTAACCACCCGAGACATGAAGAGACAAGGGGGTAACTATAGGAGAGGGCTGTGGCTTTTAGTGCAGTAATCCAGCTGCTGTCAACCTGCACTATCAAGAAAAGAGCTGACTGATATCCCACCTCGTACGTTTCTCAGCCTCATTCTCCTGCTCAATCTCTCCTGCTTCCCATAGTCCCAGCCTCACCAAGAGCTGCATCATACAGTAAACTTTGGATATAGTCTGAAAGGTTAGCTTCCTAGAGAAAACTGCCATTTGGAAAATGGATCTGAAGGGTCAAATGGAGAATATTCAGCTTACCAAATAGACTATGGTTCTTGTCTTCAAAATAAAATTTAAAGATACTCTTAATTATATGAAGTATGTTATTTATTTACATGGTTCAAAAGGCAAAAAGTGGATTGGCAAATCTCCTTCCCACTGCCTAGTTTTCACCTCATCCCTCAACAGTAACCACCATTCTCAGTGTATTTGTATGCTTTTTAAGCATCCATTTTTAAAATTGATGTTATCATAGCTGTACCTATTTGGGGGTGACATGTGATATGCCTGTGTATACAATGTGTAATGATCAAATCAGAATCAGACACATCAATTTTAAAATTGATGTATCATAGCTGTACCTGTTTGGGAGTGACACATGATATGCCTGTGTATACACTGTGTAATGATCAAATCAGAATAACTGGGATATCCATCACCTCAAACATTTATCTTTTCCTCTCTAGCTATTTTGAAATATACAATAAAAATTATTCTTAACTACAATTTCCTTCTGTCCTATGAAATACTAGAACTTGTTCCTTTGAGAGAGTTTTTTTTTTTTTTTTTTAAACAGTTTCATGGTCAAGAATTAGCACAATTTGGCTTGGTGCCTGTAGCTCAAGTGGCTAAGGTCTAAGCCATATGCACCAGAGCTGGCGGGTTCGAATCCAGCCCAGGCCTGCCAAACAATAATGACAACTACAACCAAAAAATAGCTGGCTGTTTTGGTGGGCCCCAGTGGTCCCAGCTACTTGGGAGGCTGAGGCAAGAGAATCACTTAAGCCCAGGAGTTGGAGGTTGCTGTGAGTTGTGATGCCATAGCACTCTACTCGGGGCAATAGTTTTAGGCTCTGTCTCACAAAAAAAAAGAAAAAAAGAATTATACTAGATTCTCTAACTTCATCAGAACACTAGATTATTGTACATTTACTTTCTAATAGATGAGCAGCCATTAACTTAGGAAAAAAGACTATTGAGTTAAATGTAGAAGTATTTTAAAAATCTTCTAGTGCATTGATCATTGACAGACCTAAATACAATTGTCTGCTTTCCTTTACTATGCTATTTGGAGCTACAAATAGTAAATTTTATTTGTGTGGCATGACCAGAAAGTTCAGTGTTTGGGAAAATAAGTTGTTCCACAATGAACAGTAGTTAGTAGTTTTTCTCATTTTAGATAGAATCTCTAGAAGTCACTTGAAGCTTGATTTTGATTTGTCAGTTTCTTTAGCTAGTCTATGTCACGTTATATAATAATAAGTCAATTTAGTATTAAATAATTTTCAGATTTTTGTTATTTTATATAAGGAAAATTAGTGTTTAGTGGTCTTCTACTTTGTAAAGTTTTTTTCTTAAAATGTAGTGTTAAATTTATCCATATGTCTAAAATTTATTGAAAAAAAGTCATGTTGCCTATGCAAAGCATAAAACTTCTAGTACATGTTGTTTTAAAAGTTTAGGATACCATTATGATCCCTGAGGAATCTAATTTTGTTTTTTTATAGACAAGAGGTTCCTAGTTTTCATTTTTAAATCAAGTTGCTATGGGGCTAGTATCTTTGTTTGCTTAATTTTAAGCCCCGTTACCATGACAAAACTTATTTACTTAGCTAATGCCTAGCAGTGTTAAATAGATACTGCTGGCAACTTAAATAATTTCTAACTGACCAATAAAAATACCAAATGAAAAATAGTAAAGTTTCATTTTATGTGTGAAAAGATTAGCTTGTTAGTATAAATTGATTTTTAAGTTTCTTTTTTGGTGAATTGAAATCTACTTTAATGCTTATGTTAATTTTATTTAATGTCTATATTGCCTAAATTTAATATTCAAATTTAATTTAAATTACCTGCCTAAAATAAAGGCAAGTAAGGGCCTAACAAATATATCTCTGTTAAATATTTAAAATTTGATTCATGAAGAGTTATTGTTTAATTTCCATCCTAGTGATAAGACATTCTTAAATATATATGTGCTACTTTGGAGTTATAGTCATTTAGCAGTATCAGTGAGTTCTTTTTTTATGGTCCTGTATCTTTGCTATATTGGCAGTGTACTTATTAGAATAACTGAATAACCTATTTTCTGATTGTTACTTTCTTAGTAAACTTGGGGCTACTGTTTTCAAAAAGCATTATTATACTTCCATTGTGACTTATACTTATTTCTTCTATTTTAAGAGGTGAAGTATTAACTGGGCTTAAGAAATAGGAAGTAGAGAGTAGAAACCAAGGAGAATAGGAAGGTCCCAGTAAGTAAGAGCTAGAAAATGGTAAGGAGATTTCTGTTCCTAGACTCCACTCCCCCTACCTTCCCCAGTTTGAGGGAATAATCAGATAGGAGTTTGGTTGAAAGATGAATTGGTAGAATTATAAATTTCTATTTTCTTTGTAAAAGGCTTGTCTCACTTAAGACCAAATAGTTCCTTTGCTTCACTTGAATGTTTACCTATGTGCAGATTTTTTAGTTGAGTGAGTTTAGGCACAGAGGCAAGAAAAAACAAGGAAAATCAACACTCTGGTCCTGGTTTTCTTTATCTGTAAAATGAGAAGATTGGAATTGTTGACTTCTGAATTGCCTTCAGCTCAAATATACTCTGAATATGTGTAATAGGAGAATAACATGATACAAATGGCTTTGAAGATTGGTTTAATTGTATGAAGTGGATAGAAATGTAGGAGAGGAAAACTGATTTGAGGATGTTGAATGTGATCTAAAAATGTGTAAAATGTGTCAGGGAGAAAAGAATCAGAAATATCTAGATCTAATTAGATTGAAATGGGGAGAGAGAAATTTTAGAAATTAGTCATTTATTCATTCAATAAGTTACTTAATTCGTCTAAGTTTCAGAATAATAATATTGATCTAACAATGAATTTGAAGGTTAAGTGTAATAATGTAAATAAAGTTCCCAGCAGAGTGCCTAGTATAGTAAACTCACAAGTTTTCATCCTCTGGCTGTGGTTTTTCAGACTTGGCAGTGCCTCCCTTCTTTGAGTTAGGTCTTTGTTTAATTGCAGTGAGACAGAAATTTGAGGATACTTAAAGAATCTGATTAAAAGATTATACTCACTCACCATTTATTCTCTGTCAAATGCATGACCCAAACAACGTTTAGATATAACCTACAGTGCTTTCAACCTTTTGTCCAAAAATGAGAAACTTGAACAAATTGGTCTTGGGCTTGTGACTGGCACTGATAATTCTAATGATCAAAGGTAGGGTAGGGTGGGCAGACTGCAGAGGGGTATCAGTCTGTGTCCGAGCCCTTGCAACAAATTTCTAAGCTTTTCCCAAAAGATAATTCTAGCCCTCTTTAGTATACTGCTCTTGGAGCAGAGATTACAGATTAATGATAAAATACAATCTCTCTCCATGGTGAAATAACATTAGTATTCTCCACTATATTGTTTGGGAAATCAAAAATCAGTGTTTTTCTAAACCAGTGTTTTTCAACCTGTTTTTAAATCTCATAGCACACTTGAACCTATAGTTAAACTTCTGTGGTACACTTACATGTGTTGATCAAAAAAAAAGAGCAAAAGTAAAGAATATACTTACTGTGCTTTCAACTTCTTTCAAAAATAATTTAATTATCTTTAATAATTTTCACAGCACACAGAGGTATTTCCATTTAAAGACTAACTAGTACACTCGAATGTCATTGTATTTTGTGGATCTTTTAGTTGTGTGAGTTGGTTAGAGTTGGTTGGGGGAAAAAAGAACACAGCCTTCTCTGTGCTATAACTCAGTGGAGGATAGTATAGTACACTGTTTGAGAGCCTGGGTTCTGGCATCAGAATACATGAGTCATAGTATGTGTAGATGGAGGAGGGTATCTCTAGATTTGTTCATAAAACTACCAATTTAGGTTTATCTCAGATCTTTTTAAAAGGACATTGGTCTGTGATCTCCTTTTAAAGTTATCTTTCCAGACTTGGAGGCAAATTTGTAGAATATTCCTGTTGTTGAAGTGGAAAGCATTTTTTTTCCCTTTTCGTTTTGTTCATAAACTGTATTTGAAATTCTAGAATACTTCTTAGGATATTTTTCATGCAATCCTGGATTATTTAAACATTTAAGTAAGGTTTGTTTTAAATAGAGACAGAGTTTCACTTTATCGCCCATGGTAGTGCCGTGGCATCATACAGCTCACAGCAACCTCCACCTCCTGGGCTTAGGCGATTATCTTGCCTCAGCCTCCCGAGTAGCTGGGACTACAGGCGCCAGCCACAACGCCTGGCTATTTTTTTGTTGCAGTTTGGCCGGGGCCAGGCTTGAACGCTCTACCCTTGGTATATGGGGCTGGTGCCCTGCCCACTGAGCCACAGGCACTGCCCACAGTCTTTTAAATATAACATAGTAAGTCTTTTAAGTAATCTAATCTCTTACTCATTAAAAATTATGCTGAAAATTTTATTTCCCTTAAATAAAATTTACTAAAGTTTAAAAGGAAAGTGAATGTTATATTCTTTAAAGATTTATTTACTTATTTTTGACATACTTTCTCCCAAACATATATACAATATCTGTGTATATATATGTGTGTGTTTATATATATACACACACAATACATGTATATGTCTTAGTATAGTGTAATATCTTAGCGTAATACATATAATATACACACATATATACATACACATATATATGTGTATATATATCTTAGTGTAATGTAGAAGCTGTGTCCGGGTGGAGATAAAAGTTGATTATTCATAGGTTAGAGAAACTAGTTGAGGCAAAGAAATATATATCCAGAAAGACATAGGAAATCTAGAAGAGAGGTTGGTAAAGAAGAACTTGAAAACAGCTAGACAGAATAAGAAATAGTTTCCTAAGAGCTAATGTACAAAAATTCAAAATGCTTGTTACTTCAGTAGAGTATAGACATTTAAGTAATTGGTACTTAAACAGATGAAAGCTTTATGTATTTCAAGCATTTTTGTACTTTGCTCATTCAAATCATGTTTATCCCCTGGTCTTTCAAATATCTTTGATTCTGGTTTTGTACTTCTTGATTGGGGGCGTGGCTTATGTATGTATTTTAAGTACCTTTATAAAATTTAACTTATCACTTCAGCTTTAGAAAATCACACCATATAATAGTGTTTTGTTGTTATTTCCTTTTTAGTTTTTTCAGACAAAAGAAGAAGGGAAAGAGTCTCTATTGCCTGGTATGTTGAAAGAACAGTGTATATTCCAGTATAACTAGAGGGGAGTGGAGGAGCCTTGTAGGCCATTGTTAAAACCTTAGGTTTTTGCTCAGGTTGAGATGGAAAGTCATTGGAGAATGTTAATCAGGGAAGTGACATGATGCAACTTAAGTTTTAGGAGGATCACTTTGCTTTATTGAGAATATGAACTCTCAGGGAAAGGAGTGATTTGTTTTATAAAGTAAAGATCAAGTAAATAAAATACTTAGATAATTATTTTAAAAAGAGAATATATTTATACAAGAGAAGCAGCAAGGAGTTTTCAGGAGGCTATGGTAATATCCACGTAAGAGATCATGGTAGCATAGGCTAGAGTGGGAGTAATGTAGATATGAGAATTATTCATATTATATACATGTTTTGAAAGTAGAGATAAGAAGATTTACCAATGTGGGGTGTGAGAGAGAGGGAAGTTACATTTTTCGTGCAGTAACAATGCCTTTACTATTAACTAAGATGGGAGAAGTAAGGTAGAATGTTTTGGGGGGAAGGGTTAGTTCAGTTTTGGACATGTTGAGTTTGAAATGTCTTTTAGACAGTCAGCTGGAAATGTTAGGTAAGTAATTGGATATACAATTTTTCATCCTGGGGAGAAGATATGTGTAGTTGTGAGTCATTAGTTTATTGAAGGCAACTCATGTACAGCCAGAAGGCTAGGTGAGATAAAAAAAGAGAAGAGGTTCAAGGCCAGAGCTCTGTTTTAGAGCAATGTTAAAATGTCAAAATATGCTGACCAAAACCCAGAAAGAAGACGAGAAACAATGACTGGTGAGTTAGAAAGAAATCTGGAGTGTATAATATTCTGGAAGCCAAATGAGAAAAGTGATTTCAGGGAGAAAAGAGTGTTAAGTTGTATCAAATGGTGATCAAAAAATATGAAGAGTGATATTTGACCATTGATGAGGTTTTAAAACATTAGATTTGAGGAGAAAGGGCCAAATGCCTAATTAGAGTCAGTTTAAGAGAGAACAAGAGAATAGTTGGAAATAACTGAAAACGGCAATTCTTCTGGGGAATTTTGCAATGAAGATAAGCAGAGAAAAGGAATGGTGGCTGGGTGGGAGTATGATCATAATAAGGTATATATATGTGTGTAATGTATATGTATCAGATGTGAGAAATTGCAGAATGTTTATAATATAATTAGAATGACTTAGTAGAGAGAGAAAAACTGATGAAGGAGAGAAAGATTTACTAGTGAAATATCCTCAGGTAGAGAAGAGGTAATTGGATCTGCTGCATATATGGAAAGGATAGTTGTAGACTGGGCTTAGACAGTTCATCAGGAGTAATGAAATGAAGCACAGGGCATATTTTACAGATATTGGAGGGTAATGTGATGAATTTATAAGTAAAAGCAAAGTCAAGGTAGATACTTTTCATTTTTGGAAAGAAAAGTCTTATGGAATGCATGAATTATTACCTTTTTGGCGTAGTAGAAGGGAATGAAATTAGAGGGATATAAGCTTGAGTTCACATTTTAGCTCTGCCATTTACTAGCTGATATATAGCAGAATGTTGTTACAACATCCACATATTATTTAGGGACCCTGTAAGAAATAAAAACATTCTGATGAACTGTCTGCTTTGACAGAATGATTAGGCTTAATGGAAGGGCAAGAGACTCTAAGACAAGAGACTAGAGACTTGAAACTACGGAAAGCTATTACCTCACCTGAGGCTGAAAAGGAACAAGGGTGGAAATGGGATTTCCAGAGTTAATGATCACAGAATCTGTAAAGGAAAGACCACCTGGTAAGAGCTGTAGTCAGGAAGGAACACAGCCTTTACCAGAGACAATGGCACATAGGCAGGGAGGCAGCAGAGAAGGAACAACTTTTTGTTGTTGTTGTTGAGATAGGCTCCTACCCTATGCCCTGAGCAGAGTGCAATGGTGTTATAGCTCACTGCAATCTCAGATTTGGGCTGTGGGCATCCCGCTGCCTCAGCCTCTGGAAGCCTTTGGGATTACTTCAGTGCCTGGCTGGGTTTTTCTTTTCTTTCTTTCTTTCTTTTTTTTTTTTTTTTTTAGGAGTAGGGGTCTCACTCTCACTCTGACAAGTCTTGAACTCTTGAGCTTAAGCAATTCTCCCTCCTCAGGCTCCCACAGTGCTGGGATTATAGGCGTGAGCCACCGCCCCCGGCAGAAAAGGAACAAGCTTGATCTCTCTCTACCCCCAAACTAGTTTTCTGCTGTTGGCTCCCTACGCAGAACCAGCTGCAAGGCAGCTCAAGTGTTGCAAAATACAGGGTTAACCCCCACGAGATCTGGAGGAGGGCAAAGAATGGATCTGGTAGGCAAATGGAGAGTAAAAGATTTCTCCCTGTATAGAATGGTGCTTCTTGTAAAGTTGCCATGGTTTTACACGTGTTGCCAAACACTTGGCACATTTCTAGCAGCATAGCAGTGTTTAGTAAATGGTAAGTGTTAATAATGGTATGGTTAATAATCCTTAATGTTTTAGATTAGGCAGATCTAGATATAAATTCTGTCTCTGCCACTTCCTAGTCATGTGACTTTGTCAAGTCTCTGTTATCTGTAAAGTGGAGAAATAAGGCTTACCATAGAAAATTTTAGTTAAGATTAAAGGAGACAATATATATTAAGTGCCTAATGTAGAGCTGGTACATAGCATGTGGTCTAAGTCAACAAAACTGTCACCATATTATTGGACTGTAAAGCATAATAAATGAGATTAGTTTCCAAATAATACTTGTCCCGTCTCCCCATATAACTTTTTATCCTGCTTCTCAGTTTTTCTGAATGGGGTTTCTTCCTTGTCACATAGAGGTCAAGGTTACTATCTTTGAAATTAAAAATATCAGAAAGTACAGTTTGAACTTTTTGTCTAGTTATTTTATGTTTTTTATTATCCACTTTGATTTATGTTCAGTACACACAATCAGAGAGTTAAGTGGTCACCTTTATTGTGCTTAAGTTGGAAGGTAGAGAAAAAGTTGGAAATACTGAAATTCAATCAATTTCATTAGATGCTCAAGTAAAATGTCATCAGGAAATTCAAATAGAATACAGGATGTTGTAACGGTCAGTTCTGAGTTGTACCATAATACATATTCTTTTACATTTCACATAAATATAACCATTCTGTAAGTTTGATTTGAGAGCACATGCGTGTGTGTTTTTCTTTCTTGGCTGCATGGAGAACAATGAAATAAAACCTCATTGACGTAATTGAACCTGATAACATCTCCTGGTTGTACTGCTGATGTTTCACTGTGGTTTTGGTGGTTTTGTAGAGCTTTGTAAAGTATGTTAGATTTATAAACATATTCAAACAAATTTTTATCAGGATTCAACTTTTTAACCACAAAGAAAAGATGAATTTAAATAAAGGCACAGACTTAAATGCACTTTATCTAATCAACTGAAACAGTTTAATAGCATGTACCTTCATATGTTAGAGAAAATGCTGTTCTGCAATTACTTTTGAATAAATAGCTATCGTGTGTGAAGAGATAAAATATTTTATGATACTATACCATATTTGAACCTACAGGGAAATGGATAAATATCATAATAGAACTCTTAAAATTTCATCCTTTCATTAAATGATCTCTCATAGTTTGATAGAGTCATATTTTGAAAACATCCCAAAGTCACCGTAACTTCTTTTTTTACTGTAATTCAAAATTTAGTTTGATTTATTTATTCTTATGTTTATGTTATTGACAGGATCTACTTTGGCATTGGAGTTGAAATTTAGATGTCTAAAATTTTGCTGACTTTGCTGGAAATGATGTGTATACAGAGCATTCACTATTTACTTGGAAGATTTTAAAGGACATGTGCATTTTATTATACAGGAGGAATGAATGCTTGGGCCAATATTTCTTAAGACT
The DNA here is from genome assembly GCF_000181295.1 of Otolemur garnettii. Taxonomy (NCBI): domain Eukaryota; kingdom Metazoa; phylum Chordata; class Mammalia; order Primates; family Galagidae; genus Otolemur; species Otolemur garnettii. Next base: position 43,685,630 of record NW_003852396.1, read on the forward strand.
TTTAATATGCATGTGTCACTCGCTATAAATTCAGTATGCATGGTAGCCACCCACAAATTTTAGGTAAATGTATAAAAACAATTCATCATAATTTTTAAAAACTAAAAAGTTATAATATTTTTATATAAGTATAAAATTTTTACAATGTTAAAGGTATGTTTATTCAGTTCAATAATGAGTAAGTTGTATGTTATATATTTGTTCTATATCCATAATATTTTTTTCTCTTCTCTATTTCTCTTAAATTGGAAAAATAATAACCAAAATTACAATTATGAGGAAAGATGGCAAATATTTGTTGGTTGTTTGTTCTGAATACTCAGATTACTCATGTACTCTGGAATTAAGAGATTGCTTACTGAAGACTACTTTAAGGGCTTTAACTTGTTGGACATTATCATACTTAACAAAGAAAAAGAAGTTCTTTTCATTTTATATTTAAAAATATTTCTATTATATTTGCTCTTTATGTTTTATATTTGCTTTTTAATAATCTTATATTTGCTTCACTTTTCCATAGTACACTGAAAAGATGTATAGTATGTGGCCAGAAATTGAGTGCATTTACATTTATGCTATTTCTTTAACATTGAATCATGTTTAGCATATATGTTTTAACCACCAGATCTTTTTTGTGAATAAAGGCAGGATATAGATTTGCAGTTAGTGTAGTATTCTCATTGCTTAGCAGAGCTCTTCCTTGCTGTATAGACAACTGATTTCTCTGTTTGAATTGATTTCCACATGTTTCCTAGTCTGCATTATAGTTTATAAACTAACTCCATTAAATTGGAAAAAAATAATCTTTTGTAGTGTGAGGTTTCCAGTGACAAAACATAAAAAGCTGTCTGCTGTTCCTTCCTTATGTGCATTGCACATATACCAAGAGCTAATTTGGACTCTGCAAATTAATGCTGTTATGCAGTAACTGTTGTGTACAAACGTAACAGCAATTACTCTTTCATATTATATACCTTTTCTATTCTGTGATGTCCCAAGGTGTTATATAGTAAATACATTTTCGAATTTGTTTGATCTGTTCTCTCTTTCAGCATAATGTTTATCGTCTGTATAGGTGATTTTATAAATCTCTCTGCAATAATTTATCTTTTTAAGATGCTTTTATTATGAGATGCACAGAGTCTAAATGGTATGTCTATAGCTTTTATTTCTTCTTTTGGAGAAACAAAAATCTTTAGTTTCAAGTATGAAAACAGTCTTTGCTCTTTTAAAAAAATTCTGTTCATTTACCAAAGAGGTTTTTATGTTTTGTTTGAAAAGTTTCTATGGCTTCCTATCATTATTTAGTAAAGTTTCAAATTAGTCAACATGCAGAGAAATATAAGGTAAATGAATTGTCGTTTCCAAAAAAAAAAATCCAGATTTTAGATAGTTGGCGTTGTATGTCTTTTTTTTTTTCATGCCATTCTGTGGTATTTTATCATCTCACAGATTTATATTCTGTTTGTGTTAGAGTCTTATACTTGATTTAGGCTTAACATTTATGGTGAGTTATTTATGTTGCTATTTTTTTTTTTTAATCAATACTGTAGGGTTAAGAAAGCCAATTTTGGGCCATTTATTTTTAAATTGGGGAATATAATGCCATACAATAAAAATGCAAATTTAGACAATAAAAATACAAATTTAAAAAATATAAATAATATTCAAGTGAAATGAAAATACTTTACCTAAGATGATTTGTACTCTTGTAGAATAATGCAGGTCTTAGGACACCTACCCACCTTTTAAGAATATAATGGTTACTAAGATGATAATGATGAGATTTCTATGGAAATCAGATTTAATCTTAAATTTCACAATTATAAAAATATGTAAACTAAATTGTATCTTTAAATATTTCAGACCACTGAGGAACAACTAGGGATTTGCAGATCATAATTAGGTAAATAATGGTTAATATTTTGTTTCCTAGTTTAAATTTTTATCGAATATTATAATTGTATATAGGGATTTGCAGATCATAATTTAGTAAATAATGGTTAATACTTTGTTTCCTAGTTTAAATTTTTATCTAATATTATAAAAATTTATATTTTATGTATACAGAGACATTTATCAATATTTTCCTTAAGGACTTGCTCATTTTGATATCTCTCACTTTATCCTGTTTCATTAGTTCCCCCACTGCCTAATATTAAAGCTACCATAATTTAAAAAAATGTATTATCCCTACCACTCTTTTCTAACTATTGTTTCATTTCATTCTGGCCTTCGTAGTACAATTTTTCAAAAAGCTTTCCTCTGGTCAGCCACTGTCTCTACTTCTTAAATTTAACTTTCTGTTAAAGCTGAATAAATATTTATAAAATCTGCATGAAGTATAGAGACTAAAGAAACAAACACCATTTACCTACTGTTACTATTAACTTTGAATGTTTCTATTAACTGTGAACATTACCATTAATGTTGAAATTCCCTTTATACCATTCCTAGAACCAGTTTTCTTCTTGTCTCCTTTAGAGATAATCATTATCCTGAATTTCTCTATAGTTTCCCATATATGTATGTTGCTAAAAAGTACATCTTTGCCACCCAACTGGGTTTTATTGCCCATTGCACAGAAAAGAGCCAACATAATGAGACAGTCAGGATTACAAAGGAGAAGAAGGTTTAATTCCACTGACTGGAGAGACAGGAGGAATTTCTCAGATACACCTCCCCAAGAATTAGAAAGAGGATTTTTAAGGATAGTTTGGTGGGAAAAAGATTGGTCAACTGAATTTGCTAATTGGCTAGGTTTGGGGGGGAAATTATAGGGGTGTAGAAATTGCCTTGTGTTGCTTCAGTTCCTAGGTTGGGGGTCACAATTCTAGTTGAGTGAGTTTCTTGGTATGGCCCGCTGGTATGGATGGTTCAGCCAATCCACTGGAATGTGGGGCCTGGAAGATATCTCAGAAACTACCTTTAAGTTGCAAACAGGTGATGTTATCTATAGTGAAAGATAAGAATCTTTATGACCACCAGCTATTATACTCCAGAGTTGCAGTTACAGAGAAGTAAACAAGGGGACAGTGCCTGATTATAGGCAAACAAGGGGACAGTGGCTAATTATTATCACTATTTTTATCTCCTCCCCAGAGTTTTAGGACCTTACTCCAATTCTTGCCTTGTATCCCTTTATTGATTTATAAAAGGTGGTTTAAATGTCTCAATATATATTTCCTTGTATGTGAGTGAAATTATACTGTGTTCATCCCTTTGTGATTTGTTTTTTATTGTTCAATATTATGTTTCTGGGATTCATCTAAATAGTATGTAGTGATGCTTCATTTTCACTGCTGAATTCCATTGTATGAATATACCAAAATTTTCTATTTTATTATTGGTGGATGTTTGGATTATATCTAGTTTTTTGCAACCCCAAACTGCACAGCTATGTTCTTATTTCCTGGTGTTAACCTGTAGCAAAGGATCAAGATTTTGGGTTTTTTCCCCAGTCTCTTGTGGATTGGTGCCTTTGTAAAACATACTAAAAATGTTTTGCCAATGTCAAGTTGCTATAAAAATTTCTAAATCTTTACGCTTAACTTCTGTATTTATCTTGTTATGGGCCACACTTTTGGAATTCCTAAGTCATTCATCTTCTTCTACTTAGGCAGAAAATTGTTTTCTCAAAATCACTACTATTCTAGTTCAGATTACACAAAAGACAGTCTGCCAGCTCTTTGTGGCTTTCACTGGATCTGCTTTCAATTCCTAATATGTAGGCAATTTCAGATTAAGACCTACTGCTTTTTGGTAATGTAATTTTGATACTACAGAAAGTGGCTGCAAGTAATGGTGGGCTACTGCTTAAGAGTTGATTCAAAGCCAACCTCCCAAGTACAAGTGAGAGAAAACCACAGTAATGGAATAAAGGACTAGGAGTAGTGACTTTATTGAGGAGGTGGTCTATGATACAAAATGCTACAGTAGAGAGATCTAAAAAGAGTAAGCTCAGAGAAAAAGACATTCTTGTATATAGTAAGGTTTTTAAAGACTTCTAAGAGTACAGTTAAAATAGGGTGTACATTCTTGTGTTTAACAACAGCTTCTGAGTAGGCAGCCTTAGAATTGTCTCAGTGTTAATAGGGAACTTTCTCAGAATGTAAGCTAATACGGGATTGCTCTTATAAGCAAGCAGCAGAACCACTTTATACAGTGTTTCTCAACTTTATTTTTATTATAACTCCTCCCCTAATCATCCTTCCCCCTTCATTACATTTTAGCATCACAGATATGCAGTATATCTGTTTATATTCTGTAGACTTTGGAGGCCCCAACCATTTAAATTTAACATTATATATATTTTTGTGGCTGCCAGAACTGTTTTTCACCCGCTTGGGAATGATAGCACTCCAGTTGAGTATATATGATATGAATACAAATATAGCTCTTGGTATTAGAATGCAAGTGTATAAAAAGGTAACATTTCCTTGATCATGTGTATCAGGGAATGTTGGGGGGAAAGACCACTCAGTGTTAAGAAATTATCCTAAGGCAGGTATACTTGAGTTCGTAAAAAATCAGCTTATAGGCTCAGCGCCTGTGGCTCAAGTGGCTAAGGCGCCAACCATATACACTTAAGGTGGTGGGTTTGAATCCAGCCCAGGCCTGCCAAACAACAATGACGGCTGCAACTAAAAATAGCCAGGTGTTGTGGCAGGCATCTGTGGTCCCAGCTACTTGGGAGGCTGAGGCAGGAGACTTGCTTGAGCCCAGGAGTTGGAGGTTGCTGTGAGCTATGATGCTGTGGCACTTTACCCAGGGGGACAGCTTGAGGCTCTGTCTCAAAAAGGAAAAAAAAATCAGCTTATACTTACAGCAGTGAATCAGGAAAGTGAGGTAGGCATTTGTCCCTGTTTGATGGTATCCTTACGGAAGAAATATAGATGCATGGATCAAATGATATTATAGTTAGATAAGTTTGTAGATTGAGCATGCAAATTAGTGAATTGGTGCTTATCATATCATATGGCTCTATTTTTACTCCTGTATATTCTAGACATTTATTAGAGAACTTAAGAAAACAGCAGATTTACAGATTTTAGGATGATAGGAAGAATGGTGAATAGGCTGGTTGACACCCTCGGTCTCCAAAGAAATTGACAGGCTAAAAATAAAATAAAGGCAGAAGTACAGTATTGTAGTTGAGTCTAAAAAGATAATTGTACAGGAACAGCATGGAGAAAATGGATCATAGAAATATCAAGTAGAAAAGAAATTTAGGAATTTTGGATTATGTTAGTATTAATGACCATTTTAGGAAGTTATTAATAGCCTAAGCTGTATTAATTAGTGTCTAAAATCTAGATTGTATGTGCTGGTCAAACCACAACCTGAAATAATTATATCAGGACCACATTTAGAGGCATATAAAGTACTTTATAAATATAATAAGTCTATTATATATGGGACATACTTTACATGTAACTAGCTATGTCAGAGCCATTTTGTGGGCACTGGTACATGGATTTTCTAAGTGGTTGTAGGATGTCTGGATTTTCTTTGGGAAGGAATAGATTTCACTGGCAAGAAAGAGATTGCCTTCTGCAGAGGTGTTGACAAGGAGATGGTGATAGTGACAATTGACAATTTTTTGAGTGACTAAGTGTGAGTGTTATTATCTCAAATAGGGGTCAACACACTATTGCTCAGTAAACAAATCTTGCCAGCAGCCTGTTTTTGTATGACCTTTGAGTTAAGATTGTTTTTGCATTTTAAAGGGTTGTAAAAGAAAAACAAAAAGCAAAGGATTTTCCATAGAGACCTTATATGTCTGTATAGCTTGCAAATTCTAAATTACTCTCTTTCCAGAAAAAGTTTGCTAATGCCTTATAAAATATTGGACCAGTGATAGAATAAATAACACTTTGAGATCTTTAGCCACCAGAAAACTTAAGACCAAGGACAAGAAACAGTTCAGTATGTAGAAATTATATGATTATATTACAAATTACCTATATATTCAATACAAATTTTAGTTATGTTCAAGACCAGGGTTCAGAGCTATGTGAAAAATAGCAGTTATAATCAAATAAGTAAAAGGTGGAGATCTATTTGTTAACTTAGTAAACTTCAAAAAATTTAAAATTAATGGTAGGTGGCAGTTAAAGTTTGCTGAATTAAAGTTAGTTTCATCTCCTTGAGTATAATGACTACTATATTGGATAAGGAAGCAGCCAAAAAACCTGCTGGAAAGAAGGGCAGGCGAACACTAGTCTGACACGAAGAAGTTACCATTGACAGCCTGTACAGGGGACACTCACTAATTATCAGCATATTTAAAGGGGTATGTGTTTTTTTTATTATTTCATTCCTTTATCCTTAATCTAACCCCAAGGACAATATGCTTTTTAATTTTGACAGAAGTGGCTTATTGGTAAGGAAATAGCACCACCCACTGACATTGATTTTAAGACGGTGATGAACCTTTAGAAATGATAGGGAGAGTGATAATAATTTTTCATGTATTTTTAGTGACTTGATGTGATTTGAGATTTATATTTTCCTTTTTATGGTAATAAATACATGAAGATCAATATAATTTGTGTTAGTGACTTTATTCTGGTAACTCTTTATTCTTTTGATTTCTCAATTACAGATTGTATTAATGAAAAACCCTATTTTTATTCTTACCTTCTGAATTTCTCTTTCAAAATTTAAGATATTTTAGGTAATTATAATTGAAAATACTACGTTTTGTCTTTTCATATATGTTTCTTTTTTGTTTGTAACTGAGTGATTTTTTTTTTTTCCAGATGATTCTTTGGGATTGGGACTTAAAGCAGTGGTATAAACCTCATTATCAGGTAAATATAAGTGATAATCATTAATAACTAATATCTGTAATGAAACTTTTGACATTTAAAGTTACATTTACAAGCTTTCTGTGCCATAGATTTTCTCTAATGGAACTAGGTTAATCTGAACTTTTGTTGAGATAGATTAAATACAAATTTAATTATAAGGGAAAAGATGAAAAACCAAATTTATATAGTTATTTTTAAAATGTTGCTAATACAATTTGTGCTCAGAATAAACTAATATTTCTATCGTAAGGATGAGAGTTTTTTCCTTCTCTGATGTAGACCACTAACCTATGGGGCGAAAAGGTAGAGTGAAGACCATACACAAGCCAAAGCAAAATAATTGGCAAAATTTTTTATTTGGGAAGTTAAAGCACCAAACTTTCACTTTTCAGTAAAGTTTTTATTGAATTATAACATATATAAACAAACAACTCAATGAATTTATTATGAGCTAAATGTCCTATGTAACTAGTTCCCATACGAAGAAATACTACAGAAATATTAGCAGAATCTCAGAACACTCCTTTATGCTCCATTTCAGTCATTACCCATACCCCAAAGATAACCCCTGTCCTGACTCCTAGTAATCAGTTCTGCTTATTTTTGAACATTGTATATATGAATGGAATAATATAATCTGTCATTTTAAAGATTAATTTTTTCAAATACTTAATATATGTTTGTATCAGATAAAATGAAAATAGACATACGAGGAGAAAAAAAGAACAACCATTTATAAACATCAAGGAATAACTATGTTAGCTGGGTTAACTTTATATATTTTTAATGATCTTTTCCCATTATGCATCATATGCTATTTTGAAACTTGTTATTTTGTTATAATAATGGATAAACATTAGTAAATGTTAAATAATTTATATTATGGAATTATCAACTTTGTTTATTGTGTTTATTTAGCTAGTTGCTCAATACCAGTTTAAAAAAAATTAATATCCCTTTGAATAGCTGATTTTTATTTTTAAACTGTAACTAGCCAGGAGAGTACATAAGAATAAACTATTCTCTGGATGTTAGTGAGCAAAAGTAATATAATTACTGTGATCAGATGAAATCAAGGAAAAGGCCACAACTGATCTGAAAGGAAGTGGTTCCTTGACCTATATGGTAGGTTTCATCATTATTCATATTCACTGAGATCCTCAGTTTCCAATTAAAAGACGGTCTAAATTACTGGTAAAATCTAAAAATAAACAGCAATAATAGCTAAGAGCATGGACTCAAAGTCAGACAGACCAGTGTAAGATATTAGGTAGTTCTGTCCTTTATTCTCTCTTTTATCTCTTCCCCTTTACAATAACCTTTTTTAAAAAATTGAAAGATAACTTTTGTATATAAAAGTGCGCAACTCATAGTGATGTACAACTTGAATTTTTCAAACTGAATACAGTCATGTGACCATCATTCAGATATGGAATTCAGCACCCCCAATCCCCTCTTAGGCTCCTCTTCTAGACGTGAACTTGCCTTAAGTATTATCTCAATGCTTATTTTTGCCATTACAACTTAGTTTTTCCTGACTGAATTTGATATAAATTAGATCAATCATAGGTATTTTGTTTTTCATCTTTGTTTCAAATTTTCATATGTAAGATTACTTAATATTGCATATAGCAGCAATCTACTCATTTCATTCTACTTAGCATTCCATTGAATGAATATACCACAATTTATTTATTCACTCTATAGTAGATGGAAATTTGTTTTATTTTCAGTTTTTTTGGTTATTGCAAATAATGTTGCTAGAACAATATTGGTGCCTTTTGTTGGGTATATATCTTGGAGTGTATTGCTAGTATTTGCATGCATGTATTCACTTTAAGTAGATAGTACCAGATAATTTTTCAAAGAGCTTATATTAATTTTTGTCCAACCATCAGTGGCATGAGAGTTGCAGTTGTTACACATCCTTGCCAACACTTGGTAGTATCTCTTTTAAGTTATTCCAGTAGCTGTGTAACAATATCTTGTGGATTGAGTAGTCATGTGCTGCATAATGTTTTGGTCAATAATAGACCGTATATATGATACTGGTTCCATAAAATTATGATGGAGCAGATATAGAAACATGATCTATGGCACTTGATATTAAGACTGCAGATCAAGGAGGAGAAATGATTGATATTCAGTAATGATGATGGGACATTGGGTTTTCTATATAAAAAATGTAGGTATATTAATGTAAAAATACTCTGTAATGTTTGCACAGTGACAAACCCAACTAATGAGGCTTTTCTAAGAATTTATCCCCATCAATGCATAACTGTATTTGCATTTTACTGATAAGATGTCTCATCAGGTTGTGGGCCTTTATATATGTTAATTGGTAACCCAGATATCCTCTGGTCAGGTCTTCTTTCCATTGTTCTCTCTTTTACTTAGTAGGAAGTAGATGTTTGTGTATTCTGGACATGACTATATGTATTCATATACATAAACATATATGTATTCTCTCTCTAATGTATAGTAAAAAACATTTCTCCCAGTGGGTGGCTTATTATAGTATCTTTTGATAAAAATACTTCATATCTTAATGTAATACCAATTTATTAATCATATCCTTTGATTAGTGATTTTTGTGTGTCATATTTAAGAACTTTGTCTATCTCCAAGGTCATGAAGATATTCTTCCATGTTATCCCCTAAAGTTATATTGTTTTACTTTCTATTTTTAGGTCTGTAATGCATCTGGAATTTATTTTTCTCTACAGTGGGATATATAGCTCAAGACACATTTTTTCCCCCATATGGATATCCAATTGGCCAGTTCCAATTTTGAAAAAATAAACATTCTTTCTTCTTTGTTCTATATTGTCACCTTTGTTGTAAATCCATATGTATGTGGATTTATTTTAGGACTTAATGTTCTAGTCCATTGGTTAGTTTGCCTATCCTTAAACACAAATACCATATTCACTACTTTAATTATTATAACTTAATAAGTTTCAATATTTGATAGTGTAAGTTTTCCAGCTTTGTTCTTCAGAGTTATCATGGCCATTCTTGGTTCTCTGTATTTTAATATAAAATTTAGAATCACCTTGATAGTTTCCATGCTTAAAAAATTCCTACTAGAATTTAGATTGAGATTTTATTGACTCTATAAATCAACATAGGGAGAATTTGCATCTTTCATTGTTGAAATCTTCAATCTATGAAAATGACATCTCTTCACTTATTTGAGTCATATTTAGTTTATCTCAATAATGTTTTTAGTGCAGAGGTCTTGCAAACATATTTTGTTAGATTTATTCCTAGGTATTTAATTTTTAATACTGAAAAGGTATTATAAAAGGTATCAATTTTTAAAAATTTTGTTTTTAATAGTTTATATTGATTCACAGAAATTCCCTGCATTTTTACATATTCATCCCTTGCATCCAGAAACCTTGCTAAATTTATTTATTATTAATAATAATTAATAATTCTTATACCTTCTTTGAAGATTCATTGAGTCTTTTAAGTGTATAATAATGTTATCTCCAAGTAAAGACAAATTGATTTTTCCCCTCCAATCCTATGTCTTTTGTTTCTTTTTCTCATGTTATTGTACCATTTAGATGTCCAATGCAGTGTTGAAGTGATAAAAGTGGGCAGCCTCATTTTGTTCATCAATTTATGGAGAAATGCTCAACTTGCCACCACTAATGTTTTCTGTAGATAGGCTTTGTTAGATTAAGGAAGTTTCATTCCAATTCTAGCTGATGAAAGACTTTTTTTCCTCTTTTAAGTCATAAATGGGTATAGAATTTTGTCAGATGATTTTCTTTCATTAATTGAGATGATCCCTGCGTTTTTTCCAGTTGTTCTATTAATATGGTGAACTGAATTGTTTGTTAAATCATCTATACTTTTACAGAATAAAGTGAATTTGATCAAGATGTATTTTCTTTTTAAAAATATGTTTCTAGATTCTATTTGTTAACATTTTGTTTAGAAGTTTTGAATCTGTGCTTATGAGATAGTGTTGTCTTTTATGAAGACATTTTATGAAGAACATTTTTTATAATGTTCTTGGCATATTTTGATATCAAAATTACCAAAACCCTGATACCAAAATAAAATGAAGTAGGATATTAATTAAGCTCTCTTCTTATTATATAGTTTGGGTAAGATTGAAGATTGGTATTGTTTCCTCCTTTAATGTTTGGAAAAATGCTCTGGTGAAGGTATTTAAGCTTGTAGTATTTTTTTTGTGGACAAGTTTTAAGTTATAAATTCAGTTTCCTTATAGTTTTTTGACTATTTTCGGTCTCTTCTTATAGCATTTGTTAGTTGGGTTTTTCTAGGAACTCTTTTTCCTTTTTCTTTTAGTTTTAGCTTTGTGAGATGGCTGAAAGCTCTGTTTTAGTAGAAATCTTTCTGAGGATTTCTACTTAGTTTCTCCTCTTGGCTATTGTTTATAAATTGACAAATGCCTTGAGAGTAAAAGCAACTCTGAATTTAAACTTGTTCTTCTCATTGCCCTGGGATCTTGCTCGGCTCTCCCTACCTTCACAGCCCTGAATCCAATTTTGGTTTCCCAGCCCAGTGAGACTACAGATCTGTGCTCTGTTTCCTAGTCTCTTAACTGCTGTGCTCCTTATCCTCTCTCCCCTGAGCCAGTTATGAATCACCAACAAATTCCTTGAGAAAAAAGAGTAGCACAGAATGTTGCTTCATTCAGTCCTTTCTCTTAACTCTAGGTTTTTGTCCTTTTTAAGCCTTGGCTGCTTGGTTGTGTTCTGATGCCTTAAGATGTGTGTTATTTCTATTTTATTTTCAGCTTTTCTAGTTGTTCTAAGCAGAAGGGTGGGTCAGATACAAACTATTCTCTCTTAGCTGGAAAATTAGGCAAGCTTCTTAAGTCCCTCTGAACCTATTTCCTCATCTATAATTTGGGAATAATACCAATTAAAATAATAATATGTGCCTGGTACATAACAGCACTCAAAGTGAAAATCACGCTATACTGTCTTGGTAGATTTGTGATTTGTTCCTTCTTAATTTAAATAATTTTCAGATAGTATTGAAAGTTTACTTCCAAACAAAAATTATTTCTACACATTTATAGTGGTTAAATGAGACTGTAAATAGACAAAGTTTACAGAAAAAGGATAAGTTATATAAATATGATCGGAAACAATCAAAATCATAATCAGAGAATTCAAGGTGAAGCAGCAATGAGACTTTTTTTTTTTTTTGGCCTGTCAGATAGGTGGGGATTAATTAATTTCATAGTATCCAGTTATAATGAAGTGTGGAAAAATAGGTACTATTATATACAATTAGTTGAAGTATAGATTTGGTCAAAATATTATAAGGCAGTTTTAGAGTAATGGTCAAATTTTAATATGTTCATTTGCTTTAGCTCAGTAATTCAAATTATGGGAATCTATACAAGTATGCTTATTTGTTCACCATAACATATATAGAGATGTGTTTATTTTCATTTTATTTATAGTGGATAAAGACTAGAAATAGTTGGGCTACCCCTGATAATAGAGAATGTTTTAAAAGCAAAACTAATACAAATTAGCACTTCTCAAGGAAAAAAAAGAAAGAATTCCATAATGAGTAGACATTATTTAGCATCTTGGCTTAACTTTCATAACACTTCTGAATTCTAAAATGTATTGAGGATATGCACTAAACAGTTTTATGGTGAACTCATTAAATAATTTTAATAATTATGAATTTCAGAATGACCCAAATGTAAGTTCAAGGTACAATGAAATAAAAATAACATTTCATTTACTTCTACGATTATTAGTTCATTTATTTCTATGGATAATCAAGTTGAATGTCATATATAGGTATTTTCAAAAAGTAAAAATCATATCATATGCCTGTTACCACTGAAAATATATATTTTCCTACCAGTTTTTGAGAATTTAGCCTGATGCTGCATTGTCTGTGAAGACTTTGTTAACCATTCATTTCTAAGTTATCATTGTTTCTTTTGAGCTCTGATATGATTTTTCTGCATTTTTATCTCATTATTTTTCATGATATTAATAGTAATAATACTATGTATTTCATCTTGAATACATTCACTCTATATTGTTTTGAATGCTTTCCATGTATTATCAGATTTAGTTCTCACATTACCTCTTAAAGATACAGGTATTATTATCCTCATTTTACAAAGTTTAGATTTCAAATCACATATCTTTGCAAGAAAACCTTGTCACTATGCTAGACTGCCTCTTAAGTGAGTGACTTAAGAGGTATAACTGGTATAACATAAGAAATGCTATATGTGTTTAAAAGAAATGTTGACGTAAAGAAAAGGAAATCATCAATAAATTAATGGAATGTTCAGATTACAGATTTGTAATCTGTATTACTAAAGTAAATACAGATTAGTTTTATACTAGTTATAAAGTCAGTAATAAATACCTGTAAGTATAATGAAATAAGGTAATGAAAAATAAGGGAAAAATTAAATTTCACAATATCTGCTACATTTATATATATTTATAAATTTAACGTTAGGATTATACCTTTTGTTATATCATTTAGGCCATGTCCAAATGTTTCAAAGCTTATATTTTAAAATGAGTAAATTACTTAGATACTGATTTAAAGTAGAGTGGGTTTGTCATTTTTGTTTTTACAAATGAGTAAGTTTTTCTTAAATGTTAAAAAATTCTACTCTTTTTCTTTTCTAGAATTCTGGAAGTGGAAATGGAGTTGATCTCTCAGTGCTAAATGAGGCTCGCAATATGGTGTCAGATCTTCTGATTGATCCAAGTCTCCCCCCACAAGTCATTTCTTCACTGCGGAGTATTAGTAGCTTGATGGGTGCATTCTCAGGTTCCTGTAGGCCAAAGATTAATCCTCTCACACCATTTCCTGGATTTTACCCCTGCTCAGAAATAGAGGACCCAGCTGAGAAGGGGGATCGAAAACTTCTCAAGGTCAAAATACAGTCAATTGGCCAGTGCTATTTATCATATTTAATTATGTTTTAAATTAAAACTACTTTTCTTAGGTCTTATATAAGATGTAATTTTCCTTTCAGGGACCAGATATTATGTACGTGTTTTAAAGAAATGTGGGGACTTTAGAGGCATTTATAACCTCTGATAATTATAGATTAAAATTTAGTTTCTATTTTAAATAGCATTGCTGTAATTAGCAGTTATAATTTAAATGGTGACAATTATTTATTATCATTGTTAATGTTATTAAAAAGTGAAGAACAAATAAATTTAGTTCCAGGCTTGAACAACAAACTAGTAGAAAGATTATGTTATTAATCTGTCTTATTCTTTAGAGTTTAGGAATTCTTACTGAGCTAAGAAGAAATGATCATTATAATAATCTTTTTATGAGATACATAGCATTATTTAAAAATGAATTTTGTATTTTTTTGAACACTGTTTTCACCCTCTTACCTATTAGATGTTACTATAGCCCCATAGGCATTGATTTTTCCACTATTACATAAGGGATTAATTTATCTTTAAATATTAATATTTCAAAATAGGATTTCCTTTAGAAAATAGTAAATACTGTTCTAAATAGGTATATGTTATGGTTGTTCAGAGTGCTTTTACTTGTTTTATTTGACTGTTTCTCCAATAGATAAAATATTATTGCAGTGTCTGTGAACAGAGGAAGTTTATAAAACTAGAAATATTTCTGGGATTATTCTATTCTAGTTCAACTACTTTATTCCAGATAAGGAAACGAACAAAGAAAAGGTGAAATTCAGATCAGTTAAAACTTGTTAGTTGTAATAGTGCATTTAGAACTTAGAAAAGGGTAAATATAGTTTTCAGAGGATTTTGGTAATCTGTCTTATTTTGTTACTTCTCAGCATTAGGGTTTAGAAATGTTGAATGATTAGGCAAACCCAATTAGTGCAAAGGATTTGAAAATTATTGATGACCATCTGGATCATAAGTAGTTATATAATGTTTTTATTTTTTCAAAGTTTATATAGCAGTACCTGCATTAGTCAAAACCCAATTGTTATATTACTTTTTTAAAGCACTCTACCTTATAAGAAAGAGACTAATAGCAAGCATCCAAAATAATGAAATAACTCTAATGTATGCTTGAATTAGTTTTTGGCTTTCATTAGGTATGTTTCTCTTCCTTCCATGACAGTTGGAGCTCAGGATAATAATTTTTAAAAGTAATAATTCTTAAAAATCATACTGATACTAGTATTATGTTTGCTATTATATTTACTTGTGTAGAAAAGTGTACTGGTACATTTTAGGAACATTATTAACATAATATTGATAAAATAGGATGCCTAAACACCTCATTTCCTGTTCACTGCAGTTAATCATGGTTATTTAGAGTATGGGAATCTATCGATATGTGTTTAAGAACCAGGAAGTAACTTTTAGTTGTTTTTTTGGTATTCTTTAAACTCTTTATTAGAATTTCATATCTGATTGATTTCTGCTTTTGTAAAAGCATAGAGAAGAGAAAAGAAACAGCATTTATTAAAAAAACAGTAGGTAATTTCAGATGTATAGAAGTAATAAATAATAATTTGAATTAAAAAAGCAGTAGGTAAAGGGAATAGGAATAAATAATATAAATACCACATATATGTTAAGAACTAAGAAAAATTGTGTGAACCCAAATTATAGTCAACAAGGATTGTGTTACACAAAGAACTTTCTCACTGTAGGTCTAATTGCCATGAACCTTTACAAAATGCTCATTCTTGGCAAAACTTAAATATAACATAGGTACTTATTTCTCTAAGGTTGTTGCAGTGTCTTACTGATAGAGGAGGTTCATAAAAAGCAGAAATTATGTAAAACACTTACAATGGTCAAAATGGAATAATCGCAGTAATTTAACATTTGGATTGAGAATATTTTCAAAAATTAGGGTAAAATATTAAAGCTAAAGGTGTTCTACATTTAATTATTAATTCACAAGGAAACTTAGAATTCTGCAGTTTTTCTAGATTAACTAACTGCTAGATGAATTAGATAGCAGTGTAACTGAAAAAACAATTAGAATGTGGACCTGATCATCCCTTTATTCTAAGCTTGTCCTCTGAAGTTAACTGTCAGGGTAAATCTTGCATATCTGCATTTACATTGCCAAGTTTTTTGCTCTCAGGAAACTGGGAGTTACATTTGCAGAAGAAAAAATCTAGTTTAAACTGTAGAGAGTTCAAAAATATGTTTTAGTAGTAAGATAAATAGAACATCAGCATAGAATATAAAATTTGGAGTAAATTAATCACTTTTCTGAATAAAACGTTCTATTTATCCTGTACATACTAAAAATAAACTTTGCATTGATGTTTCTGTATGCTGTAATTAATATTACATATACAGCATGTTAAAGGGTAATAATTTTAACCATTTTTAAATTATTCAACAGGGACTAAATAGTAGGAATAGTTTACCAACTCCACAGCTGAGGAGGAGCTCAGGAACTTCAGGATTGCTAACTGTTGAGCAGTCTTCAAGGTGGGAACGAAATAATGCCAAAAGGCCTCACCAAGAATTTGGCATTTCAAGGTAAAATCTCTAGAACCTTGGTTAAAAAACCAAACCAAACAAGAAACCCCCTAAAAACAAAAAACCCTGAATCTTAAGATATCTACCTCTTTCTGTGAATAAATTTGAAATAGTTCTAAAGGCAGAAAGGAAAGGTATAAGGAATGGTATAGGACAATGTGGGTGGTGATAATATGGTATAATGTGGAAATTGATTTCTTAAGAAGATGCTAACATGCCTTCTCTCAAGATGTATGTAGGTTGAGTTAAAGCATGCTGAAGCCTTAAGAACATGAGTCAAGGCTGGGAGTGGTGACTCATGCTTGTAATTATAGCATGCTGGGAGGCCAAGGCTGATGGATTACCTGAGTTCAGGAGTTCGAGACTAGCCTGAGCAAGAGCAAGACCCAGTCTCTAAAAATAGCCAGGTGTTGTGGTGGGCACCTGTAGTCTCAGCTTCTTGGGAGGCTGAGGCAAGAAGATCACTTGAGCCCTAGAATTTGAGATTGCTGTGAGCTGTGACGCGTTGGCACTCTTCCCAGGACAACAAAATGAGACTCTGTCTGGGGGAAAAAAAACAAAACAAAAACAAACATGAGTCAGTGGTGAGATGGTTTAGGGAAACTAGAATCAGTATAGAATCTGATAGAAACTAGAATCTGTATCAACAGTGTTAACAGGGGCAGTCACTAGTCTAGTGTGTGGTATCCAAAGGTACGTCAGCAGAATTACTGATTTGTGAAAGGGGGAACACATTCCCAGGGCTTTATCACTGTTGTTAGATTTAAGGTAACAAGTCTTCTTTCAAACCCTGTTCTTGCTAGATACTGAGAATACTAATATATTCTATATTTTATTGCGGCTTTACTTGGAACTAAACATGCTAATCCTACAAATGAAAGCCATTAGTAACTACAAGTAAATGAGACTGGAAAAAAAATTTAGGAGCTAAAATCTTCTGAATATAAATATATACATTTAATCTGATAACAAAGGTTTAATATAATTAGTATAATATAATACTCTGTCTTTTAAAAGCCAGGAAGGATATTGGTCTCTTGTATGGGTTTGTTATAAGCTTCTTTCTAGTCAGTTATCTATGTTTATAAAATTGGAATTAGTGTAAATTCCATGTTAAAACACTCTGTTTTTATTGAACACATGCTGTACTTAATAATTTGAGCTGTGTGGTTTCACATTTTAAACAGTAGATGGCAGGATTGGATGATAGCTATTTATGTGTTACACTTTAACATGTGAAATATAACTCAGATAATTACAGTTTTCCAGATTCTTTTGTGGTTTATTAATTTGAAACTTCTATAATACATTCAAGTAATAAATTCCTTTCTTATAAAAGAAAAATTGAGTAAAATCATATATAAAATGGAGGGGATTGAAGTATGAAGAGTAGAGTACAGGGAAATGAGCATTGTTCCAAAGTTTGCAGAAAGCCTGAATGTGGTAGTCTTTTTATTTTTGTACTGGAAGTAGGATGTCGGGAAGTGAATGATGTCAGGAACTGAAAATAGTGTTTCTTAATTATGAGAAGCATTACTTTGATAATATTGTTGGGTTCTAAAAGGAAAGATGAAAATTATTCTGATTTTTAGTATTTCACACTGATGTAGGAGTAATATATTTGCAGTTCAAGAAACATTTGATACTTTGAGTTTAGGGTCATTTTTATTCTGCCACCTCAGATAATTGATATTAAAATAATAATATAAAATAAAACAGTAAACTAATCTTCAACTCTGAGAAGTGTTCATATAAAGGTGAATGTAAGCAGATCTACATACTGCTTTATTGCTCCATCTGGTGAATGTGGACTGGCTTTATCTCCATTATCTCCGAAGGCTGTTTATCTGTAACTGGCCAGTCTGGAGGTAATCTCTTGGTGGGGGTGTAGATTCTTGTAAGACTCAGTCTCTGGAACTTCTATAACAAGCACATAATTAGATATGGGAAACTTATGGAAAAAAGTGTGTCATGGGAAGAAGGAGGATAAAGGTCAGTATTCCCTCTAAGAACATAGCAAGAGGCTCAGAGCCATAGCACAGTGGCTAAGGTACCATCCACATGCACTGAGGCTGGTGGGTTTGAACCCTGTCTGGGCCAGCTAAACAATCACAACTGTAACAACAAAAAAATGGCCAGGTGTTGTGATGGGTGCCTGTAGTCCCAGCTACTTGGGAGGCTGAGGCAAGAGAATTGAGCCACATAGTGAGACTCTATTAAAAAAAAAAAAAAAAGAACATAGCAAGAAATGGGCAGAAAATTTCAAAATGTAGTACTGAAAAACATGGCACTGTCAATAGAACAAAGTACATTTTTTATTAAAGAACCTAATGAAAGCCTTACAAAGAGAGATTAGATAGTAAAGAAAAAGAGTCCATTTGCTTGAAATTGTTGAGTAGAAAAAAATTTATTCTCTAGTAACTTCAGAATAGGACCCTAAAGAGACTATCATTCATTTTTTCCACAAATGTATACATGTTGAACATCTCAGGCACTGTGCTATGTGCACTGTGAAGGTAGAGATGAATAAGAAAGACATAGCATCTAAAGGAACTTACAAGTCAGTGAGAGAAAAAAATTTGTAAGCAGTAAAATTATGATACAATATGGATGTTATAGTAGAGACATGTACAAAAACCTCTTAGGTCACAGAAAACTAGATTTTCCTTGAGCAAATGGAATAGGAAGTGCAGGAAAGATGGACAGAGTTGGAAAGGAGCTTATTGAGAATTCAGCTTACACTAGTAAAAATTAAATGAAACTACATAAAAGATCTGAATTTGTCCTTGAGCTTCTGGCAAAATCAGGAATTCACTAATAGAAGAAAACAGGCCAGTGAATATCTAAAGAAAGAAAGGTCCTATTTATGGTACGTTTCATATATGTATGGTATTGGGCCAAAATCATTTATGTAGTTACTACCTTATTTTATTTTGTAATAGATATAATACACTTGTCACACCAATATATTATAATTGCCAACTGATACTTAATTTCTTCACCAAGGCCTTAAACTTATAGTGAATATTTCAGTTATGGGAAATGACTAAGTTAAGGGTAGTCAATTTTGTGAAGAGTGGGACAGAAAATAATTAAAAACTATACTTTAGGCCAGTAATTCTCAGTGAGATCCCTAGACAGGTAACATCAGAATTATCTAAGAACTTGTTAGAAATGGAAATTCCCTGGCTCTACCCCAGACCTATTGAAATGTTGAGGATGGGACCAGCACTGTGTGTTCTTTTTTGCAGTTTTTTGGCCAGGGCTGGGTTTGAACCTGCCGCCTTCAGTATATGGGGCCACCGTCCTGCTCCTTTGAGGCACAGGCACTGCCCCAGCACTATGTGTTTCTAAGGAACCTTTCAGGCTGGGTATAGTAGCTCATGCCTCTATAATCTCAGCACTTTGGGAGGCTGAGGCCGAGGATCACTTGAATTGAAGAACTTAAGACCAGTTAGGCAACATAATAAGACTCTATCTCTACCAAATATATATATATATAAGCCGGGTGTAGTCCGAGGTGTTTAGGAAGTGAGGCAGGAGGATTGCTTGAGCTGAGGAGTTCGACGATAGTGAGCTATGATTGCATCACTGTACTCCAGTATAGGTGACAGAGAGAGACCCTGTCTCTGAAAAAGTTAAAAAGAAAGAAAATTTCAGGTTATAATGTAATCTGCTTTTAGTCCAGAGATCAGCAAACTATACCCTGTGAACCTAATCTCGTTTATAAACTATTTTTATAAAGAAAATTTAATTGAAACATAGCTATACCAATTCATTTATTTTTGTTTATGAATTATTTTGTGCTACAATGGCAGAGTTGCGTACAAAGTCAAAAGTATTTACTATCTGGTTCTTTACAGAAGGAAGTTTACTCTCCTGCTTTAGGTGTTAGGCATTAGACAGAGGTCAAAACTCTGAATTGATAAGGATATAAATTATAATTATACTGAAGACCACAAAGAAAGACTTTTTCGTGGTTTTAAAACTCCTAACCTGTTATCTTTTCCTTCTAGTCAAGGATGCTATCTAAATGGGCCTTTAAGTTCAAATCTACTGACAATCCCAAAGCAAAGGTCATCTTCTATATCACTGACTCACCATACAGGTCTGAGAAGAGCTGGTAAGAAGTCATTTTTTATGATTTAAATATGGGAGATTTCAAAACACATGATAGTGGAAATTCTTTTCATTATACATTATAGCAAATTTTGACAACAATTTCATCTGTTGTAACTTAACATGACTAAGAAATTTAGGTTGGCTAATAGTTAACCATTTGCTAATCCTTTTAGTGAATACTTTTTGAATGTCTACTATATACCAGACACTTTGTTAGGGACTAGGGATTCAGAGATAAAATACAGAGCCATTTAACCTGAATATTTATAGATCCAGAACAAGGAAAAAGTTTCAGCAAAAAGAATATTTCATTTGTAGAATGGAAAGTGTGCAGAAAAAAAAACTTACTATGAGAATAAGACAAACCCTGATATCCTGGCAAGTCCTTCTAATAGAAATTTTGTTTAAATTCAGAGATTATGAAATGCTTCAAAACTTCTTGGCTGAAATATATTTTATAAATACAACATAATAACAGCAGAGCAATACTGATACTCTGCTTTTAAAATACCTTATAGCTGATATTAGATGGGGTATACAAACACAGAATTCTTTTATATACAATAAACTATAAAACATGAAGAGGTAGGAAAATGTTATGATAATCAAGAAAAGCAAACACTGGAAAAATATCTCCATATGATAGTTAATGCTTGATGGTTCAAGAGTAGATTAGACACAGCAGAAAACAAAACTAGTGAACTTGGAGACAGAGAAATAGAAAATACCAAAACTGAAGCACAGAAAGGGAAAAATACATAATAATAGAACAAAGGTGTAAGCAACATGGAATGCAGTCTGAAGTTCTAAAATATGTGAATGAACTCCCAGAAAGAAAGGAAAGGTACAAAAGGAAAAAATAAATTCCCAAAACTAATGAAAGAAACCAACCAATAATTTGTAAAACTTAGTGAAGCACAAGCAGGATAAATAGAGAAAATCACAGTGAGGTATATCAGTCAAGCCCTTTAATATAAAAAGAAAGAAACAAATTTCACAAGTAACCAGTAGAAAACAGATTATTTTCCAAGGAGCAATATAATACTGATTATGATTTCTTAACAGCAACTATGGACACCAAAGATAATGGAATGGCATATTTAAAGTGTTGAAAGAAGCAAACTGGTTAACATTGAATTTATTATCCCATGAAATATTCTTGAAAAATTAAAGTGAAATAAAACTTTTTTCCTCCAAAATGTCCTTACTACTCCATGCACAAAATGGCAACTAAGTATGATGATAAATATGTTAATTAATGTGACTGTGGTAATCATTTCATAGTGTATGTGCAAATTAAGGCATCATATATAATATCATCTTGAATATTATAATTTTTGGTTATCAATTTGTCTCAGTAAAGCTGGCAAAAACCTTTTTACTAAATCAGATAAGAAGTTATAGAGAAAAACAACCTTTTTTAAAACAAACGAGCTGAAAAATTTTGTTGCTGGCAGGTTTACACTACTAAGTTCATAAAGGAAATTACTTAGGTAGGAGGAAAATGATCCAGATCGAACCACAGAACTATAGGAACAAATGAAAGGCACTGGTAATCTTAAATAGGTGAGTGACTAGAAGAAAATACTGATGGGAAAAAGCAACAATAATAAATATTTTTGTAGCATTTTAAATATATTTACAAGTTGAATATATGATAACAATAACCTGAAGGGTAAAGAAGGGGTAAGTGGACTTACACTTGCTGTAAGTTACTAGCAATGATTGAAAAGTAGGTAGTAAAAGGGCAGGGGAGGATGGATGGGGGGAGAGTAATTGGTGGACCAGTACGTTGTACCCCATAATTGCATTAATGTACACAGCTATGATGAAAAGTAGCAAAAAGTTCTAATTTAAGAGAGATTGATATTTTAAGATGTTCATTATAACATACAGAGAGACATTTAAAAGGATAATAAAAATACTGTAACTAAAAATGCTAATAAAGGGGGTAAGATGGCATAATTTAAAAAAGAATGAAATAATCCGTAAAAAGGAAAAGAATAAAAAATCGGAAACTCAAATAAAAAATAATAGCAACAATTATAGATTAAACATGCTATATTGCATTAAATGTGCAACCGAGGGGCAGAGGGAAAGATCTGACCAGAGTCAGAGTCAATTATATATATTATATGAAATGTCTGGTTTTCAACAAAAAATTAGACTATAAATTCCAATTAAACTATAAAGATTGTCAGACTGAATTAAAAATATTACCCTTAACTATGCCTCTTTATATGAGGCATACTCTATACTCTAAATATAAGAACAGAGGTAGATCCAATCTCATAGCTATTAAATACATGAAGCACAAATTGACAGGGCTTAGTGAGAAATAGACATACCCATATAAGTATTTGGAGATTTTAACTCTCCACTCTCATTAACTGGTAGAATAAGCAGACCCAATAGTGTAGATACATGAAAGATTTGAACATCATCAACTGACTTGAATTAACTGATTATAAAACACTACACTCAGCCATTTACAGGATGCTTATGTTTTCCAATGACAAAAATTTTATCATAGCATACCATTTGCTTGACTATAGCAAGTCTCAGTTTCAAGGTTTAAAATAATATATAGAGCTTCACTTCTGGAATTGCAGAGAGATGATCTTACTCTCCTGGTAAAACAACAAAAATAGGAGTATAATAAAATTAGTTATTTTGAAACTCTGGAAATTACCAAAAGCCAAAAAACAAACTAGAAGTTGTCTATCCAAGAAAAGTGCTGAACCTTGATAAGACAGTGAATTTGATGACATTTTAATTTGTGGATATTTTGATCCTCCATCTTTTCCCAGCTCAGTGGTATAGTAATCAAAACCTAGCAGTTTTGCAATTGTCAA
The DNA here is from genome assembly GCF_000181295.1 of Otolemur garnettii. Classification (NCBI taxonomy): domain Eukaryota; kingdom Metazoa; phylum Chordata; class Mammalia; order Primates; family Galagidae; genus Otolemur; species Otolemur garnettii. Next base: position 43,708,928 of record NW_003852396.1, read on the forward strand.
AATCTCCTGTGAAAACACCATATCTAGGATACCATGTAATATTTTGTCCAGTCTTACAGCTCTCTGGAAAAATCTCTGTTCTGAAGTCATTGTGGCTATTTGATTTGTCAGTCAAATCAAATCAAATCAAATCAATAAAAACCCTACCTCCTCATGAATTACCAAAATAATAGCAATCCACTGGGTCCAGCATAACTCTTAGGGCTGATTTCCATTGTGGGAAACAAGAGCTGACTGAAAATTAAAGGAAATTTTATAGACTGGGTGATCATTGCAAACTCTGGAAAGCACTGACATATTTTTAGGGAACTGATAGGCTATAAGGCTGTGCTCATATCCAGGAAAGACCTTAGAAATTAGAAGGCCCCATTCACTCACCTATGACTGACCTCTAGGCTTGTACAAGCAGGAAATGAAAGTTGAGGCTGTGTTACAAACTGCCTGAAGTTTGAAGGTGTATCTTTTTATACAGATTACCTTTACAAAGGTTAGACGACCTCTAAGCAAAACATTTAAATAAATCTTCTGATTGATCATTGGCTAACCTCTAAATTATACTGATCCAGGGTTAACTCTTAAAAAGCCAAGCTTAAAAATAAAAGTAAGAACTTAAAAAAACAAAAACAAAAACAAAAAAAGGCTTACCGAGAACTAAGTGGCTGCATATTGCAGGGAAAACAGAATCTACATAATTAGTCCAGGAAAGTTACTAAACAATCAGAAAGAAGGAAGAAAAAACACAAAACCAGCAACAAACCTGGGATACGGGAGGGATCTGATACCACAGATGTGATAATATTTTATCTAAAATGTTCAATTTTCAACAAAAATTTATGAAATGTGCAAAGTTAGAAAATAGTCAAGAGAAAATTTATTTAAGGTGCTTAGATTTTGGACTTATTAGAAAATGACTATAAATCTGCCATTATAAATATGTTTAAAGATCTATGGGAAACCATACCCGAAATATTTAAGAAAAGTATGGCAACAGTGTTTGACCAAAGAAAATATATATACCATGTATATATAATTAGAAATTATAATATAAAATTCTAACATTCTTTTAATAAACATAATTGCCACTTCTGCTCAATTTTGGGTTGTAGGTTCTACCTAGAGCAACTAAGTAAAAAGGAATAAAAGGAATAAAACTGTATTTGCAGATGGTATGATCTCATATACAGTTATGAAATCACTGAAGAAATTCACTGAAATCTATTACAATCATTAAATAAGTTAATCAGTATGGCAGGATATACGAAAATCTCATGTTATTTCTATATACTAGCAATCCAAAACTGAATTAAGAAAAGAATTTAAAATTAGCATCAGAAAATACTTTGAAATAAATATAACAAAATATAAGATTTTTGCAATGAAAATATAAAACATTTGTTGAAAGAAATGAAGATCTAAATACCTGTTAAAATGGTCCATGTTCATGGATTAGAAGACTTAATATTGTTAAGGGGGCAATATTCTTCAAAGTGTTCTAAATTTAGCATAATCCTTACCAAAATTTGACATAGTTCTTTGCAGAAATTGACAATCTAATGCTACAGTTCAGATGGACATGCAAGGACCCCAGAATAACCAAAACAATTCTTTTATTAAAGAGAAGAAAAAATATCTGGGCATTTGTACTTCCAAGTTTTAAAACTTAACTACAAAGCTATAATAATCAAGACAGTGTGTGTTACTAGCATAAGAATATGTTAATTAATGGAATAGAATTGTAAGTCCAGAAACAGACCTTTACATTTACAGTAAAGTGATTTTCAACAAGGATGCCAAGATAATCAATAAGGAACTAATAGTATTTTCGACAAATAGTTCTTGACAAATGCATATGTACTTGTCTTAGCAAAAGAATAAATATGCTCACTATACTAAAAAATTAATTCAAAATGCATGATAAATTCAATTATAAACATTAAACCCATAAGAGATAACAAATGTTGGCAAGGGTGTGGAGAAAAGAGAATCCTTGTATGCTATTGAGAATACAAATTGGTGCAGCCATTATGGAAAGCAGTATGGAGATTTCTCAGAAAATTAAAGATAGAATTGCCATATATTCCAGCCATTTCTGTTCTAGACATATAACCAAAGGAAATAAAATCAATACTTCATAGAGATATCTCTGTTCCCGTGTTCACTGAAGCATTACTCACAATAGTCAAACTATGTAAACAACCTGCTTGTTCTTCAGTGGATAAATGGATAATGAAAATGTGATATTATGCAAAGTGGAATACCATTCAACCTTAATGAATAAGGAGATCTTGTTGTTCGTGATAAAATGGATGGACCTAGAAGACATAATGCTAAGTGAAATAAGTGAGACACAGAAGCTCATGTGGAGCTCAATTACATGTGGAAACTATAAAGGAAAGTCGAATACATAGAAACAGAAAGTAGAATGGTAACTCCCAGGGGATGAGATAGGGTTGGTGAAAATGAGTAGATGTATGTCAAAGGATACAAAGTTGTAGATACTCAGGATGAGTAAGTATAGAAGTCTAGTGTACAGCATGAGAACCATAGTCAATAACACCTTTTTGTATACTGGAAATTTGCTAAGAGAATAGATTTTAGGTGCTCTTATCACTCCTCCCTCCCACACACTGAGTAATGAAATGATGAATATGTTAATTTGCTTGACTTTAGTAAGCATCTTTCTGTGTATGTGTATTGCAAAACATGTTCTACACCTTAAATGTGTATAATATAGTACAATAAGTAAAAATAATAGTGCCTATTAGAAACATGAACTGTAAGCCAAATAAATGACTTTACAGGGGGGAAGTTAACACCCAAAATTTGTTGAAGAAAACAAATTTTCTTTTGAGTAAATATGATACCAAAGCACAATCTATGAATGAAAAATTTTGATAAATTGGAATTCATCAAAATTCAAGCATTTGTACTTCAACAGATATCTTTAAGAAAGTGAAAAGACAATCCATAGAATAAGAGAAAATGTTTGCAAATCATACTTTGACAATAGACTTTCATCCAGAATATTTAAAAAACTTTTACAACTCAATAATAAAAAAAGACCCAATTAAAAATAGAAAAAAGATCTGAATAGATATTTCTCCTAAGAAGATATACAAATAGCCCATAACCAAATGAAAAGATGCTCACTATCTTTACTTATTAAGGAAATTCAAATCAAAACTACCATGAACTACCTCTTCACACCCACTAAGATGTCTATAATTATAAAGACAGACAATAACACATTTTGGTAAAAAACATTCAGAAGTTGGAACACTCATATATTACTAATGGGAAAGTGAAATGCTGCTGCCGCTTTGGAAAACAATTTAGCAGTTACTCAAAATATTAAACATAGAGTTAACATATGACCTAGCATTTCTCCTTCTAAGTATATATACCCAAGAGAGATTAAACCATAGGTCTACACAAAAACTTGTATGTAAATGTTCACAGCAGCATTATTCATAGTAGCCAAAAAGTAGAAATGTCAATCAATGGCTGTTAACTAATGGATGGATCAACAAAATATGCCTTATCCATACATTGAAATGCTTGTTCTAAAAATAGAATGAAGTAGTGATACATGATACAACATGAATGAACCTTGAACACATTATGCTAAGAAACCAATCACAAAAGAGCATAAATTGTATTAATCTATTTATATGACTTATCCTTATTTTAGCACTTAGCAATTGTTTGTATTTCCCACTATACTCTAGGTTCACTGAGTTACAGGAATACCATCTTTTTCTCCATTGGGAAACTCAGCACACATTTCCAGCATATACTAGGCTTTAAATATTGAACAAATGAATGAGATGGAAATATTTGGATGCAGTTTTTAAAGGGACCCGTCATTGTGTTAGTATATAATTTTAGCATATCCTCTCAACATAATGCTGTTAAGAAGTTTACTTTTTCAATAAAATTGAATTTTATTGGACTAAAAAATTTCAGTAAAATTTAGTAGAGATGCTTGGATCATATGGATAATCAAACTGGTAGGAACACAAAATGTGAAAGTTAAAACCAAGATGAGTTAGGACAGTCTGTGCTATACAGTGTGTACATTATAGTCATACTTTTAATATTTACCTATTATGTGACTATTGTCTGCCAGAAAGTGTTTACTCAATATCATTGAGGTTGACAAATATGACAAATATTGCTTACATTTCTAGCATGTCTTGAAGCCCCATGTAGAAATTTATTATATCATTTAATTGTAAATGCTTTCTTTAAAGAAGGAAAATTCTCTTTATACAAACAGACATATATTAATATAATAAACACATACATATATATTTATTTATCTTTCTCTTCTCTTAATTTTTTAAGGTGTTTTATCCAGCCTGAATCCTGTGAATTCTTCCAGCCACGGATTAGTGTCTGCTGGCTCTCTAACTAATCGATCACCCATAGAATTTTCTAATACTGCTGATGTTTTTAATAAGTCAAGCATTGTTTTACACAGATCTCTGAGCAATGCACCCAATGCACCAGATTTTTTTCAGCAACTTAGAAATTCTGATAGCAGTCTGTGTAACAGGTAAGTGCTCAACCATTTATTATTTCTGTTTCAAAATAGAAGTTAAAGTAAGTCCTCTCAACATCATTGATAGGTTCTTGGACCCTGCAATTTTAAGCTAAATGACCTACCAGGAAACAAAAATTTTTTTCTCATTAACATTTTAATGAAACAACATTATTTGGGGACCTGCTGGAAAGGTTTTGGTTAAAGTCTCAATTTTCAAGAACCTCAATGACATTGAGGGAACATACTGTATTTTAATAAGGTATTACCAGATTTTTAGTTCTGTATTATAACTTAGATTATGAATTAAGGTTATATCTTCTTCATTATCTAGTACTTTTTCTTATAAGTAAGCCTTTTGTCATTTCAGTACTATTAGTAATTTTCTTTTTTTTCTTTTTTGCAGTTTAAGCTGGGGTCAGGCTTGAACCCTCCACCCTGGGTATATGGGGCCAGTGCCCTACTCCTTGAGCCACAGGCGCCACTCATAGTTTTCTAATTAAATGTTCTCCTTCTGAAGTGCAATATAATGATATTTCATTCATCAGAAGATACTAGGAATTGCTGGGAGAACTATTTTAGCATATATTCCTTTAGTGCCTATTGATTATACCATTTCATATGGTGCTTAATCACCTTTCTGCTTTGATAGTATTAAAGATTTAATTCAGACCCCAGTGTTGACTTTCAAAAACATTTTATTTCCTTTATGACACATAGATACTTTCTAGGATAAAAACCTGTAATTTTATAGATACTGGAATATTAGGATATGTTGCATTTGTGATCTTGATTTAAAATTAAGCAGAATTTTCTAATTATGGTTAGGTTAAAAAATTTACCTCATTTATCATATACATTTATCTATTTTCTTCTACAAGTTGTGGACATCAAATGCTGAAACATGTTTCAATATCTGAATTAGAAGATACAGACTGCCATGGTGAAAAATCAGGTGAGATTGCAAAAGTCAAACATTTGAGCTCAAGAGTAATTTCTTACAGTGTTTTTCTTAGAATGGACAAATGAATGAATTGTTTTATAACCTTAAAAAATTGATGATTCAAACTACCCGTAAGAGTGAACCAGGTCACCCAGACTTACATTCCCCCTAAGGGCAACTACAAAAGCTGGACAAAGTAACTGTTTAAAAATCTGCCTGAAGCCAGTGAAGAACTAACAAGCTCCTAAGAATCACCAGTATAAGATCTAGAGGAAAATAAAAGACGAAGAATGTTAGCCTGGAATTCGGGGCTACAAATAGAATATATGCTAATTCCAGAGGGACCAGTGTTTGGTTAAGACGAACAGGTTTTTAAGTGGCTTCTTATAGTAGAGAGACAGAGATTGGAGTTAAAGGCTTGCCTTTACACGGATAACTTGGTGAAATCTGAAGTACTACACCCTAGGAAAAATGGTAAGTGAGAAATAAAAAGGCTTTTTTAGGGATTACAAGCTCATCAATCCCTTCACATATTGTAAAATTCACCCTTTTAAAATGGGCAATTTAATGGGGTTTGTTTGGGTTTTTATTTTTAATAATGTTTAATGGATTGCTAAAAAAGAACAAAGAAGACCAGTCTTTCACAGACTCTTCCCCTAAAAATATAAGGGGAGGGAAAATTTTGCAACTCATTGTATTAGACCAGTATTACCCTGACATCATAACTAGACAAAAGCATCACAAGAAAACTACAAACCAATATTTCTAATATGTATGGACACAAAAATCCTTAACAAAATACCAGCAAACTAAGTCCAATTTGAATGGATTGAATGTTAAAAAAATCACATTATGGCCAAGTAGTATTTATCTCTGCAATGTAAGGGGTGGCTGAACATTAGGAAATCAGTCAACATAATTCATAAAGACTCAACCACAAGACTTCTAGAAGTGATCAAAAAGTATAATAATGTCTCAGTATTATATTACAAGCAATCCTTGTCAAATTCCAGCAGGAATTTAGGGGAGGCAAGGTTAGAAATTGACAAGTTGGTATTAAAATTAATATGGAGGGTGGTGCCTGTGGCTCAAAGGAGTAGAGCACTGGCCCCATATACAGGATATGGTGGGTTCAAACCCAGCCCTAGCCAAAAACAGAAAATAAATAAATAAATAAAATAAAATAAAATTAATATGGAAATACAAATGACTTTCAGTTTGAAAAAGTATCCCTGCAAATTTGAAAAAGAACAAAGTTAGAGGACTTTCACTGCTTGATTCGAAGACTTATTATAAAGCCATTATAATTAGGACAATGTAGTAGTGGCACCAAGAAGCCCCTGTTAATCAGTGGAACAGAAGTGAGAGTCCAAAGGGAAATTCTTGAATTTTATAGTCAATTTACTGTTGACAAAGTAACTAAGACAATTCAAAAGGGAAAGAATAGTTGTTTTTCAACAAATGGTTCCAGGACAATTAGATATCCATGTGCCAAAAAAGAACATGGATCTTTACCTCACCACATCTATAGAAAGTAACTCAAAGTGGATCATAACCTATGTGTAAGAACTAAAACCATGAAACTTCTGAAAGAAAACATATGAAATAGTTTCTTTGTGACCTTGGGTGAGTGAAGTGTTCTTAGATACCATACCAAAAGCACAATCTGTGAAAGAAGAAGAAAAATATGACAAACTGGGCTTCAACAAAACTTTTGCATTTGAAAAAATACTAATAAGAAAAGGAAAAGACAAACCTCATACAAAGAGAAAATGTTTGCAATTATACATCTCATTAAGGACTTATATCCAATATATAAAGAGCTCTCAAAATTCAATAATAATGAGTCAAACTACTAAATTTAAAACTGCATAAAAAATTTTAGATATTTTGCTGACCTTAGTTTGGAGACAACAAATGGATATGTAGCTAAAATATTTGACAATGTGAAGAGAATGGATCAGTATTTGGAATCAAACCCTCTCCCTAGACTTCAGGAGGAAATAGATCCCCTGAACAGATTTATATTAAGTACTGAGATCAAAGATACAATAAAAAAAATCCCAACAAAAAAAATGCCCTGGTACTGATGGCTTCACACCAGAATTTTATCAAACTTTCAAAGAAGAGCTTATTCCTGTACTGCAGAAATTATTCCAAAAAATTGAGGAGGAATCTTCCCTCAACACATTCTGTGAGACAAACATCGCCCTCATACCAAAATCAGGAAAAGACTCAAGTAAAAAGGAGAACTTCAGACCAATTTCACTAATGAATATAGATGCAAAAATTCTCAATAAAATCCTAACCGATAAACTGTAACTTCTGATTTAAAAAGTCATACATCTTAATCAAGTAGGTTTCATCCCAGGAATGCAAGGCTGGTTTAACATATGCAAGTCCATAAACGTTATTCACCATATCAACAGAAGCAAAAACAAAGACCATATGATCCTCTCAATACATGCAGAAAGAACATTTGATGAGATTCAGCATCCTTTTCTAATTATAACACTGAAGAATATAGGCATTTGGTAGCACATTTCTTTCTTTTTTTTTTTATTGAATGGTAACTATGTACATTAATGCACTTCTGGGGTACACTGTGGGGTTTTCACACACAAACCGAAACACTTCCATCAAACTGGTTAATGTAGCCTTCATGTCATTTTCTTATTGTTTTAAAACGTTCACATTCTACTCTTAGAAAGAGTCACTTGTACCCTTGTAAGATAAACCTCAGAAGTGATCCCTCCAATCCTCCTCCCTCCACCCATTCCCCCCTGCCCTCTCCCTCCCCCCTCCCTGTATTCTTAGGCTGTTGTTAGGTTATAGCTTTCATATAA
>NW_003852396.1:43718943-43724005 GCF_000181295.1 Otolemur garnettii
GCAGTCATTGTTGTTTGGCGGGCCTGGGCTGGATTCGAACCCACCAGCTCAGGTGTACGTGGCTGGCACCTTAGCTGCTTGAGCCACAGGCGCCGAGCCTATTTGCATATTTTGAATTAGACAAAAGCTTGATAACTAGTATCTACAGAGAACTCAATCCACATAAAAAGAGCCAAAAATTCCTTATATCACCAGACGAATGGCTAACAAACATGAAAAAATGCTCATCATCCCTAATTATTAGAAAAAAAAAAAAAAAACTACCCTGAGATATCATCTAACCTCAGTGAGAATGGCCCACATCACAAAATCTCAAAACTGGAAGTACTGGCATGGATGTGGAGAGAAGGGAACACTGGTGGTGGGGACTGCAAACTAATACAACCTTTTTGGAAGGAAATATGGAGAACCCTCAGAGATCTCAAACTTGACCTCCTGTTTGATCCTGCAATCTCATTACTGGGCATCTACCCAGAAGGAAAAAACCCTCTTACCATAGGACACGTGGACTAGACTGTTTATTGCAGCTCAATTTACAATAACCGATTTGTGGTAACAACCTAAATGCCCACAAACCCAGGAATGGATTAGTAAGCTATGGGATGTGTACACCATGGAATACTATTCAGCCATCAAAAAGATAGAGACTTTAACATCTTTTGTACTAACCTGGATGGAAGTAGAACACATTATTCTTAGTAAAGCATCATAAGAATGGAGAAGCAAGAATCCTATGTACTCAATTCTGATATGAGAACAATTAATGATCTAGTACACAGCGGGGGGTAGGAGAACGGCAGGGCAGAGGGAAGGAGGGAGGTGGGTGGGGTCACGGTGTGTGACAAACCTTTTGGGGATGGGACACAATTATAAGAGGGACTTTACCTAACAAATGGAATCAGTGTAATTTGGTTCTTTGTATCCTCAATGAATCCCCAACAATTAAAAAAAAATTTAATAGTAATGAGTCAAACTACTAAATTTAAAAATGCACAAAAATTTAAATATTTTGCTGAAATTAGTTTGGAGAAGAAAATGGATAGATAACTAAAACATGAATGGATGATAAACGTCATTAGTCATTAAGGAAATGCAAATTAATACACATAGTACAGTGAAATAACTATTATAAACAAAAGACAGTCAATCCAACAGTACTAAATGTTGGCAAGGATGCAGAGAAATTGAGACCCTTGTGCCTTGCTGATGGGGATGTAAAATGGTATAGCTACTTTGGAAAAAAAATTGGAAGTGTTTTGAAAGTTAATTTCTGGAAACATAAATTTACTGTGTGATCCCGCAATACCCAAGAGAAAACAGATGAGCACTCAGAGACAGGTATGTGAATGTTTATATTAGTAACAAATTCATGATTGTGAAAATCTGGAAATAATATAAATATTCTTCAATTTATGAATAAATAAATATCGTATGTTATATAGTTGGAATTGAATTCTATTTAGCAATTAAAGGAATGAACTTCTGATACATGCTGAAACAAGGGTGAACTTCATTATTCTAAGTAAAAGAAGCTAGACTAAAAAGATTATGTATTATATGATTACATTTATATGAAATTCTCGAAAGACAAATTTATAGAGAAGGTAATCAGGACACTTGTTGCTTAAGGTGAGAATAGGGGTTAACCATAAATAGTCATAGGGAACATTTTGGGGTGATGAGAATGTTTAAAACTGGATTGTCACGATTGTTGCATAGCTGTAAATTTACTAAAATTGTAATTGGCTGAAAGTGTTCTCCCAAAATTCATGTCCATATCCTATCCCCCAATATGACACTATTAGGAGATGGGGCCTTTCAGAGGTAATTAGGTCACAAAGGTGGAGCCCTCATGGATGGGAGGGATTAGTTTCCTTATAAAAGGGACTCTAGCCTTCTTTTCCACAATGCAAGGCTGCAACAAGAACCTGGTAGTCCGCAACCTGGAAGAAGGCTCTTACAGAATTTGACCATACTGGCATCATGATCTCAGACTTCCAGCCTCTAAATCTGTGAGAAATAAATTTCTATTTTTTATAAGCCACACTAGTCTATGATATTCTGTTATACCAGCACACATTAAGACAGTTTACAGTGCCTACATTTTAATGGCTTAGAAGTATACTCAGTAAAGCTTTTTAAAAAGAATAACAGTTTATTAAGTCTCATAGTTATGTGGGTTGTTTAGTTTGAGCTGCGATATTCTCACTTAGGACTTCTCTATAATTGTGGTCCGTTATTGGCCAGGGCTACCATCATCTGAAGGCTTGATTGGGCTGTATTTCCAGGATGTATTACTCATGTGCCGGTTAGGTTAGCTATTACCTAATCTATCTAAATGTGGCCCTTCCACTGGCCCCTTCTAATTAGCGATATTCCTCAAGAAGAAGTGGGAGCTGACAATCCAGTTAATGGCTCAGTGCAGAACAAAGTGTCAATTCTGTTTATCATAGAAGTCATGAGGCCTGTTGACATTCCAGAGAGCTGGTTAATAAAGGTGTGGAGGAGTGATTAAGAATCATTTCAGAAAAGTGTGCAGGGTAAGAGATAGTGTCGCAGACATCTTTGGAAAAGAAATGCTACATTTATCTTAACTGTTTTTCTTATTATCCCTAAGTTATGGTTATTAGGAATTCATATCATTAAAGAGTAAATTATGTAATATACCTGAAATGTCAACAATTTTTAGATTAATTGCTCTCTTAAAATATCATTGTATTTACTGCCTTATAGAGAGAACTTGAATATTCTACATTTCATTACTTAAATGTTTTTTATTTGGAAAAATTATGTTTTCCAACAATAATGCTTCCTGATTATCATCAATTAATGATTTTTGGTATATTCAGTTTAGTAGGTTCAGATTTAACTAATGTTTATTGATAATCTATTTATGTACAACATCTAGAAATGTGGGTATTATTATCCACATTAAAGGAGGAGAAAAAGTTTGCCATTACTAAGTACAAAAATCAAGATTTGAACCTGGCTCATCTGAAACTCAATGATGACTCTTTTTATTTTTCTTGCTTTGTCACCCCTGGTAGAGTGCCATGGCATCACAGCTTACAGCAACCTCAACTTCTTGGGCTCAAGCGATCCTCTTGCTTCAGCCTCCCAAGTAGCTGGGATTATAGGTGCCCACCCTGATGCCGGTTATTTTTAGAGACAGGGTCTTGTTCTTGCTCAGGCTGGTCTTGAACTCATGAGTTCAAGAGTTCAATCTGCCTCAGTCTCCCAGAGTGCTAGGATTACAAGCATGAGCCACTGTGCCCGGCCTCAGTGTTGACTCTTAAAAACTCTCTTTACTTAAGAATAAAAACCCCAATTTTAAAAACCCTGCATATTGAAAAGTACACAGATCGTGAGCCTATAGCAAGGTGAACTTTCATATATTTTGCTATCAGCACTTAAATTGCCAGTACCCTTTCTGTCCTTTTCCAAAGACAATGATCTTCCTTTTCTTTGAATACTTATATGTATCAGTTTCAATATGCTTTTAAACTTTCCATAAAGAGAATCACAGAGTATGTACCTTTGTGCCTGACTTCCATAAATGAACATAAATATATATTTAAGAATGATTCAGATTGTAGTTCATTCTCTTTTCTCTATAATGTTCAGTTGTGTGAATGTATACATAATTTACTCTTACTGATTTTGGGAAAGTTACCGATTTAGGGTATTACAAATAGAACAAATATGAACATTTATTAACATGTGAATGAATACTATTTATCTGCCACTACTGCTTCTCTTTTTCATGTAATTTGAGAAAAAGAATATTGATAATCACACTGAAAGATAACTAATTTACAATTCATAATATCGTGGTTTAAGTTTTACATGTAGCTCAGTCTCATTCATTTACGATTATGAATTTTAGAGTTTTCATATATAAAGCTCAGTGATGTTGGAAATTTTTGACATAAAATTGGTAAGAAAGTTTCTATTGATAGGGGCTAACTTGTTCTGTTCCTTACTTTTGAAAAGAATATCCACTCCTCTTTCATCCTTGAGTAGATATGTAAGATGAGTCTAATACGCGAAATGTCTTTGTTGCCTAAGCAAAATGGACCAGTAAGATAAAATTTACTCGTGTCATTAAGTGATTTAGATTGAACTCAATTATGCCGTTTACTAAAGTGACGTTCACTTTATCAGAATATTTTTAATGTATAGTAATTTTTCTTATAGAGCTGTACACATAAGGGCAAATTTTATTCCTATTTATTACTATATTATTTTTTTGAAAGGTGAAGAAGAAAACATCTTCTCAAAAGAATCATTCAGCCCTATGGAAACTCAGCAAGAAGAGGAAACAGGGAAGAAAGACTGCAGAAAATTATTTTTAGAAGGTGATAATCACCTAAGAGAAGAGGCAGAGAATGAACAGCAGCCAAATGTAAAAGATAAACTTTCAATATGATTATGTTAAGGTGAAATTTAAAACTAGTTAGTACTGGTTTCATTATTTTTTTCCCAGAAAGCTTTTTAATGTAATAGTAGTTAAAATTTTTTTAACTGAAATATTGCTTGGGTTTTAAATAATACTTTAATTACAAGAGTAACAAACAGCACTCATTTTTAAATGAATACTTTTTTTTTTTTGGTTTTAATAGTAGATGTATTATTTTTTATTCTCTCTCTCTCTCTCTTTTTTTTTTTTTTTAAGACAAGTCTCACTCTGTTGAGTGAGGCTAGAGTGCCATGCTTAGCACTAGCTTACAGCAACCTCAAACTCCGGGGCTCAAGTGACCCTCCTGCTTTGGCGCCTTCTGAGGAGCTGGGACTACAGTCGCCCACCACAGTGCCCAGCTGATATTTCTATTTTTAGTAGAGACAGGATCTTACTCTTGGTCAGGCTGGTCTTAAACTCCTGAGCTCAAGGAATCCTCCCACATCAGCTTTCCAGAGTGGTAGGATTACAGACATAAACTACCACGCCCAGCCTATTAATTTCTATTCTGATAGTTTTGTAACTGTATATTTTAAAGTATAGAAAACTTGTTCATTGTTATTAAAAACAAGGAAAATAATCTGTTTATAATAGCTTTTTTTT
>NW_003852396.1:43724174-43737373 GCF_000181295.1 Otolemur garnettii
TCAAGCTGTCCCCCTGGGTAGAGTGCCATGGCATCACAGGTCACAGCAACCTCCAACTCCTGGGCTCAAGTGAGTCTCCTGCCTCAGCCTCCCAAATAGCTGGGACCACAGGCACCCACCACAGCACCTTAGCCGCTTGAGCCACAGGCGCCGAGCCTATTTATTTAATTTTTGAGACAGAGTCTCACTTTGTCACCCTAGATAGAGTGCTAGGGCATCACAGGTCACAGCAACCTCAAACTCTTGGGCTTAAGTGATTCTCTTGCCTCAGCCTCCCAAGTAACTGGGAGTACAGTCACCCGCCACAATGCCCTGCTATTTTTAGAGAAGAGGTCTCTCTCTGGCTCAGGCTGGTCTCGAACCTGTGAGCTCAGGCAGTTTACCCGCCTCGGCCTCCCAGAGTGGTAGAATTATAGGCATGAACCACTGAGCCCAGCCCTCGTGCAATTATTTTGGGAAGTTGTCTTGGTCATAAATGCCACTATAAGGATGTAAGTTTTTCTCTGTTACAGTTTCATACGTGTAATTTCAAAAAGGAAAATAATGTGCTGTAGATTGGTGTAGTGATTTATAAATATAACATTTTTATAAAAGTATTGTGAGAAGGTTAATGTCTCCTTATGCCCAGGAGACATGTTTAGAGTTGTCTGAAAATAGCCTTCTACAAAGAGAAGAAGTAGGAAGTACAGATAAGAGTATATTTGAAAATAACCAAGAGTACTGACCTTTTCAAAATGTTTAATTGTAAGTGTTTGCATTTAGATTTGGATTTAACAATATTTATAAAACATAAAGTTGTTGTTATTGTCTTCCTGTATGTGCAGACTGAACAGGAAATATCAGTGGACCAGATTTTAGTAGAAGATTATGACTCATTAATAGAAAAGATGAGCAACTGGAATTTTCAAATTTTTGAACTTGTAGAAAGGATGGGAGAAAAATCAGGAAGGATTCTCAGTCAGGTTTGTTTTCAAATCTCTAATTTTTTATTAAAAATTAATTTTTTCTGAAGTCTGTAAAAACAAAATCTAAATATCGTAATACTGTTACAGGCACTTGTTGAATTGTGACATTGTTCATTGAATTATTTTTTTCATAAAAACTCATATATATTAAAAATTATATATTACACATAATATGTAGATTATACAATTATATATATATGTGAAAAGTAATTAATGTGAGCATATTAATGGAATTTAATTTAGGCTAATGAAGTAATAAAGATTTACATATTCCGGTGGCGCTTGTGGCTCAAAGGAGTAGGGTGCCAGGCCCATATGCTGGAGGTGATGGGTTCAAACCCAGCCCCAGCCAAAAACTGCAAAAAAAAAAAAAAAAAGTAAGATTTACATATTCTTGAATCTTGAGGTGTAAAAGGACATGAAAGTGATCAAGTTTTAACAACTAAAATTTAAGCTTTCTTTTTTTCACTTGCCTACATCTTACCCAAGGCCAAATGATTTATTCCATGCTAGAATATGGAAATATGCTTCCGTTTTACCATCCAGACTCAAGTATTTATCTGATAGATCTCTATAACAGCATTTTAGCTTAACCTTCCCAAACTAATACTTTCATTAATCACTTTATATCTTATTTATGAAGTGCAGAAACATAAGGATAAATTATGTAGAAGACATATAAATTCATCTTATTGAAGTCCTTAAGGACAAAAATGTAAGAAATATGATACTCTTCTGACTTTTTTTTTAACATCTAAGACTAGAATATAATTCACATGCAGTAAACTATGAATAAATATCTAAAGACCAAAATGGAAAAATTTTAAAGTTGAGATATAATGGTAAGCCTTTTTGATTTTCAGGGGCTTTAGAGTGATGTTCTTCTTTTCTTACTTTTTGGAAAAAATTAATTGTAGGGAACTAGCCTCACTCTATCACGCAGCCTAGAGTGCCATGGCATTATCATATCTCTCAGCAACCTCAAACTCTTGGGTTCAAGCGATCCTCCCGCTACAGCCTCCTGAGTGGCTGGGAGTACAGACGTGCACCAAGGCCTGGCCAGTTTTTTGATTTTTTAGTAGAGAAAGGGTCTTGCTCTTGCTCAGCCTGGTCTTGAACTCTTGAGCTCAATCAGTCCACCTGCCTTGGCCTCCCAGAGTGCTAGGATTATAGCTGTGAGCGAGCCACTGTGCCTGGTCTGTAGGGAAGTTTTAAATGAATTATTAACTCTAAGACATACACATTGTTAACATTTCCTAAATGCAAATCACAAAAACATTATACTCAACTACAAATAAGAATTCTGATTTTTAAAATGATCTTTATTTTGACATTCAGGTCATGTATGCCTTATTTCAAGACACTGGCTTATTGGAAATATTTAAAATTCCCACTCAACAGTTTATGAACTATTTTTGTGCATTAGAAGATGGCTATCGAGACATTCCTTGTAAGTATTACCATATTATTATTTAAGTACAAATGATACTGGTTTAGAAACTTCTTATTATCTTTCTCTTTAGATGGTCTCTTAAATACTTTTAAAACTAAATGTTTGAAAAAATTCAATTAATGATTTAAAGGAAAATCTGTATCATACTAGTTAGAGTTAGCTGACTGCTGTTAACATTTTAGTGAACTTTCTCTACGATTTTGTTCTTATATAAATTTAACTTTTATAAAGAGGATTATAATATTGATACATATTTATAAATCTGCTTTTCACCTAATTTATATAGTATACGTCTTTCTATGTTAATAGTAATTTTTCTTATCTTTTTAAATGTTTGGTAATATTAAGTCCATCAAAAGATTCAGAAAATTCTTCACTTTAAAATGTTTAAAATTTATCCATAGAATTTCCATTTTAACTGCATCTGATTCAAGGGATAATTTTTAATGGCTATTTGATTTTATGATTGACTCTAATTTGAATTTCATATTAGAAAAAGATACTGCTTACTTTATGTATAGTCTTCCTCAATATGGACACAATATTTAGGAAATCATTGATACATATATAAATACTTCTATTATCTATACAAATTATTAAACTATACTTACATTGGGAATAACTCATTAATGATGTTTAGTAATTTAAGGTGAGTTATACATATATATATTACGGTTTCCACTTATAAATTGTACATTTCCAAAAATGGTTGAATTTTTAAATGCAATATAGGGACACTTTAAGATGTAATTTAAGGGAAACAGAATGGAAAGAAAGGGGGTAAGGAGTCTTCACTGTTGGCTTCAATTAGGATATATTAATTAAGAAAATGTCTCTGGACCTAACTTTTTGAAACATTAGTTTACAAATTTTTAAATGCTAATATTAATAGTACTACTCCATAGGCAGTGATAATATAATTCATATAAAGCACATATCAGAATTCATGTCTCATAGTATATTGTCAATAAAAGGTGGTGATTATATTAGTGATAATTAAGCCCCTAGTGGATTGACATTATATATCATTCTCTATAGCTTGAACACTTAGTATCGTGTTATCTACTTACACTATCTTATAGGCATTCATTAAATATTTGTTAAAATGTTGAACTTTTTCTTTGAGTCTCACTCTGTCAGTGGTCTCTTCTACGCTATACAGATTTTTTTTTTTTTCCTGAGACAGAGTCTCACTTTGTTTCCTTCAATAGAATGCTGTGACATCTCAGTTCACAGCAACTTCAAACTCTTGGACTCAAGCAAGCCTCTTGCCTTAACCTCCCTACTAGCTGGGACTACAGGCACCCACCACTATGCCCAGCTAGTTTTTCTATTTTTAGTAGAGACAAGGTCTCGTTCTTGCTCAGGTTGCACTTGAACTCTTGAGCTCAAGTAATCTACCCACCTCAGCCTCTCAAAGGTTAGGATTATAAGCATGAACCACCATACCCGATTAAAATGTTGAATTTTTATTGGATATCTGCTGTGACTATAATCATTAGATTCACACAGGTTATTTAATCTGTTGTATATTTCCTACCTTTTATAGGTGAGAAGTAAACTCAGAAAGATCTTTCCCAACATTCTAAAACTAGGTACCAAAGCTCAGCTTCAGTTCTAGGTCAGTCTGACTATACTCTTTGTACTATGTCACATTGCCTTTGCAACATAGTAGAATTTCACTAAATCATTGTTTTACTGATCATATGCTATGTGTCAGATACTGTTGTAGATGTTTTCACATATCATTTAATTCTTGTAGCAAACCTGAAATGTAGCTATTTCTTACCTGTTGTTTTCTTTCTTTCTTTTTTTTTTTTTTTGCAAAAGTATATGTATCCACAATTTGTAACTCTTTTGTGTGCATACATGGATTCCAGTAATAAACATACTACATGATATTTTTTGAAACCACTGAATAGCAACCTTAAGAGCATTTTCCAATGCCTTTCAATATCCTTGGTTACTCTGGGTTTTCTTTGGGCCTTTGACTGTGTTTCCATAGTACATGTAGTATGTGTGAAAGTTCTTAGAAGAGAAATTTTGACACATCAAGACACTTTAAAAATGAAACAAAGTACAGTTATGCAAAGTTATTCTAAGTTATACATTTTATGTATGAGGACATATAGTATAACTAGAACATTCTTCTTAAAAATGTCCCATGTCAAATGTAGAAGAATGACCCTTTTTAAAAAACATTTTTGTGACTTTAGATCACAATCGTATACATGCCACAGATGTTCTACATGCAGTTTGGTATCTGACAACTCGCCCAATTCCTGGCTTACAGCAGATCCACAATGATCATGAAAAAGAAAGTGAAACAGGTACTTGTGTTTAAAAATCTCTTTTGATTATTGGTTAGGAACAATAAATTAAACTCCCTTATTTTACTACCTCTGTTTTAAAATTTTTTTTCATTAAGTAACCTTTGGTACATAAAAAAGATTGTGTAATTTTGATGAATAATAATAATATGAAAAATGTTAGCCCTGTTACTCATCTTAATAAATAGATTAAGATCCAGTACTTCTGGATCTGTCATGTTTCTTTCCCTGTCCCGTTCTGTTGTTTTCCCTCTGATGTAGCCACTGTTCTGAATATTATGATAATCATTCCTTTGCTTTTCTTTTTCATCTTTGGTTTAATTTTTGTTTCAAGTGTGTATTATATATTTAAAGTATATATCACATTCCCAAACCACAGAGAACATGTTTAAATCCTCATATACATATTTAAATGATGATAAAAAATTTAGTTCAGTCTAAAGTACTGTCAATATTTGTTTAATGGATTTGCTTTATGGCACTGGTTCATGTTTGCCTGCATCTATATTTATTCTTTTTCATTCCCTTTCTTCTTTTCAGCAGTTCTGTGATTCTGTCAGAGAACATCTTTTTTCAGATTTTTTTATTTCTTGATGTATTAATTTTTTCTTACAAGAACATTGTTATATTTCAGCATATTTGATATTTTTCTGTTATCATCTGACTTTCATAGTTTCTGTTGAGATGTCAGCAGTAGGTCTTATTGAGAAACATAATATGTAAATATAGTATGTTCCTTTTCACTTTGCTGTTGGTTGGTAGCCTCTTAACTATGATGTACTCAGGCAATTTTTTTGGTATTAATCCTGCTTGGATTTAAGTGAACTTTTAAAATATGTTGATTAATTTTTTATTGGTTTCTATCAGGCTCTTCAAAATTCTTCCAGCGTCTGTCCATTGCCCAATTACAAAGCTACATCCACATTTTTAGGTATTTGTTACATCAGTAACACACTTGTAGGTAACAAAATCTGTACTAGTTCCCTATTGCTGCTGTAACAAATTACTGCAAATTTAATGACTTAAAACATCAAAATATATTATCTTATAATTGTATAATTGTGCATGTCAGAAGTTTGTGTTCACTTGGCTAAAATCAAGGTGTAAGAGAACCGTTCTTCCCCTAGATGCTCTAGAGGAGAATCTATTTCCTTACCTCCTCCAGCTTTTAAAAGCCACCTGCGTTCCTTGGCTCCTGGCTCTTTCTTCAAATGTAACAACATAACATCTTCAAATCTCTTACTGACCCGCATCTTTTTTGATCCTTCTGAGGAACTAGTAAAAGTTGGTCCAGCTGCAACCTTGGCTTTCTGTCAAGAGCACACTTTCCTAATGTTCTAATTTTATTTTCTTTTGCAGTCTGGATAGGCTGAGAATTTCCCAAATCATCAAGTCCTGATTCCTCTTTGTTTAGCAGTTCTCCCCTGATATTTCTTTTTCCTCCCATTTTACTATAAGCTGTAAGAAACCAGTCTACAACTTCAATATTTTCCTACTGTCCTTGGAAATTTTCTCCACTAAATATCTAAGTTCAGCTTTTATAAGTTTGTGTTTCACATAACTGCAACACATAATTCACCTAAGCTTTCTGCTAAAATATAACAAGGATTCCTATTCCTCTAGTTTCAATAATAATAGTCCTCATTTTCTACTATGCAGTCCATAGCAGCACCCTTAATGGCCATATTTCTGTTATTATCCTGTTCTCAATTTAAGCACAGTATTCTGAATCAATATATGCTTTTTCTCTCATGCTTGTCATTTCCATCTGAGTTTTTGTTAGCAATGTTAATGAGTTCTAAAATACAATACAATGGAATCAAGTATCTGTAGAAAACAATGCTTTGGGGACTTAGTAGCTATTTCAATGGGAAAATAACCTGCAAAGACTATGAGATATGCTGGCTTATTCTGACTGCAATGGAGAACTAGTAGAAAAGAAATGATAAGTTTAAAACCAGACAGCGACCAGTTTGATGGAAGTATTTCGGATTGCATGTGAAAACCCCACACTGTACCCCAGAAGTGCATTAATGTACATAGTTACCATTCAATAAAAAAAAAAAAGGTAAAAAAAAAAAAAAACAGACAGCATCTGCAATTGTACTACCACTATTCTACTACTATAAAAAATAAAAGTTCTGGCTCGGCCGCCATAGCTCAGTGAGTAGGGCGCTGGCCATATACATTGAGGCTGGTGGGTTCAAGCCCAGCCTGGGTCTGCTAAAACAACAATGAAAACTGCAACCCCCCAAATAGCTGGGTGCTGTGGCAGGTGCCTGTGAGGCAAGAGAATCACTTAAGCCCAAGAGTTTCAGGTTGCTGTGAACTGTGACGCCACAGCACTCTACCGAGGTTGACATAGTGAGACTCTGTCTCAAAAAAAATAAAATTTTTTTAATAGTAGTAGAAGCATATCTTAGGAAAGGTAAAATCTAATATCTAATTCTGAAGTTGCCTGAAACACAAGGCAAATCAAGCAAATGGCCTAACTAGGCCTATTGTGTTAGGATTAAGGTATTGAATGGGAAAGAAAGGACCTTGAGAATTGGATTGAGATTATTTGGATAGATTTTAATGAATCTGAGCCTTGAAACCCCCAGATCCCACTGACACTGACACTGACCCTTTTCCCCATCTGGGAAACAGTCATTTCTTCTGTGCTGATTCCCCAAAGATCTGTAATAACTTCATGTGAGATTCTTGACATAGTGGAATGCTAATTCACATCTAAATCCGGTCCCACTGCCTCTCATTTCTTTGAAATCTAAAATTAAACTCACATCCTGGCAGATCTCCAGGGAATAAATACTAAGTCTGAACAACAGAATAATTTACTAATTAATATTGGTATAAACCTGGAGAATACATGTGGGAATAGATTTAAGGATGGTAGACTAGGGAGAAAGGAAGGTAATGGTGGGTCATTTTGAATTTATTCATACAGGTGCAGATTTTGGATTTGTCAGCCTCCATAATTGCATAGGTTGGTTCTTTAAAATACATTTCTCTCTCTCTTCTTCTCTCTCTCTTTGTCTCTGATATACACACACATATGCACACACACACATATATGCACACACACACAATCATCTTGGTTTTGTTTCTCTGGAGAATCCTAACTAATATACTTACCAAAGACCATTCACTTCAGGGGAGGCACTCAACCAAGTGGACAAAATGACCTCTCCTCTTGGTATCTCTCACTCATATTCCCTATCTTCTCCAGTTCTCATTCAATGGATTTATGAATACAGTAACTAAGACAGCAAGAAAAGAGAGTACGTATAGGCGCAACACCATAGGCTTTTTCTCACTGAGGCTCACCTGGCTCAGGCCTCTTCTGAGTGCCTAGCTTATGAACATAAGTGACCAATGGTAATCCCTTGATACAGCACCATTCCCTGGTAAAACAAACAGCCATTTGGGGCCTCCTTTATGAAGGAAACAGCTTTTGTTCATACTTAATCTGGATATGGATTTATCTTCACTATCTACAGTGCGTCATCATTATCATCTATGAATTTACCTAATGCCCTATTTACCATCAGGTTATTATATGCAATATTGTGCCTGATCAAGAATCTTATTTTACTGCAAAAAATTGTGGCAGTGGATTTATGCTCACATAATTTACTGATCTCACCTTGAATCTTATTACTTCAGAGCAGGCCTAAGAGAATGATGGAATGACATATCAAGAGATTCAGATGGGGGTCCTGCTACATGTAAACATTTTGTGGAGCTAGGATACTCTCCCCTAAGATGTGGTGTATTCATTGCACCAGTGATAAATATACGGTACAATTTCCCTTATACCCAGAATACACAAAACTATGGAATCAGGGAAATAGGAGTTGTGGCTTCCTTCACAGTTCTTCAAATGATTAACTTAGAAAATTTTTGCTTTCAAAAAATAAAATAATTGTTGTAGAGAAAATAGTTCCCAAAAGAGAAATGCTTCTAACAGACGATCCGGAAAAGGATTACATTGGACAGGGAACTGAGACTGGCATCTGGTCCCTTGGTGTTCTTCATGCCTTTGAACCAATAGACATGGAAGGGGGATTATGTACTATCTCAGGTGATTGACACTGTCCAGTTCTTATTAGGAAGTAAGGTTCCTACTGCATGTGAGAAGTGACTCTCTGGCTCTCTTGCTATTTTCATGTTCAGTGGAAAAAATAATGGAAAGCTATAGTAATCTAGCATTATAAGTCACTAGTAGTGCAGATTCTTTCTTTTTTATAAGAGACAGGACCTCACTCTGTTGCCTAGGCTGGAGAGCAATGTCCACAGCTTACTGTAACCTTAATATTTTAATATCTAATTTTTTTCTTTCATTACTCATGCTTTTGGTTTCATATCTCAGAAACCTTTGCCTAATATAATAAGGTCATGAAGATTTCCTTTGTTTCCTTTTAAGAGTTTTATAACAATTGCTCTTAAGTATAGGTCTGTGATACTTGGAGCTAATTTTGGGGTATAGTATAAGGAAAAGATGGAATGTTATTTTGTATATGGATAGCATAACCAGTTGTCCTTACACCATTTATTAAAAAGAGCTCATTATATATTTAAACACAGTGGGCTCTTAAATGTTATTACGTGAGATTTTCTATCTGATAAGATGTTATGAGCACTAAACGAGATAATGTGCGAAAATTCTAGCATCATGCAGGGCACCCAGTAGGTTCTCAACAAGATCTTTGCACTCATGTTGGAAACCAGTTGACCATTAATATTAGGGTTTATTGTTACGCTCTCAGTTTCATTCCATTGATCTGTATGTCTGTCCTCATGCTAGTGTCATATATCTTCAATACTACAGCTTTGTAGTAAGCTCTGAAATTGGAAAGTGTGAATACTCCAACTTGTCTTTTTTAAAAGTTAATATGAGGGTAAAAATTTTTAGATTACATTGCTTTCACTTCCAAGATAAAGTTCAAGTTGTAGTTGAGCCCTTCACTTGGGGGCGTGCTGAATACCCTCATTTTGTGTACATTAGGTGAGATCCCACCACTTGCCCTCCATCATCCCTCAAATCACCATCCCCCTCCCCTGACCCTTGCCTTTCCTCTTCCCTCCTCCTCACTAAACTATATTTGTGTTTTATTGTTCATGTGGACATGCAGTTGTCTACATATTGGTTTCATATTAGTATTGAGTATATTAGTTTTTTTTCCATATTTGAAGAAGGTGTTTCAACTCCATCCAGATAAACATAAAAGATGTAAAGTCTTCAGCTTTTCTTATGGCTGTATAGTACTCCATGGTATACATATGCCACAGTTTGTTGATCCATTCAAAGGATGATGGGCATTTAGGTTGCTTCCACAACTTGGCAATTGTGAACTGAGCTGCAGTAAACATTGGTGCAGATGTCCTTGTTATAAAATGATTTTTGTTCTTCTGGGTACTTAGTAATGGAATTGTGGGATCAAGTGAAAGGTTGATTTTTAATTCTTTAACAGGTCTCCATGCTTCTTTCCCTAAAGGTTGTATTAGTTTACAATCCCACCAGCAGTGCAAAAGTGTTCCTTTCTCTCCACATCCACACCAACATCTTCAGTTTTGGGACTTGTGAATGGGCTAATCTTACTGGAGTTAGGCAATATCTCGGGGGTTTTGATTTACATTTCTTTGAAGTTTAAAAACAATAAGCATTTTTTCATGGGTTTGTTGGCTATTCATCTGTTATCTTCAGAGAAGTTTCTATTCAAGTCTCTAGCCCACTTATAAATGGGATTGTTTGCTCTTTTCTTATTGATTAATTTGAGTTCTCCATAGATTCTAATTATCAAGTTTTTGTCATAAGCCTGATAAACATGCAAAAATCTTCTCCCATTCTAAAGGCTGTTTGCTTTGGTTGCAGTACTCTTAGCTGTGCAGAAGCTTTTTAGTTTGATCAAATCCCACTTACTTACTTTTGATGTTGCTGCAATTGCCAAAGAGGTCTTCCTCATAAAGTCTTTCCCCAAGCCAATAAATATCTTCAGACATTTTCCCTGCACTATCTTCTAGTGTTTTTATTATGTCATGTCTAAAATTTAAATCTTTTATCCAGTGAGAATTAATTTTTGTTAGTGATGAGAGGTATGGGTCCAGTTTCAGTCTTCTGCCTGTGGCTAACCAGTTCTCCCAGCACCATTTATTCAATAGGGTTTCTTTCACCCAGTGCAAGCTTTTGTTTGGTTTATCAAAGATCAAATAACGATATGTGGCTGAGTTCATCTCTAGATTCTCTATTCTATTCCACAGATCTCTATTTTTATGCCAGTTGCTTGCTGTTTTGATCACTATAGACTTGTAGTATAACTTGAAGTCTGGTAACATGATGCATCCAGATTTGTTTTTATTTCTAAGAATTGTATTTGCTATTTTGGGTTTTCTGTTTCCATATGAAGCAAAATGCTGTTTGTTCAAGTTTGATATAGGTGATTTGATGGTGATTGCATTAAATCTATAGATTGGATAAAATGGCATTTTAATGATGTTGGTTCTGCCCAGTATATGAGCATAGTATGTTTTTCTGTTTGTTAACATTTTCTGCTATTTCTTTTCTTGGGGTTTTATAGTTTTCTTTACAGAGATCTTTCATGTCCTACGTTAGATAAATGCCTAAGTATTTCATCTTCTTTGGAGCTACTGTAAAAGGTATAGAGTCTTTGATTTTATTTTCAGCTTGACTGTTACTAGCACATGTAAAGGCTAGTGATTTATCGGTGTTGATTTTGTATCCTGAGATAGATGCTGCTATATTCCTTTATCACTTCTAAGAGCTTTGAGGTTGAGTTCCTAGGGTTTTCCATGTATAAGATTATGTCAACCACAAATAGTGAGAGTTTGACCTATTCTGACCCTATTTGAATACCCTTGACCTCTTTCTCTAGCCTGATTAAAATGGCTAGGACTTCTAGCACTATGTTGAATAGCACTGGCAACAGTGGGCATCCTTGTTTAGTTCCAGTTCTGAGTGGAAATGCTTTCAGTTTTACTTCATTCAGTATAGTATTGGCTGTGGGTTTGTTGTAGATGGCCTCTGTCCATTTAAGAAATGTCCCACGTAAGCCTATTTTCTTAAGTATTATTATTTAAAAAAAAAAAAAAAAGGATGCTGGGGTTGGCGCCTGTAGCACAGTGGTTACGGTGGCAGCCACATATACTGAGGCTGGTGGGTTCGAACCTGACCTGGGTCAGCTGAACAACAATGACAACTGCAACAAAAAATAGCTGGGCATTGTGGTGGGTACCTGTAGTCCCAGCTACTTGGGAGGTGGAGGCAAGAGAATCACTTAAGCCCAAAAGGTTGAGGTTGCTGTAAGCTGTGACGCCATGGCACTCTACCAAGGGTGACATAGTGAGACTGTGTCTCCCCCGCCAAAAAAAAAAAAAAATCAAAGAAGATACTGAATATTGTCAAAAGCCTTTTTTGCATCAATTGAGAAAATCATATGGTCTTTGTTTTTGATTTTATTTATGTGGTGGATTACATTTATGGATTTACATATGTTGAACCACCCTTGTATCCCTGGGGTAAAACCCACTTGATCTGCTTGCTAAGATCTTATTGAATATTTTTGCATTGATATTCATTAATGATATTGGCCTATGAGTTTCTTTTTTTTGTTGAGACCTTTCCTGGTTTTCAAATCAGGGTGATATTTGCTTCATAGAATGTATTGGGGAGGTTTCCTTCCTTTTCTGTATTTTGGAATAACTTATGTAATATAGGAACTAGTTCCTCTTTGAAGGCTTGATAGAATTCTAGTGTGAACTCATCTGGTCCAGGGTTTTTCTTTTTTGGATGATTTTGTGTAGTTAATGCTATTTCAGTGCTTGATAAAGGCCTATTTAAAATTTCTAATTCTTTCTGGTTGAGTGTAGTTAGGTGTGATGATTCCAGTATTGGTCCATTTCCTCTATATTTTCATATTTTGGGGCATAGAGTTTTTTCATTGAGGATCATTGTCCATTTCCTCTATATTTTCATATTTTTGGGCATAGAGTTTTTTCATTGAGGATCTTTTGTATATCTATGGTATCGGTTGTTATTTTCCCTTTATCATTCTGATTAAAGTTATTAGAGATCTTACTTTTCTGTTTCTGGTTAGTCTGGCTAAGGATTTATTGATTTTATTAATCTTTTCAAAAAAACATTTTGTTTTGCTGATTTTCTGAATGATTCTTTTGTTTTCAATGTCATTTTACTCTGCTGTTATTTGGTTATCTCTTTTCTTCTGCTAAGTTTGGAGGTAGATTATTCTTTCTTTTTCAGTTGCTTGAGATAGCCCCTTAGGTTGTTGACTGCTTTCTTTTTATTTTCTTGATACAGTATCCCATAGGTTTTGATAGCTTGCAGCTTCATTTCATTATCATTTTGTTCAAGAAATCTAATGATTTCCTTCTTCCTTAAGGTTTTTTTTTTTTTTTTTTTTTTTTTTTTTTTTT
>NW_003852396.1:43737393-43741189 GCF_000181295.1 Otolemur garnettii
CTTCTCACTTGCATTAATTCTAACTAGAAATCTCCTTTCATCCTTATCATTGTTCTTCTATATATAACATGTCTTTCTTTCTTTCTCTGGTTGCTTTTTAAGACTTTTTTTTTTTTTTTGAAATTTTTGGCCGGGGCCGAGTTTGAACCCACTACCTCTGGTTTATGGGGCTGGTGCCCTACTCCTTTGAGCCACAGGCACCACCCATAATTTCCTTCTTAATCTCATGTTTGACCCAGTTGTCATTCAGCATAAGGTTATTTAGTTTCCATGACTTAATTTGGGTATGAAGATTTCTGTTACTGTTGAGTTTAACTTTTTTCTGTGATGTTCTGAGAAGATATGAGGAATAATTTCTATTTTTTTTGTCTTTGTTGAGGCTAGACTTGTGTCCTAATATATGATCAGTTTTGAAGGACAGTCCATGGGCTGATGAGAAGAATGTGTATTCAGTTTTGTTAGAATGAAATATTCTATATATGTCTGTTAAGTCCATTTGTTTTAGATCAAATTTAAGTCCAATATTTCTTTGTTTAGTTTATCCTTGGAGGATCTGCCCAGTACTATGAAGGGGATGTTAAAATCTCCAACTGTTGTTGTGTAGGAAGACATCATATTGTTCAGATCATTTAGAGTTCGTTTAATGAATCAAGGAGCACTCAAATATGATGTATAAATGTTAATTATTAAAATCTCTTCGTGTTATGTACTTCCTTGACAAGTATGCATTGTCTATCTTTGTCTTTCCTTATTTTTGTAGGTTTAAATCCAATGTATCTGCAAATAAGATCGCAGCCCCTGCTTTTTTCTGATTTGAATTTGCCTGGATTATTGTTTTCTGTCCCTTCACCTTGAATCTTGTTTTATTCTTTGAGATTAGGTGTGTTTCTTGCAGACAACAGATTTCAGTCCTGAGCTTTTGTATCTAATCAGCCAGCCTGTGCCTCTTTACAGGGGAAATTCAAACCATTCACATTTATTGAGAGAATTGATAGGTATTGTGGAGTTTTGGTCCTCTCATTTTTCAGAGGTCTAGAGCATTCTTTTTCCCCACCACCACTGTGGGAGCTAAGCCTTTTTCTTTAATTGTTGGGTATGTTTACTTTGGTGATGGGCCATTGTGCTAGTCATTATGAAGAATAGATCTGTGTATTTCTTTTTCTTTCTTTCTTTTTTTTTTTTTGAGACAGAGCCTCAAGCTTTCCCCCTGGGTAGAGTGTTGTGGCATCACAGCTCACAGCAACCTCCAACTCCTGGGCTTAAGTGAGTCTACTGCCTCAGCCTCCCAAGTAGCTGGGACCACAGGTGCCCGCCACAACACCCAGCTATTGTTTGGTTGCCGCCGTCATTGTTTGGCGGGCCCAGGCTGGATTCAAACCCGCCACCTTGGGTATACATGGCTGGCGCCTGAGCCACTTGAGCCACAGGTGCCGAGCCAATCTGTGTATTTCTTATAGAGCTAGTTTAGTTGTGGCAAATTTCCTTGACATTCATATGTCGGTAAAATAATTGATTTCTTCATCACAAATGAAACACAGTTTAGCAGAATATAGGATCCTGGGCTGCAAATTGTTTTGTTTAAGAAGGTTAAAGGCAATGACCATCCTCTTATGGCTAGAAAAGTTTCTGCTGAAATATTTGTTGTTATTCTGATATTTTTCCTTTGTAGGTAATCTTGGCTGCTTGCAGGATTTTTTCCCTTCATATTAGCTTTGACAAAGTTGATGACAAGGTGCCTAGGAGATGCATTGTTCAGACTTAGTCTAAATGGAGTTCTGAAACCATCTACTGACTGAATTTCTCTGTCTCTAACAATGCTTGGGAATTTCTCCACCATTATGTCCTGGAGCATCACTGCCTTTAGAACCATCCTATGTATTTTTTTATTTTTCATTAAATCATAGCTGTGTATATTAATGCAATCATGAGGTACAATGTGCTGGTTTTATATACAATTTGAAATGTTTTCATCCAACTGGTTAACATAGCCTTCATGGTATTTTCTTAGTTATTGTGTTCAGAGATTTATATTCTGTACCTAGTAAATTTCACATGTACCCTTATAAGATACACTGTAGGTGTGGTCCCACCAGTTACTCTCCCTCCACCCATCCTCCTCCTTCCTCTCCCCTCCCCTCCCTCTCCCTTTCCCCTTCTTCTTGGGCTATTATAGCTTTCATAAGAAAGCTATAAATTGCTTTTATAGTAAAACTGAGTACATTGGATACTTTTTCTTCCATTCTTGAGATACTTTGCTAAGAAGAATATGTTCCAGCTCCATCCATGTAAACATGTAAGAGGTAAAGTCCCTATCTTTCTTTAAGATTACACAATATTCCATGGTGTACATATACCACAATTTATTGATGCATTCATGGGTCAGTGGGCACTTGGGCTTCTTCCATGACTTAGCAATTATGAATTGGGCTGCAATAAACATTCTGGTGCATATATCTTTGTTATTTTTGGTTATGTGATTTTTGGTCTTCTGGATATATACCTAGTAGAGGAATTGTAGGATCGAATGGCAGGTCTATTTTTAGATCTCTAAGTGTTCTCCAAACATCTTTGCAAAAGGAACATATTAGTTTGCATTCCCTGCAGCAGTGTAGAAGTGTTCCCTTTTCTCTATATCCACACCAACATCTCTGGATTTGGGATTTTGTGATATGGGCTAATCTTACTGGAGTTGGATGATATCTCAAAGTAGTTTTGATTTGCATTTCTCTGATGATTAAGGATGATGGGCATTTTTTCATATGTCTGTAGACCACACATCTGTCTTCTTTAGAGAAGTTTCTCTTCAAGTCCATTGCTCACTCTGAGATGGGATCACTTGTTCCTTTCTTGCTGGTACATTTGAGTTCTCTGCAGATTCTGGTTATTAAATCTTTGTCTGAGACAAAACTTGCAAATATGTTCTCCCATTCTGAGGGCTGTCTGCTTGCTTTACTTACTGTGTTCTTGGCTGTGCAGAAGCTTTTTAGTTTGATCAGATCCCAGTAGTGCATTTTTGATTTACGTATATTGAACCAGCCTTGAGATCCTGGGATAAAACCCACTTGGTCATGGTGTATAATTTGTATAATCCAGAATCTGCTGGATTCTGTTTGTTAGGATCTTGTTGAATATTTTTGCATCAATATTTATTAGTTATATTGGTCTATAATTTTCTTTTCTTGTTGGGTCTTTTCCTGGTTTAGGGATCAAGGTGATGTTTGCTTCATAGAATGTATTGGGTAGTATTCCTTCTTTTTCTGTATTTTGGAAGAGGTTGAATAATTTAGGTACTAGTTCTTCTTTAAAGGTTTGGTAGAATTCTGATGTGAAGCCATCTGGTCCCAGGCTTTTCTTTTTAGGGAGATTTTGTATAGTTGATGCTATTTCAGAACTTGATATAGGCTTGTTCAACATTTCCTCTTGATTCTGGCTAAGTCTTGGAAGGTGACGTGCTTCCAAGTATTGGTCAATTTCCTTCAGATTTTCATGTTTCTGAGAATAAAGTTTCTTGTAATGTTCATTAAGGATTTTTTGAATTTCTGAGGAGTCTGTTGTTATTTCATAATTACCATTTCTGATTGATGAAATTAGAGATTTTACTCTTTTTTTCCAGGTTAGGTTAGCCACAGGTTTATCTACTTTATTGACCTTTTCAAAAAACCAACTTTTTGATTTATTGATCTGTTGTATAATCCTTTTGTTTTAAATTTCATTTAATTCTGCTCTAATTTTGGTTATTTCTTTTCTTCTGCTGAGTTTGGGGTTGGAATGTTCTTCCTTTTCCAGTTGCTTGAGA
>NW_003852396.1:43741479-43863460 GCF_000181295.1 Otolemur garnettii
GTGTATTCAGTTTTGTTAGGATGAAATGTTCTGTAGATGTCTGTTAAATCCAAATGTTGAATGGTTAAGTTTAAATCTAAAATTTCTTTGCTTAGCTTATTATTATAGGATCTATCCAACACTGCCAAAGGTGTGTTAAAATCTCTGACTATTATGGTGCTGGAGGAAATCAAGTTGCTCATGTCTCTTAGAGTTTCTCTTAAATTAAGGTGCATTCTGGTTGGGTGCATAAATGTTAATAATTGAAATCTCATCATATTGAGTGTTACTCTTAACAAATATGAAGTGGCCATGCTTATCTTTCCTTACTTTTGTTGGTTTGATGCCTATTGTATCTGTGAATAAAATTCAAGACCTGCTTTTTTCTGCTTTCTATTTGCCTGGAATATAGATGACCATCCCTTCACCCTCAGTCTATATTTATCTTTTAAGGTAAGTTGAAATTCTTGTATGCAGATATCTGGCCTGAGTTTTTCTATCCACTCAGCCAAACTGTGTCTCTTTAGAGGACAATTTAAGCCATGCACATTAATTGAGAATATTGATAAGCCTGGTAGAATTTTGGATATCAAGTTTTTCAAAAGTCCAGTGGACTTTTTAAATCCTTTCACCACCATGTAAGTTGGAATTTGATGAAAAGTTTCTGAGTGAGTTTACTTATGCTGGAAGATTGCACTGCTCATCATGGAAGATAGGTCTAAGAATATGCTGGAGAGCTTGTTTAATTATGGCAAATTTCTTCAACACATGAATGTCATTAGAGTACTTAATTTCTACATCCTAAATGAAACTCAGTTTAGCTGGATACAGGATCCTGGTTTGAAAGTTATTTTTTTTTAGGAGTTTAAAAGTCCATGACCACCCTCTCTAGCTTGAAAGTTTTTAGCAGACAAATCAGGAGTCACTCTAATAGTCTTCCCCTTGTAGGTTATGGTTTTCTTACATCTGGCTGCTTTCAGAATTTTCTCCTTCGTATTAACTTTAGTGAAGCTAATTATGATGTGTCTGGGGGTTGTCTTATTTGGGTTGAGTCATGCTGGGGTTCTGAAACTGTCTGCTATCTGAATTTCAGAATCTCTTGGCATGTCTGGAAAGTTCTGCTTCATAATCTCATGAAGAAGGGCCTCTGTGCTTTGTAAAACAACTTCATCACCTTCAGGAATTCCTGTAAGGCGAATATTAGTTTTCCTCGAATTATCCCTAAGCTCTTTGAGAGAATGATCCTTTTTTGCTCTTCATTTCTCTTCCTCTTTGAGTGCTTAGAGTGTTCAGAAGTTTTGTTTTCAATGTCAGAAATCCTTTCTTCTGCTTGCTCCATTCTGTTACTGAGGGAGTCTACTATATTTCTTAGATCCTTGAGGGCTGCAAATTCTTGTCTCAGTGTATCAAAATCTTTGGTGATTCTGTCTTTGAAATCATTGAATTCTTGAGACAAATTTGAATTTCTCCTTGAATTTTTAATTCCAACTTTGACTCCATTCTATTAATCTTATCTGCAGTCCAAACTCTGAATTCTATTTCAGTTGTGTCCACCATATCTTTCCTTGGGGGAGTTGATATACTCTGGTTATTTATGTTACTGGAGTTTTTCTGCTCGTCCCACCCCATGATTATTTTATACTGTTTGGCTATATGAGCAGATAAGGTGAAGTTGGGTTGGGGGCTCCTGGAGTAGTGATTAACCAGCCCTTGCCCAAGAGCTGGGACTGGTGTCCTGGGACCTTTTCCCCTAGAGATTTGCAAAGGACCCATACAGTGCTATGGCCTGAGACACTGGGGAATTACTTGGTGTGATGGGGCTAAGTGGCTCTGTCTTATTTTCACTTGGTCTCTGTCCTACCCTAGTGAATTAGTTCCTCTGGATTGAAGTCTTAGCTGTGGAGAAATACCAGTAATTATGTCACCCGTCCCCCACGGGTGGAACAAGTGGAAAAGGAAAATCAAACCTTCCCACAACCACACGCCTAGGGTACCACTTTGGATAGTCCTTGGGTGATTGGTCCAGTCCAAAAGATCCAAATCAGTTGTCTCAGTCAGCACTGGTCTCAGGTGGGGGAGTTCAAAAGGTCTCCAGCAACTAAATAGCAGGGGTCTGCTAGCAGGTCAAGTATGACTCATCTGGTGCTCTGTTGAGTCAGAAGAACCTGCCCCCCCTCAGCAAATGAATTTGTCTCGGGAGGTTGATGCCTCCTTCCTCACCTTGCACCCCTGTCACACTCAGTCACTGGTAACCCCACAGGGCTATGACCCAGATCCCTCCAATGAGCAGATGCTCCAGGGGTTGAGCCTGCCTGAGTCACAGAGAGATCTTATGTCTCCTTGGCCAGGCCTCCACACTCTGACACTGTCTGGCAGGGGAAGCTGAGGCTTGACAACCTCTGGTGGTTATTGGAAGCTGGAGTGGTTTACTCAGTTCCAGCCCCACCCCTGATTCATGTTGCTGACACTTATATTTGCACAGAATTCATGGCTATATTTCCCTGCAGACCAGGCACTGTTTGAGTTCACAGAAACTGCGACTCAGCCCAGGTCTGTGCCGCTGCCTGGAGCTGCAGTCTGTGTTGGGGCGGGTGTAGTTAGCGCTCACACTCAGCTCGGAGTTCCAGCCTTAGCCCACCTGCTTTTGTCTCAGCTATGATCCCCTGAGGGCTGGATGCTTCTTAGGTTCACTAAAGCTGGCCTCTGGCTCAGCCTTGCTTTGGAAGTATGCCATCTCTGATCTTGCATCTTAAGTACTCCTTCCAGCCTCACTCTGCTGGTACCACCTCAGGCATAACCTTTGCTCATGGGGCCTGTGTTACTGTCTCAGATCTATTCTGCCAGTGTCTGCCACCAGGCTGGCTTTCTCTGGTTGCCCAGACAGACAGGGAGTGTCCTTCCAAAACATCCCCAGGGGTGTGAGCTCTATTGTTCCCACTGCTGCAGCTGCTGCTCTGTGCCGGGGGATGGGTGGGTGGGTGGCACTTCTCTCCCTTTCTTGTACAGTTCCTTCAGTCCCCCATTTTATCCTTAACCCTGTGCCACAGAATTAGCAGACCTTCAACAGCCTACACCCTGTCCACATCTCTTGAAAAAATGCCCCAGAATCTGGACTCCATGGGGTACAGGCTTTCAGACCTCAGGGTGAGAGTGGAGGGGAGTGCTGGGAGTTCAGAATTGCAGGTAGAGAATATATACAGTTTTATACAGTTTTATGCCTGGTGGTAGAGTGTCATGGCACACTGGTAAGTTCTTTCTAGGGAAGGAGTTTCAGTTTTTAGAGGGTCTCTCCTGTGGGATAAAGTGGGAGGACATTTGAACTCTGCTCACTTGTTTGTACAAAGTACACTGTGCACTGTCGGGGGAGGGGACTCCCATCCACTTGGTGATGGATTTTGTACCTATTGTTTGTGTCCTTGGGGTTGCAGCTCACCTTAGCAGGGTTGATATGTGTTCTTCAACCTTCTCTCTGGGCTCAGTTCCAAATCATCAGCTTACTTGCTAAACTTCTGTCCTTTAACTCTCCTTCTGGATGGAAGCCTCTCTGGAAAGCTGGCTCCAGTTGGCCATCTTGCCCCCAGCCTCCTCCCCCATTTCCCATGTTTTTTTCTTCCATTATATGTTTTATAAAGAGTTTCAATGGAAGGAAAAAGAAGGGGGAAAGGAGTTCTAGTCAGGGCTTCAATTGAAATTTAATCTTTCTGGATGAGATATGAAAGCATTTACATTGGGAAGCTTAGTTTGTTAATACCTTCAATTCTTAAATCTCTGTACTGGTTTCAAAATTTTATTCTCTAGATTGCTGTTTTCTGTTATATCCTATACCCTAATCATTATATCTAGCCCTTTAATAACAAATGCTTTATAATAAGAGGCTTTAAAAATTATTATTAGCCTGAGTTACCAGTCAAACTAGAACAAGAATCCTATCCTGTCTTGCATAAAGTAAGCAACTGTGGGGTCATATTTAAACCTTTCTCTGTATTACCATCCGTGTTGGTAGTAATATACTCTTTTAAGTTCATAGAATTTATTTCTTAGTTAAGTCAATAAATAAGGTAATCATACTATCTATTGGGAACTGTCTCTTTAGCTTAATTGTTATGTGCTAATGCTGGTTTATTTTGCTGTTTATTATTCCTCAGATTCAGATGGTAGAATTAACCCTGGGAAAATTGCTTTTATTTCTTCGAAGAGCTGCTCTATTCCAGATGAGAGTTATGGCTGCCTCTCTTCAAACATTCCAGCATTAGAATTGATGGCTCTGTATGTGGCAGCTGCCATGCATGATTATGATCACCCAGGGCGGACAA
The DNA here is from genome assembly GCF_000181295.1 of Otolemur garnettii. Lineage (NCBI taxonomy): Eukaryota > Metazoa > Chordata > Mammalia > Primates > Galagidae > Otolemur > Otolemur garnettii. The sequence goes on from NW_003852396.1 coordinate 43,745,772, forward strand.
ATGCATTTCTTGTGGCTACAAATGCCCCTCAGGTAGGAAATACTTTTTCAGAAAATTTAAAGAATATATCTGAAATTTTACAACTATGCTGCATATCTATTTATAAATCATTCTTCACTTGAATCATATGGCCATTCCAACTGAATTTAAGACACCAGATTTTAATTAATTGGATAATAACACATTTCACTGACATGGAACATTCTAGGAAATTGGGGAAAATCACCTTCAAGTAGAAAATAGTAAATAGTTTTTGAAATAATAGTTCATTGTTGTGTGAAATTCTGGAGTACTTACTGTCGATGTTTTGTCTTTGATTAAATTGACAAAACTCTTGACTGCATCTAAAATTTATATTCCTTCTGCTCATTTGTATGGCTAAAAGCTATAATTGTTAAGGGAAACTATTCATCTTTTAGCTGTTCTCTGTATTTCACTAAGATTTGCTTTAATATCCAGATCCTAAATCTCTTAGTTTTTAACATATAAATGTATTAAAAATTCTTCTGGTATAATATGATTTTATATCCAGTATAGCTGATAAGTTTTAAAATTTCTTTGGAGTTACAATTTGCATAAAGAAGTAGGAGTCCCCAACAAATGGACACTGTAATTGTAATTGCTTTAACATTAAGACCTTAAAGTAAATACATTGTTTTAAGTAGAATTTAGTGTGGTTGTGGATTAAATAGAATTTAATATGGTAGTGGGGTTTGTGTATTCAGAGGATTCCCAAAATGTCATTTGTGTGTTTCTAACCTCATACCTTACAAAAAGAGGTGCTCAATAATTGTTGCCAAATTCATCTGACTTCTTCACTTGACCATTCATTCTATGCTTAAACTTCAGTTCTGATACTTTCATTTTCTGTAGCCATTTTCTGTGTTTCTTTTTTACCTTTATCTCTTTTGTATAATCTAACTTTTTAAATATAGGAGATAAATTCTCTTGACTCTCAAGCATGTGTTTGGGTAGGAGGGAGGAACGTAGGGAAGTATGTATATGTATGTTTGTATAATGGTGTGTGTGGGTTGAAAGGCCCATGTGATTAATTTCTTCAATGAGACTATATTAATAGTTCATGATTTCCACATGTAACTTTCTGATGAATTTAAATCTAGTTATGATATTTGCTCATTTCTTAAGTATTGTTTTAGGAGAAACAGCCTCCCCCCACCCCCCACCCCCGGAACATATATTTCCCCATTTGCAGTACCATTCTGAGAGAATCAGATGCCCATTTTTTCTAACTCAACACATCATAATCTTTAAAAATCCTAGTCCTTTGTTGAATTTTAGACTGAGGAGCAGTGGCATAGTGGAAAAAAGCACTGGACATGAGATCAAGATTCCTGTGTTTGATTTCTGTTGCCCACTTACTACCTATGTGACTTCAAACAAAGGTTTATTGCTCTGAACCTAAAAATATGTGTCTGATATGGTTAAGGGTAAATGAAAACACCACACTGTACCCCATGATTGTATTAACGTACACAGCTATCATTTAATAAAAAAAATTTTTTTAAATGATTAAGGGTAAACAGAGATAACATATGGAAAGCTTTCTACTGTTTAAGATGGCATGAGAAACTCCTGAGTCAGATATCATGAAATTGTTAATCAATACTATTAGTAATATAATAGTATTAATTAATTATTATCATAGAAATTATTTATTGTTTTAGTCCATTTCTTTGCTTTTATTACTTCTGTTTTGAGTATAAATGAATCTGTCTTGCACATTGCCTCTTTCTAAAGGGTATGACAAATGCATGAATTCTAGTGTTAACTCTCTTACATAGAGATAATTTAAAATAATGATATATAATATAAATATAATTTATACAAATTCAGTACTCAAATACTGTTATCCTAATCAAAATATAAACATGGAATCTGAACACAAAGTCTGTAATTGTGTTATTTCCAACTTCTTATGGTTAAGAATCACCAATAGATAAGCAATGGGAAGTGCTACAATGGAAAGGAGATTAGTAGATAGTTTACCTGTGGAAAAAATGTACTTTTTAGCTAATCTCCTTGCTTGTTCCCTGTTCTTCTTCAGTTTATCCTCAATAAATATCAGAGTCACCCTGTTTAAATGTGAGTTACGTTTGTTGCAAACCCTCAGTGGCATTCACCTTGCTTCCTAGAGTCATTAAAATGTTTCACAGGGCCCTGTATTATTTAGGTTCATTAACTTCTCTTTTTATACTTAAGTCTAGCCTCATTGGCCACCTTGCTTATTCTTTCTCTATCCAAAGCACACTCCCTTTGTGAGAGCCTTTTTGTACTTTCTGTTCTGCCTGCCCGGAGGACTTTTTCTCTACATATTTGTATGGCTCTTTTTGTCACTTCCTTCCATCTAAAATTTCAAAATCTTCATCTTAGTATTGTTATGCTTCTTCCCTGCTTTATTTTTTCCATAGCAATGATCATTTAGCATACATGTATTTTGTTTATGTACTTTGTCTATTACATGTTTCTTCTTGGTGAAACATAGGTTCCATGAGGGCAGACAATTTTGTCTCTTTTATTTCATAATACCTGAAATGGTGCCTGGCCCAAAAAAGGCATTCAGCAAATTTTTGTTGAATGTTGAAGGATGCCTGAATTCTTTGCTCTGTAGTACTCCTAGCTTTTCTGAGCTATATTCTATTCTTACCTAAGAGGCCTTATTTGGCCAGCACCTATGAGATAAGTACTCTTGCAAAAGCCTGGGGCTTGATGTGATAAAATAATAATGTAGATTCTTCATCATTGGAAGCTCTATGGGTCTAGTCAGGCCATAATTCACTAACTTTTACTGAAGTTTAGCCTCACTAGAGGAAAATTGCACTAATTTTCATAATTAGTGAAAGATACTATAATTCTAGTATATTAGAGAGAGTTAGTGTATATAAAACCACTAACCAGATCAAGCATTCTCTTTTTCCCCTTTCATGGTAAGGAAAATATGCTGGGAAGACACAGGAGAATTCTTGCTGTGAAAAAAGTGAAACATTTAGTCAGGTATATCTTGGAGGAATGTCAGTATTAATCAGATTCTAAGAGATTTCTGAGCTATTGGCAAATGAAAAGTTGGCTGAAGATGGAGATTAGTGCTTGAGATAATTGTATTTCTAGAATATTTTGATTAGATTTGGGTAAAAAGAAACACAATTTTAAGCTGAGATTTGAAAATTTGTTTCATCTCCCAATGTGTGGATCAAGATGATGACTAAACATGTGCATTTGTCTCCCCTTCTTCCCGAGAACTCATTAAAATCATAGTAAGATAATAAGCTCATAATATCAGAGCAGAATAAGTGAAAGTTTATTGCCAGTAGATAAGAACATTTTATAATATTTCTGGAAAATGAAAAACAGACAAATATTGACATATAAAAGTGTAATAAAAGGGGGCCACAGTATAGTTAGAACCCCAGAGAGATTCATGATGCCATTTGCCCCATTTGTTCTACCTGCAGATGTATTCACACACAAACACACACACACCCTTAAGCAGAGCCACTACAACCCCTATATTTGCCTCCAGGCAGTTAACTCATCTCTTAGAGACCGAAAGAAACTGCCTGGAGAGAACATGAGTTACTAGAGTGAGTATTAGTATTCCAGAGTGAATCTTTCTCATTCTGGACATTTCACAGCTGGCACCCAGTTTGTAATTCTAAAGCAAAACTTGCTAGGTAACAGAACCCATCCATATCACAGAGTTCCTACTCATCCTTCCCAAGGGGAGATACTCTGCAATAAATCATACATAACATCAGTGGAAGGTTACATCTACAATCTAGAATTCATTTTTTATATCAACATATAACCAAGGATCACCAGACTATGGCATTAGCCAGAGAAGGCTGGAACAAAAAGTATAAGATAAAAACAACAATTGAACATGTTGGAGGGGTGGATGGTGGTGGATAATCTAGGGAATAAAAAAAATACTGACTTAAAAAAAGTATTCTCAGAGAATTTTAAAAATATTGCATCTGTAAAATAAGAACAGTAAACTGTAAAAAAGGAAACATCAGAGAATAAGTTGGAGCTTTTAGAAACTGAAAATATTACTATAGAAAAATTTAAAACATAATACAAGCATTGGAAATGAAAGTCCAGGTTATCTCTCCTAGAACATAGGCAAAGAAGATAAAGAGATAGAAAATATAGGGAAAGAAAAGATAGGGCATGGGGGAAAAGGTCAAGATCTGATTAGTGGGAGTTCTAAAAAGAGGGGAGTCTCTGTATTGAAGGGCTTCACCAAGTGGTAGGGAAGCTAAATAGGGAAAATAACCCCAAACCCACACATACATCCTAGAAAAGTTTCAGAACACCAGAGATTTACTTTTTAAATAAAAGAATTCCTGAGAGAATGAAAACAACACATTTGTAAAAGAACAGATATTCAGTTGGCATTATATTCTAGCAGCAGTAGATTTTGGACAATGTTGGTATAAAGTCTTCAGCATTCTAAAGGAATTTATTTGTTAGCATATTTGTTCAATATTTATTGGGTGCATCATATTGTGGGACAGGCACTATTTAGGCATTGTTAAAAATAGGAAAAAAAGTCTTCCCTCCTGGAAATTACGTTCTAGTAAAGCAAGAAAATACATTTTGTGTGTGTGTGTGTCTGTATGTGTAAGACAGATTGAGGGAGAGGGAGATGGAGATAATTATGACATAACTGTTAGGGAAGAAGTAAAGTAGGGATGAATTAGTTAGGTGTGCTGATATGAGGGTATTGTTTTTAAGTTCTATGATCACAAAATAAAGAGATTCTCAGATATGCAATGATTAAAAAATATGAAGCTGGCTGTGGTGGCTTCTGCCTATAATTCTAGTACTTTGGGCAGCTGAGGCAAGTGGATTGCTTGAGCTCAGGAGTTCAAGACCAGCCTGATCAAAAGCAAGACCCCATCTCTACTAAAAATAGAAAAATTAGCCTATCCTTTGGTGGGCACTTATAATCCCGGCTACTTGGAAGGCTGAGGCAAGGAGATCTTGGAGCCCAGGAATTTTAGGTTGCTATGAGCGAGGACGCCACAGTACTCTACCCAGCGCAACAGAGTGAGATGCTGTCTCAAATAAGTAAATAACTAAGTAAATAAATAAATAAAATCATGACTCGTCCATCCTGAGAAAGTTGTCTAACAAAACAAGGTTGGTAACTAAAACAAAAAAAGATACATGATTATTCGAAATTTTACAACAAAACAAGAACTTTATGGCAAAGGAATCCCAAGATGATAGCTGTTCATTAAGGCTTTCTATAAAATGTTTTTTTTTAAGCTAGCTGCCTTGTTTTCTGTAGCATCTTGTTTGCTATGTCTACTAGATTTTTTTAAATTTAGTAACATTATTTTTCTAAATGAAAAATCTTTCTTAATCTTTCTTCTATAACTGAAGTACCCTCTTAGTTATGAGATCATGACTATGACCTAGGTATTTTTAAAAACATTTCCTCCTGTTTCTTGTGCTTTGAAGGACATTTATTCAGATTTATCAGACTCTTCCTGTGTTTTGTCTGTTTTTCTTATATCTGATGGAATTTCTCTTTTTGCTCATATTCATTGAAAGGTGTTAACTCTTTGCTAAGATTCTGTCAGATACTATTAAACCTGTTAGATCTTTCCAACTCAGAGGGTGAAAAGTAACATTTATGATGAGTTAATTTGTTTTGCCAAATTATAGATGTATTTGCTTGTAGAGAGAAGAAAAGGATCTATTGATTGATAAAGAAAGTAGCAAGATGCTTTAGCACAAAGTCAAAGGACTTCAGTTTACTGCAGCTCTAAATTAGCTGGGGCACTGTCTTCCTTCTCCACTTGTAAGAGCCCTCAGTATGAGCTAGTTGTGGCTTCATTATCTATTTTACCTGGCATGTTTTTCTTACTAAGTTTAAGCTTGGTCTGCTGCTATACATGCTACCTCCCAGGTATTCTTTCATAGTAGAATTGACATTGCTTCCTACCTCTGCTCCATAATTCTTTCTTGGCTCCCCTCAGCTATGAACCAGTGAATATATTGGGGTCGAACGGGAGACCCTTTTCTCTTACTCTTCAGGTAGGTTTTTCCTTCTTGTGACTTAGTTGGCTTTTTCTCAGTCCATCTCTTTTTCACCATCTCTTTGAAGTTTCAGTATGGTGATTATATTTAGATTCTAATACAGATTTCATAATTTTTCCCCACTTTATATTTCTTTGGTAATTTCAAAGGGTAATTTGAATTGTGAGGGAATTCAGAACTTACTCTTTTTTTTTTTTTTTTAACTGATCTTGCTGGCTGAAGGTTTGTCAGGTAGCTTTATAGGGTACTCATTGTACATTTGTTTTAATTAGTCCTAGGTATGGTTACCTTCTTCCTGAACAGACAAAGCTATTCTGATAGTTGAGCAGTCTTCAGACTTCATTATGTTTAACTTTGAATTAGCCAAATCACTATTAAACATAAATTGACCTCTTAGGGAGCCTTTGTCCTCGGTTGCAGTGCTATGGTGTCTTCATAGCTCACAGCAACCTCAAACTTTTGGCTTGAAGAGATCCAGTTGGCTCAGCCTCCTACTAGCTGTGACTACAGGTGCCTTCCACAATATTCGGCTAGTATTTCTTCTCTTTTTTTTTCTGTTTGTTTTTTAGTAGAGATGGTGTCTTGCTCTTGCTCAGGCTGGTCTTAAATGCCTGAGCTCAAGCAATCCACCTGCCTGGGCCTCCCAAAGTGCTAGGATATAAGGTATAAGCCACTGCACCTGGCCCCTAGGGAGCTTTTGAAGCTTACTCTTTCTCTTTGGGATTTATGATGTTTAGAAATTGTATCAAGGTTAGTATGAAATGCCCTTGTAAAGTTTAAAAAACTTGGCCCATTGCAAAGTTTAAATCATACCTTTGTTTACATAAATAGTGTAAAAAATAATCATGGCTTTAGGAAACTGTGCTTTAGTCTAGGCTATAGCTATTTTTCACAAATAATGAGAGCTATTTAATTAAGCTCTAAGAATATGTGTCTTACCTGCAATTTCCTATTTTTATCTGTCCTTTCTCATTAGATAGTAAGGTCCATGAAAAACAGAACAGTTTTTGTTTTTACCACTAGTTTTTAGTACATCTTGGCTGTGGAAGTTCTTTAAATAATTACTATGCTTATTTAATAATTTGAAAAATTGCTTAATTTTTAGAGGTGGAAGAGGCTTTAGAAATTCTATACTCCAGTGGTTTTGAATCTATATTCCAAAGTCCTAGAGTACTGAGGAGGCACCTCAGGGTCTTCCACTGGAGTGAGGTGGAGAAAAAGTGAGTAGTTCCACACCATTTGAACTAGAGTACTTGTGCTTTTACCTTTTTCACGCTTCTCTCTTACTCCTAGGCACTGTGTCAGGATGAGAGTACAGGATATGTCCGTCTCAGACACGTGGGTCTCTGGACAGTAGTGTTTCCTCTTCTTATGTCCCCACCACAAGTGACTCCATGCTGGCAAAAGGACATAAATGTATCCCTAAACCCACTCTTGATCCCAAATGACTTTATTAACAGAAGCTCTGTCTGAGAGGTTTACTGATAAAATGAAGTAGCCCTCAAAGTATTAATTAGCTTTATGTCTCTAGAGAGGCTGCATGGGTATCTGCAAAGAAGATGAACTTTGGAGACAACCTCTTAACTTACTAGCTGTGCATGCTGGAAGGAAAGGCCTACCTAAACTTCTTTGCACCTCAGTGTAGTCATTTATAAAATTATCACAATCCATTCTCCAGGTGTTAATAAAAACTGGTGGTAAAATGCTTGGTATATTTGTAGGTATTCATTGTTTGTATTCTTCCAACCAGCCTGAGCCTTATTAATTATTAAAGCTTAATATCTTTGACATGCTTGTCTCATTTTTCTATATTCCGTTTTAGGCAGTTTTGTACAACGACAAATCAGTTCTGGAAAATCATCATGCTGCATCAGCTTGGAATTTATATCTTTCTCGCACAGAATACAACTTTCTTCTTAATCTTGATCATATGGAATTCAAGCGCTTTCGTTTTTTAGTCATTGAAGCAATCCTTGCCACAGATCTTAAAAAGCATTTTGATTTTCTTGCTGAATTCAATGCCAAGGTTTGTTATGCAAAATAGTGCTTGATTTCACAAATGGAAATCATTGTTAGTGTTGCTGATAAAAAGTGTTTTTTAGTGTTAAGTCAGAATTAATACTACACATGAAGTAACAACAAATTATATAAAATAATAAACATCTATATTTTTAAAAATAAAATATTTTTATATTACAACATGTCCTGAAGTACTATTGTTATTGCTATTATTATATTTTCTTTTAACACATAGACTTTATATTATTCTGGCTTTCTTTGACATGGTGACAAATCAACCAGTGATTTTATGGACAGATTAGAGAATGTCATGCGTGTGTCAAGTAAGGCATTACGTGAAATTAAAGATGTTTTTAAGAAGCCAGTTATGCCTACTTCATCATACCTGTTACACCTTCTTTATATTAGTGATTAACTGCCTACTGTAGGCAAGACCCTGTCTAGCAGAAACTAGCTAAGCATGGTGGCACATGACTACAGTCCTAGCTATTAGGGAGACTGAGGCAAGAGAATCACTTCAGCCTAAGAGTTTGAGGTTGCTGTGAGCTAATGGCACTCACAAAAAAAAGAATCACTGCCCTAGTACGATAGAGGGTGGTACCAATGAGAGTGTGTTCTATTCCTCAAACATTTTGGGGTGAAAAAACCTGAGAAGCACTTCTTTAGATTCCTAAGAGAAGTAAGCCTCCTCTTTGGCTGGCAAGAAGCTGCTGCTTTCTTGATCACTTTTGTGACTAAAAGAATCTGTACCTTCAGGGTAGAGAAACTGGTAACAAAGAATTACTATATTTAATCCTCTGGAAGGAGTCTTCTATACATGTACATATTGTTATCATGATATTAATAAAATGCTTTTAAAAATCAGCATGAAATCAGGGTACCTTTAAATTATTTTATAGTCTGGTAGCTTTATTCACTTTTAATTTAATAATAGAAGTTCATTTAAGTGCTTAAGTCACCTTTTACAGGTGAAGGATTATCTCACCCCATACTTTTGAATCTATGTTCCTCAAAGACATCTATTCTGAAGTCTCAGGAAAATGCCATATGAACTGGGCTGTAGGACTCCTACTTAATTTCAATCAAAAGAGATCTCTTTTTAAGTATTTTCCATGGTGATGTTCATCACAAATTTTCCTTTGACAAAAGGATTTGGTGTCCTCACCCTGAAAACCATTACACTAAAGTTCATAAGCTATGATTTAGCCCATTCTTGAGTTCTTGAAAGTCGTACTAGTTTGCTTAAGAATGATAATTACCATTTATTTATTTTATTTAATTAATTAATTTATTTTTTGAGACAAAGTCTCACTCAGTGGCCCTGGGTAGAATGCCTTGGTATCATAGCTCACAGCAACCTCAAACTCTTGAACTTGAGCATTCCTCTTACCTTAGCCTCCTCAATTGCTGAGACATAATGCAGGCTAGTTTTGGTTTTGAATACGTGAACTCAAGTAATCTACCAGCCTCAGCCTCCCAGAGTGCTAGGATTACAGGCAGTGAGCAACCTGGCCCAGCCATTACTATTTATTTAAATAATGTTTATTTAGCATTTCTATGAACTAGACATTTATTTATTTATTTATCCTCACTGATACTATTTTTGCTGTTCTAAAGATGAAAAAGAGTCAAATAGGTCAAGTAATTTTTCCAATATTATACACTGAAATTATTCTGAGTCAGAATTTAAAACATAAAGTTCTCACCTAAGGGGCACAGTGTAAGGGTATTATGGCACACCTCCTGGGTGAAGGGCTGAACTACAACTTGGACTTTACCTAACAACCCCCAACAATTTAACCTAATTATTTGTACCCTAATGTTAAGCTGAAATTAAAAAAAAAGAATTTAAAACCATAGGAGTTAGTTTCTAAGACTTGAATTCTTTTAACTGTATCACATTACATTCCACAGCTAGAGCCAACTGCTTTTTAACTCCTTAGTGCTTTGTTTTGTTTCATTCTAAGACAGGGTCTCACTCTGTCATCTGGGCTAGAATGCAGTGGCAGAATCATAGCTAATTGTAACCTCAAACTCCTGGGCTTAAGCGATCCTCCTACTTCAGCCTCCCTTATAGCTGGAACTACAGGCACGCACCACTATGCCAGACTAATTTTTAGATTTTTTTTGTAGGGATGAGGTCTTGGCTGTATTGCCCAGGTTAAGTGTTCTTTTTTTGAAGTAGGAATAAATAGTTGCAATTCTTATATGATTTATTGATGATATATCAATGATATATTAGTGCTGCCCAGAAAGTATCCAGCCATGTAATGTGAAAAATACAGACAATACATGGCTGCATATTTTCCAGATATTTTCCTATCTATATAGTCCCTTGTATATCTATATAACTTACATATTTTATATATACACATATAAAATATGTTAAGTATATGTAAACATGTATACATACACACATAAATAATGATTCTATGTGGTAATTGCAAATACTGAAACCCATGGTTGGTTATGTTTTTAGAAAGCTATGGTTCCATTGAAACAAAATTATAGTGGCACTTCCTAAAGAGGAAATTTAGGTCCATGTTATGGTATAAACTGATTAAAAGAAGCATTTACTGAAATTTCTTCTTGTCATTTAGACAGAACAGTTTTAAGATAATTTAGGAAAAGCAAACAAAAAATCCTTACTACAAACAATTATTAAAAAACTCCTGTGCCCTCAGAACCTAAAATAAATTTGTTTTTCTAAAATAGGCCAATGATGTAAATAGTAATGGCATAGAATGGAGCAGTGAAAATGATCGCCTCTTAGTATGCCAGGTGTGCATCAAACTGGCAGATATTAATGGCCCAGCAAAAGTTCGAGACTTGCATTTAAAATGGACGGAAGGCATTGTGAATGAATTTTATGAGCAGGTAAGTTGAAACATGAGATTGCTGGGATGATTTCAGAGCTGCCATATGAAGATATGTTAGTTTTTGGGATTTGGACAGCTGTATTAAGTGTTTGAAATCTGAGTTGCTTTGACTGCAAGAGTTAGAAACAGGCCGCCCGTAGATCAGTGAGTAGGGCACTGGCCGCATGCACTGAAGCATGAGAGTTCGAGCCCGGCCCGGGCCTGCTAAACAACTATGACAACTGCAACCAAAAAATAGCCAGGTGTTGTGGCGGGTGCCTGTAGTCCCAGCTACTCAGGAGACTGAGACAAGAGAATGGTTTAAGCCTGAAATGAGAGAATCGCTTAAGCCCAAGAGTTTGAGGTTGCTGTGAGCTGTGACACCACAGCAACTGTGTCGAGGATGACATAGTAAAACTGTCTCAAAAAAAAAAAAAAAAAAAGAAGTAAAGAAACTGGTGTGTTTGCTCTGGTTCTTGGTATTTTCTCAGCTCTCTTTGCCTTTATGGCTAAAATTTAAACCAACAAAAAATAGTTTATTGCCTATTTGTGGTGGATGGAACATACTCTTGAGTCTACAGGTAAGGATAGACTACATTATTATTTCAAAATCTTTTAAACCCTGAGAATCTTTTAACCTAGAACAGTTTATTTTCTGATGAAGTGGTTTTTAAGTTAGTCAGAGTGTACTCAGAATATATTTTAAAAATATAGACCAATTTTCAACTCTGCTATAGAAAGACTAACCTGCCATAGAAACATTAACTGGACAAAAGTCCTGGCACAAAATGAAAAATCAGAAGGCTAGAAATGGGAACAGAGTAATTAGTGATTTTTTTTTAAACATGCAAAGATACAAACATGCTCCTCTGTTATAATACATCTTTTAAAATCTTGACTTCAAAATAATGCTACCATTTTGCAGAATCTGTGCCGAATTTTTGTCCAAGTTTGAGGCTCCTAACAATGTAGAAGTGCACTGATTTCCCCAGAAGCCTAACCTTTCCTTATATCCAAAATACCAGATATACCTTCTTGACTTTGGAATTACATTCCTTGAAAAATCTTTGTTGGCCCTGATAATCAGAAAAGATCAAGTGAGAGCTTTTTTACCATGAGTACAAAACATGAGCAATAAAGTTGAGCCTATATAATCATGCATCTGATATAATTTATTGTCCCAGATTATATTGTAATTTGCAGTGTTTCTCACCCCCCTTAGCTAAACATCCCAACATAATAATGTATGCTGTTTCTATGAAGCTATAAAATACCATACTATGCAATCATGGAAATACAGTATAAGTATTTCAAGATTATTAATGTTTTACTAATCTCTTTTACATTTAAATTAAATTATACTTAATCTTGGGTAATAAATGGTTATATTCACCTAATTTGTAAGATTATAATTTGCATATTTTTATCCTCATTCTGATTGATAATTGAAGCCTGCCTTAGAGATCTCATGTTCACAAAAGAAATACTTTATATTTAAGAAAAGGCTACCTTCATATTACAAATAGGTAATAAAAGAAATAGTGGTATATGTCAACTTTAGAAAAGTCACTAGTTCAGTGAAATAACATTAGAAATATTCAATTAAATCCAACTTACATAATTATTTTAAAAACAGATAGAATTAATACTTCTTAAACAAATTTGGAAACCATGCCTGCGGTTGAATCCTGATTTCTCTTAATTATGGGCAATGTGACCTCAGTATCCTCATTGATAAAATAGGAATAACGATGATACCTACCTTACAAGATTGCCAGGAGGATTAAATCACTTAATATAAGTAAAGCCCTTAGAATAGTTCGGACGCATAAATGCTCATAAATGTTAGCTTTTATAATTACAGGTCTATTATAAAAAATAGTATGTTATCTCAGATAGTTTCACTTCATCTTTCTAGATTGTATTATTCATGTCAAAGGAGGAAAATGTCATCTGATATCACATGCCAAAGTCCTAATCATACTCCTCGGAACTAAAATTTCTTCTCATTTTGGTTATGCTATTAAGCCTACATGAACTATAGATGCAAAATTATAACTTTACCCAACTTTTTTATTTTTTATTATCCTCATTATACTATCTGTACCCCTATAGCCATTTAACTGCCTTGGGCTTAGAATAACCGAACTCCTGGCATATACCTATGAATTTACAGAGTCCTATAGATAAACTGTCTTTTGAAAAATACTAATAGTTTTCTTCCTCATAGAAGAAAAAAATCATAAAAGACATTTAATCATGAGACAGTTAATCACTGGGGTTGTTTCTGATTGTTTCTTCAGGGCTGTGTTAGTCCATTATTTATAGACACTGCTTGCCTGAAGAATTTGCACCAGGATTTGAATTGGTTGGAGAGCAATTTATCCCCAACTCGTTCAAACATCAGGACTAAATGGTACCATTTGGAAGAATGCTCAGCATTGTGCTGAACACTTTACATAATATTGCCTTTCTTCCTCATGGCAACCCTATAAGGTAGATTATTATTCAAATTTTATACACAGTGAAATTGGGCATAGAGCCGGCCCAACATTACACAGGCAGTAAGTGACAAAAGTAGGTTTTGAAACCACAGCTGTCTGACCTCAAATTGTGCTGTCTAGCACTCTAGAAGCTACAGTGGAATGGTATCAGAGGGCAGGCACTTAGGGCTCTGGCCCCCAAATCCTCACATCAACCATAGTAGCTCTACTTTTAGTTATTTTTCATGTTGAATTTTGTGATTTAGATTCATTAAAGGGTTCTGCTTTTTTTTTTTTTAAATTGGGAGTTATTGGAAAGCATTTGCAAAATTCAGCTGTATACATTTGAAGTGTAACTACAACAACAAAATATTTCCATTATGCCTTTCTCCTTAGGAGAAAGACAATTTTTAATTGACACTGGAGACTTTTGCAGGTTGTAAGTACAATTGCTGATATTATACTTATTATAAAGGATGTATATTTTTCTTACTAAGCATCAACCATACTTGTTCATGTGGAAAAAATGTGAGAATAAAGTTTTGTTAAGGTTTTCTGAAATATTAAATTCTTATAGTTGAAATGATAGAGTAATTAGATTCTTAGATTCCTTGATGCTTCTTAGGAAAAAGTTATTTTGATATAGACTATATTTTTTAAAACCTCAAGATAATTTTAACAGCAAAGCTCAGTAGTTCTTTCAGTAGTTACCAACGTACTTTTCTTTTCCAATGCTCAGGGAGATGAAGAGGCAAATCTTGGTCTGCCCATCAGTCCCTTCATGGATCGTTCTTCTCCTCAACTAGCAAAACTCCAAGAATCTTTTATCACCCATATAGTGGGTCCCCTGTGTAACTCCTATGATGCTGCTGGTTTGCTACCAGGTCAATGGTTAGAAGCAGAAGAGGATGATGATACTGAAAGTGATGATGATGAAGATGGTGAAGGATTAGATACAGATGATGAAGAAATGGAAGACAATCTAAATCCTAGTAAGAATATAGGGATAATATCATTTATTTAATGTTCCAGGTTGAGGATCCCAAATCCAAAATATGAAATACTCCAAAATCCAAAACTTTTGGAGCCCCAATGTGACACTCAAAGGAAATATTCACTGGAGCATTTCAGATTTCAGATTAAGAATATTATGTAATATAGAAATATATTAAGAACATAATGTAAATATTCTAAACTTTGAAACACTTCTGGTCTCAAGTATTGTGAACAAGGGATACTGAACCTTTATTAACTGTAAATTTCTATTTTTTTTTTAATGTCAGGGTGTTAGGGGTACACATTTTGTTTACATAGTTCATTTTTATACTGATTAAGTCAAAGTTACAAATATGCTCTTCACTCAGATAGTGTGTATTGTATTCAGTAGGAATGAATTTACCTATGCCCTTCTCCCCCCAGCTTGATTTCCATATGTGCACTTAAGTAATGATCAATTAGTTTCAATTTGGCATTGAGTACGTGTTTGTTTCTGCATTCATGTGATGTCATTAGAAGAATGGTTTCCAGTCAATCCAGGTTGTCACAGAAGATACTAGATTGCTGGCTTTTTTAAATGGCTGAGTAGGACTCTATCATAGTATGCATATTACCACATTTTATTAATCCATTCATGTATTGGTGGGCATTTGGGTGGTTTCCATATCTTTGCAGTTGTGAATTGTGCTGCTATGAACATTTGAGTGCAGGTGTCTTTTTTATAGAATGACCTTTTTTTCATTAGATATATACCCAGCAATGAGATTGCTGGATTAAAGTAAGTCTTTGAGGTTTCTCCATACAAATTTCCATAGAGGTTGCATTAGTTTTCAATCCCACCATCAGTACATAAGAGTTGCTTTCTCTCTGCATCCAAGCTAATTTCTGTTGTTTAGGGACTTTTTAATATGAGCCATTCTCATTGGAATTAGGTGATATCTCATTATGGTTTTGATTTGCATTTCTATAATGTTTAGAGACATTGGGCATTTTTTTCATAAGTTTATTGGCTATTAGTATATCCTCATGCAAAAAGTTTTTGTTCATCTCTTTTGCCCACTTTTTAGTGGAGTTGTTTGGTTATTTCTTGCTGTTTGAGTTCTTTGTAGATTCTGAGTTCTTTATCAGATATGTAGCATGCAAATTTGTTCACCCATTCAGTGGTTTGTCTGTTTGCTCTTTTGATTGTGTTCTTGGCTTTGCAGAAGCTTTTTCATTTGATCAGGTCCCATTTATTTACTTTTGTTGTTGCTATAATTGCTTTTGAGATCATCTTCAGGATTTCTTTGCTGAGGCCAAAATCCGTAAGGGTTTCTTCATCTTTTTTTTCTAGGATTCTTATAGTTTCCTGCTTTAGTTTTAAGTCTTTTATCAATCTTGGGTTAATTTTTGTGAGTGGTGAGAGGTACAGATCCTATTCATTTAACCAAGAAATTCCTAGAATTGATAAATGAATTCAGTAAAGTCTCAGGTTACAGAATAAATGTTTACAAATCAGTAGCTTTCATAAACACCTCAGTCAAGCTGAGAATCAAATAAAAGATGTAATTTCTTTGTCAGTAGCAACAAAGAAAATACCTAGGAATATACTTAACAAAGGAGGTAAAAGACTCCTATAGGGAAAACTGTGAAATGCTGAGGAAAAAAATTGCAGAAGATATAAACAGATGGAAAAATAAACCATGCTCATGGATCAGCAGAATCAACATTGTTAAATGACTACACTATGCAAAGTGATTTACAAATTCAATGCAATTCCTATTAAAATACCAGTGCCATAATTTTCAGATCTAGGAAACATAGTCCTGTATTTCATATAGAACCAGAAAAGATCCCAAATAGCCAAGGGAACCTTACATAATAAGAACAAACTGGGAGGCTCAGCAACCGTAGCATGATGGTTACGGTGACAGCCACATACACTGGGGCTTGTGGGTTCGAACCAGGCCCAGGCCTGCTAATCAGCAATGACAACTGCAACAAAAAATAATAAGGCATTCTGGTGGGTGCCTGTAGTCACAGCTACTTGGGAGGCTGAGGCAAGAGTCACTTAAGCCCAAGAGTTTGAGGTTGCCGTGAGTTATGATGCCATAGCACTTTACTGAGAGCAACATAGTGAGACTGTGTCTCAAAAAAAATAAAAAAGAAAAAGAAAAAACCAGGAGGCATCACATTATCAGACTTCAAGCTATACTACAAGGCTACAGTAACCAAAACAGCATGGTACTGACACAAAAATAGAGACATGGACCTATGGATGAGAACAGAGAACCCAGAGGTGAAATGATCCTCATCTACCCATCTAATTTTTAACAAAACAGATAGAAACATACAGTGGGGAAAAGAATCTCTGTTCCATAAGTGGTGCTGTGAAAACTGGATAGAGGGCAGTGCCTGTGGCTCAGTGAGTAGGGCGCCAGCCCCATATACTGAGGGTGGTGGGTTCAAACCCAGGCCTGGCCAAATTGCAACAAAAAAATAGCCAGGTGTTGTGGCGGGCGCCTGTGGTCCCAGCTACTTGGGACGCTGAGGCAGGAGACTCACTTGAGCCCGGGAGTTGGAGGTTGCTGTGAGCTGTGATGCAACAGCACTCTACCCAGGGGATAGGTTGAGGCTCTATCTCAAAAAAAAAAAAAAAAAAAAAAAAAAAAAAACTAGATACATGCAAATGTCTGTTTAATTTGAATTTTTAAATTTTTGTTTCTTAGATACAGATTCAGCAGTTATATCTTTGTGTGTGTGTATTTGAGACAAAGTCTTGCTGTTGTCTGTCACTGAGGCCAGAGTGCAGTGGCATGAACATATCTCAACCGGAACTCTAATGATCCTCTCACCTCAGCTTCCCAAGTAGTTGGGACTACAGGCATATGCCACCGTACCCAGCTTGGCAGTCATATTTTGATTAACTGTTATCTAACTGTTCAGATTCAGTAGTCATGTTTTGAGTAACTTCTATGTATTGAGTATTGTGCTAACACTGTCACAGAATAAGCATTCTTATTCTTCTTTAATTTAATTAACATCTACTGAGGTATTGTCCTCTACCAAGTATTCTTTTGCAGGTTCTACCTGTGCATGTGTGTGATAGGGCTATCACCATATCTGAACATATATGAGGTAGGTGGGGCCTAGTGGCTAGTCTTTCTGTTACCCCTCTTCACACACCCCAATCCCAAACTCGACCCCACCAGGCAGGTAAGGAACAGAACTTCCAAAGCAGCCTCCTAATCTACCTATCACATAGACCTGGGAAATGGCTCAAAACATAGCAAGATAAAGGAAATGTCCATTCCCTGGCTTCAGGGGGACAACCAAGTTTTGTGGCATTAAGAATTTGAGTTACCAAACTGCAGTGACATTTTTCTATATAAGACAATGAGTATGAATGGGAAATGAAAAAAAAATTGTCATGTTTGTAATTGTGAATGAAAATTTGTTCTTTATTTTTAAAGTAGAATTTAAATTATGCCTAGCTATTTTTTTATTTTATTTTTAAAGTAGAATTTAAATTATGCCTAGCTATTTTTTTTATTTTCAGGCATGCTAAAAATCAAGCAGATAGGATGGCTACAAAGAACAAGCCCCCAACATGTACATACTTCGTATTTAGAATTAGCACAGAAAATCCTATTAATATTCATTTAAACTTAAAAATAATTGCACCATAATGTCACCAGCATCTGAGTATCAACTGGGAAGGATCAACTGACTTGTAAAAACTATATCTACCAAAACGTTGGTAATTATGTTTAATTCAATATATAAAACACCCCTAAAGGGTTGGCTTTTAACTTTGGATTGTTATTATTTTCCTTTGAAATTTTAGTATTATCTTTCCCTCTGCCAAACCCACCCAGTCTTCCTTAAACCCCTTCTCTATTTTTATCCATAATTATAATAGCATCCATTTTATCTATATTTATAGTACCACCTAACGTATTTCTGTTTTGCTTCTTTTTGTTTGTACAGGTCTTTCCATTGGAATTTGAGCTCTGTAGTACAGAAATTACTTTTATAATACTATCTTATTACAGTATTTTTATACTATTATTTCATCATACTGTTTATTTTTACAACCCCAGCGTTCAGATAAGTACCTAGAATATAATAGGCATTTAGATATTTGTTGAATGAATGATTGAATCATATTGCTGTGATATGAATATATTTGCTTTAAATTTCATAGAATCACCAAGAAGGAAAAGCAGACGACGAATATTTTGTCAGCTAATGCACCACCTCACTGAAAACCATAAGATATGGAAGGAGATCATAGAGGAGGAAGAAAAATGTAAAGCTGATGGGAGTAAACTCCAAGTGGAGAATTCCTCCTTACCTCAAGCAGATGAGATTCAGGTCATTGAAGAAGCAGATGAAGAGGAAGAGCGACAGTTTGAATAGAAGAAAAGTCATATTGAAGAAGCCAAGTGGTCAGTGTGTGTCCTGACCTTAAACTGACCGTTCCCGCTTGACAGGGAATACTGTGAGAGGATCCTTGCTATGCAGGCAGTTTCCCACTCCTATGCACTTTCACCAGATGAACTAGAAAAGTACTCTTAGAACTATGCTTGAGTTGACCCATCATGAAAAGCCTTTACTTAAATCTTTCACTGGTGTATAAAATACTTTGTCATAATATTGCTTTGCTGGGTAGTGAGCTCTTATTTTTCATTGAGGGGTAGCTATAACTAAAACTCAAGTGACTTACTTCAGTAACCAAAGTGGGCAGAACTTTTTGCTTTCATGAAAACAAAATTCATAATCGTATTTTCCCAATGTGTCTTTTATGTGTTTGGATGTTTTGGAAAAAAGTCTATGCCTATCTAAGAAGGAATCCATTGTTGCCTTTCTGAGGGATTTCTGCTCAATGAAATACACTGTTCTGTTCTATTCTCCTAGCTTGGTTTATCGAGGAAGGACTGAATGACCTTTGTTATATTTAACAAAACTCAAGTGCATCAATTTCTGATGCTTTTTACTGTTGCCATGTTATCTACTACGTGTGTTGATTTCTGCTCAAAGTATTCAGGTCTGCCGTGGATATCAGAAGTCTGAATTCCAGTTTTGACTATCTGTTCTGTGGTTGAATTTTGAAGCTGTTTAGGTTTAACAATGAAGGAATTTTATTCTTTAGGCCAAACCGTTCTTATTTTATTCTTGCTCAGGACTAGTATTAACATTTAGTTAATATAAACACAGCACAGATTTGTTTGAAGAAAAAAATTTGTTCTAATATTGATGTTAACCTTTTATGAAATGAGCATCATTTTCTCTCTTCTTCAATGAATTTGAGACTAATTAAAGCCAAGAAAAAGGAGATGTCTGTCTTTTGCCTCACTGCAAAAGCTAATGAAATTAATCCCATCAAAGCTAAAGAACAAAAGAAATTTCGTGAGCTGTAGAGGATACACACACTGAATAAATAATTGTTTGAATATGTGTTTATTTTTAGATCCATATCTTAGGTGTCATGTGTTAGTTATTGTAAAACTGATGTTTGTTTTTATATTAATTTCCCTCTGTCTCAAGACTGTATGACAAAAATGACCTATCACTCCTCATTACTTCTAGAGCCCAATTGATTTCTGAGATAAAGGATGGGGATAATTATTTAATTTTCACATAAAAAACTAAGCAGTCATTTTACACTAAAGCACAACTAGGGTGACTGCAGAGAAAACGGGCCATATTTACAATGTTGATGCACTTGTTAGGGTGTGGACATACACTTTAGTTGTGAAGGTATAAAGAGTAGCCAAATGGACAGAATATTTTGTATTATTATTGAATACCATTATCATATTTTCAATCCATGAAATTTAATAGCCACTGAAATCATTAATTTTCCAAAGTGATCCCTCCAAAGTATGGTATCAGCAGGCAGTTTCTTACTTACCTAGAATAGTTGCCTTATCTAAAAGATATCAGGTAAAGATCTGTGGAACTATTGGAATTTTTAATCCTTCAAAATTCAGTGTTTAATGAATCACCAATTTTTATTTATTGACATGTGAGTGCTTGAGTTCTTTGCTACCACATTTTTTGCTACAATTGCCACATCATTTATAAATCAGTCCCACTGTGAATTGTTCAGTAATAAAATTTTAAGTGATACTTTATTGAGTTTGCACTTACAGTATATATCCTGTCCTTTATTTCTCTAGAGGACATTTTGCATCCTGCTTAAGTGTATTTCTGTTATTGTTTATACTCCTGCAGAATGCATACAAGTATATGTATATAAATTCATACATGTGCATGCATACAAAATGAGCCTCTATTATTTTATTGGATTTTGGCCGTATTTGTTTAGTTTATATTTTTATTTTCTAAAAAGAAGAATTTTTTTCCATTAAAAATACTATTGCTTGGAACTCATTTTTAAATAATTCTAAGTTACTTAACCCTTGCTAGATAGTTGACATATATTAAAATAGCTGGCCTAAATAAAACCAAAAAAGTTTCCCTGCTAAAACTGCCATGACCAATAGTACAGATTTATTTTTGTTGCTACTAAATCAGATAATTTATATTAATTTTCAACATGAGTTTGCTATTGTTTTAAGTCACTAGTATTAGAAATATTCTCTTAATATTATAATACATCTGTGTGCCTATGGGCACATTTTTCCTTATAAAAATACTTTTCAAAAGTTGTTTTATGATTTGAAAGCTGTTTCCTGTTATTTTTCCTGTTTTTTGTTATTTTAACAAGAGCACTTCATTGGTGCTCTTGGCTTTTTCTACCCCTTTTTATGAGAAACCTGGAGATTCTGGCATTGCTTAAGTAGTCAGAAATTCCTTCCATCTCTCTAGACTGCACCTAACAGGAGAAGCTCTAGTGTGGGGTGTAGTAATGGTAGGGGAAGCAAGCTTCTCCCAGCTGAGAACTGAAGATTAAAAGAGTTAGCTCAGAGATGATTACTCAAAAAAAGAGAATAACAGCATATGTAGAAGGCAGGAAATAATGGATCCCCACATTGGATGGCTAGAAGAAATTCAGGGTGGCTGGAAGATAGAGCACAAGAAGAGGGAGTGGTAGAGAGAATGTGGTTAATGAAGGGCCTTGTAAAGAATGGCAGGCTATTTAAACTTTATCTGAAGAATGACATGATTAAATTTACATTTTATAAGGATCATTCAAATAGCATACTACAGTCATCCCTTGGTAGAGGTAGGAGATTGATTCTAGGATGCCCTCAAATACCAAAATCTATGCATATTCAAGTCCAGCAGTTAGCCCTGAGATTAAAAGTCAGCCCTCTCTATATGCAGTATCCAATAAATACATTTTCAATCTGCATTTGGCTGTCAATGGAGAGTCCACCAACATAAGGGATTACTATATTTATTGAAAAAATCCACATATAAGCACACCAGTGCAGTTCAAACCTGTATTGTTTAAGTACCAACTGTATTTTGAATTGTTAAGAATTATGGGAGGCTGCTGTTATGGGCTCAGCTTCTGCACTAGACCCCTAATACATAAGACCAAACCAAAATGGAGTCACTTATGCTAAATGCCACATAAACAAACTGAAACATTAAGGAAACAGAGCCCCAAACAGACCAGTTCTTCCTTGAAACAGGAGATTCCAGTCAACTTGAGTTAGTGTAATCAAGGAAGTTCCCTCTGGTTACACCAAATAAAATTAACCTGACATTAATCCATCAGTTCTTTTCCTATTGTTCTGTGTACTTGTTCTTACTGTTATAAAACCCAATGTTCTACCATTGCCCAGTAGTAGCTTCATCCTGTTTAATAGAATGGAAGCTAACCCTATTCATGAATCACAAACAAAAGCCAATTATTGCTATAAATTTATTGTATTTTGGTTTTTGACAAAATGGAAGAGCAAGATTTAGACATAGGGAGATTTTAATGGTCTTGAACAGATTATAGGACAACAGGGAAGTTAATGGATGAGATTTATGATACAGAATCAATTGCCCTGGTGATTCATTACTACAATGGTAGGAAAGAAATGATGAGGATGACTCCCAGATTTCTGATTTGGACAGCTATCAATGTCATTCACTAAGATGGGGTACATCAAAGGAAGAATCGATTTTGAATACGGCAACGAGAGAAGGAAGACCATAATGTGACAAAAGCCAAAGTAAGAGTCTCTAAAGAAGGTAAAATAATAAGCAACATCAAATGTTGCCTAAAAGATGGAATAATATGAGATCTGAAAATATTACCACTGATTTTTAAGAACAAAGATGTTACTTTTATCATTTGGAAATAGAGTTTCAGTGGAGTGATGGGGACAGCAGCCAGACTATAGTAGATTAGAGAGTATAAATGAGAGACTCAAGTTTCTGGTAGATGAGATAAAGGACCTTGCCATCACAGAAGAACTGTGTACATTGGTGGGTTCACAGAAATAAGAGAATTCCCCAAGGGTTTAAATAAAAAAAAAAAGAAAAGAAAATAGAAACCAAATGGGAGTTTTAAGTGCTAAACTACATCTACATACTGAAAGTTACTCAATGCCTATAACTGAATAGGTCTAAATGATAGGCCTATAACAAAGTGAAGGAGCAGAATGTCTTAATTCTTAATTAAGCTAGGGACCTCAAGGGGACCAAAGTGACCCCAGTTTAGTCCCCCTTCCTGCCAGCCAAAGGAAATGCAGAACCTATTTTAAGAGAAATATCACCAACTTAAGCTTTCTAGATTCTTTCATGTTAACATAAACCAAATAAGGACTCACAACCAAATGTCACTGTCATGGTTAAATTCTGTTTGTCATCTTGACTCTTTCAGTTCTGTAAAACAAGCTCTTTAAAAAACAAGCTAAGCTACAAGTGGTCAAGCAAGAAGCAAGCAAGGGGGCCAAGACACTATTGTGTACAATGATGGTTTTATGTTTTTTTAGGTAATTAACCAGCAATGCCATCCTTTCAGTCACCCTTTCCTTCAGTTACAATTGTTATTTTTATCAACAGACTAATGTTGGATAATGGTCATATTTTCTGTAACTACTTACTGTTGCCTTAGGGTAGTAGTGTTGCCCTTACCTGAGAGTCCAGTTGAGAGTTGTTAGGAGGGAGAGACTGAAATCAGATGGTCTTGAAAGTCAGAGTAAATGTGGGATAGGGAATTTATTAGAGTGAAATGGGAAGGATCAGATTCAACTTTGTATGCACATTATCTGAGTAGCAGGAAATGTAGGGTCCAAAATTGAGTACTAAAAGCCTCTAGGAGTCCTAAGAAATGTTAACTAAGAGAACCTTGACCACACATGGAGTTTGAAATCTCAGCAATGAAATCCTCCAGAAGTTCCTTGTTCATTAAGAGTATTGACTCTGGGCTCGGCGCCTATAGCTCAACCGGCTAAGGCGCCAGCCGCGTACACCTAAGGTGGCGGGTTCGAATCCCCAGCCCGGACCTGCCAAATGACCATGACGGCTGCAACCAAAAAATAGCCGGGCGTTGTGGCGGGCGCCTGTGGTCCCAGCTACTTGGGAGGTGGAGGCAGGAGACTCGCTTGAGCCCAGGAGTTGGAGGTTGCTGTGAGCTGTAATGCCTCTGCACTCTACCCAGGGGGACAGCTTGAGGCTCTGTCTAAAAAAAAAAAAAAAAGAGTATTGACTCTGGGCTGGGCACCCATGGCTCATTGGTTAGCGTGCCAGCCCTATGTACCCAGCCCAGGCCTGCCTAACCAAAAGGAAAAAGAAAAAGAGTATTGACTCTGTTTAAGATGTTTTTAATGTTGGTTTGATTATTTTGTGAGTGGTTAACAAAACAAAACATTGTTCTCCTAAGAAAATGTGTCTTCCTGGTTAGCAGTCAGTAAATCTATAGCTTGTCTATTTTGTAGCAACACTCCTGCTAGTGAGGTGATCTATTCTTGCTATATTATGGAGGTCACCAAAACTTCAAGAAGACTACTAAAACTATAATAATAATGTGTAAAACTTTTGAATTAGTAGAGGGGAAAAATAAGAAAACAAAAAACTAAAGATGCAATAACAAGAAAAAAGAATCATATAATAATATGACAAATAGAAAAAAAGCAAGATAGGGACAAATTTCTAGAGATTTTTAATACATATATATTTATATTTCATCATCACAATATTTTCAGGTAAGTATTATTTCTGTTCTGCAGAGGAGGAAATTGAGGAACAGAACCTTGCCTGTAGAAACACGGCTAGTATGTGGTAGAGTTAAAATTGGGCAGTCTGGCTTAAGTCAGTGCTTTTTCCTATTTAACCATACTGCTTCTTAAACATATTTCAGCAATATGTGAATATGCTATTGACAGTAGACACATTAAATATAAAAACATCAAGAGGCTAAAGGAAAGCAATGGAAAAAATACAGAAAGCAAGTACTTAAAGAAATATACCCATATAAATTATAGTAAAGCAGATGTTTAAGATGAAAAGCATTATTAGGAATGGATAGTCACTACATGTTGCTGAAAGTCTCAGTTCATGGGGAATTGTGGGAACATGACTGACTAGAAGCAGCTTTTGCCAGAGGTTCATGCCTAGAGGGAGAGAGATTGGACTGAAGTAGATAGAAGCAGAATGTGAGGATCTCCTCACTGAGAGGACAGTTTAAGGTACACATCACCCAGGCTGAATCAAGCAGTAGAAACAAGAAAGTGGAAGAAAAACAACAGGTATGAGCTGAGCTCCCAGAGGAAGGGGGACAGACCCCTTCCCCCAACAGGAGTTCCACAGTGGGCAACCAGCCTGCCAGCAAATAGGATTCAAAAGTTTGCTCACCTTAGGTGAGTCCCAATTCTCCTTAACTAGTGAGGTCTCACCCCGAGACTAGGCTTCACTCTGGCACAAAAGACCAAATATTTTCCCTGCAATCCTGAGCACCTAGGTCATTCTTCCCCCACCCTAGTTGCCAGAAGGACTGCCTCCTGTCGAGTTTGGAGTGTTTAGCAAGCTCACCATGAAGCTCAGGAAGTCTGCTGGTCACCAAGCTGCAGTGTGAGAACAGTAGCATGGTAGTCCAAACTTTGGCGGGGAGAAGGTGAATATCCATCTCCAGCTCCTCAGAAATTCTCAGACAGATCTGTTTTCTGCCGATCAGGATAACTCCTGAGCTCGGTTGGGTGGGCGGGGCCAGTGCTTAAATGACCTTGACTTTTGACTGAACTTTGGACCTCTGGCCTCCACCAGGCTGAGCTCTCTGAGATCAATTGGGTTGGGGTGGGGGGGTGCCAAAGTTTAAGTGACTTTGGATTGAATTTCATATTAGTACTCTCCATGGGGTGGAGGCTTTCTGAACTCAATTGGGTGAGCAGGGCCTGGTGCCTGAGTGACTCTTATCTGAACTTCAGACTTGCACCCCCTGCTGGGCAGCAGCCCCCCCTCACCCCCCACCCCCAAACCCTGAGCTTGACTGAGCAGGTGTTATCTAGTGCCTGAGCAACTTTGTCTGAGTTTTGAGCCTACACTGTCCACAGCTGCAGCCCTCAGTGCTCAAGTGGCTAGATGATACCCAGCACATAAGCATCTCTCCTAAACTCTGGGCCAGTGCAGTCAGCTGGGCAACCTTGTGACCTTGATTTGGTGGAAGGAGTCAGCTCTGGCAAAGCAACGTGGAACTCTAGGCCAGGACTATCTAGGGATTGCTGTCCCCCTGGACACATTATCTGGGGCTGCGGATTCACCACTTGTCTGCCTTTGTTAGTGTGATAGTGGCACTGAAACAGTGATGAATAGACTCACCAGGGACAATCTATCAATTCAACTAAAAATGTAAAATTAACATATTAAAAAAGAGAAAAAGGAAGCTGAAAATACTCATGAGGAAGAATCAGCAGAACTCTGACAACATGAACAATCAGAGCAAATCAACACCTTCCTGGGATGTCAAAGAAAATACATCAGAAAATTCCATCCACAGAAAAATTGCTGAAATGTCAGAAATAGAATTTAAAATATGGATAGCAAATAAGATAATTGGAATAGAGGGAAAGATGGAAACAGAGAACCAAAAAATAGCTCAGAAGTTGTCTCAAACAATTAATACATTCAAAGACAAAGTCACCAAGATAATGAAGAAAGATGTAGCAGAGCTTAGGGAATTGAAAAAGGTATTTGGGGAGCTTCAAAATACAGTAGAATCCCTAAGAAATAGAGTTGATCAGTGTGAAGAAAAAATCTCAGATAAAGAAGACAAGACTTTTGAACCATCCTAAGCATTCAAAGAGGCAGAAAAATGGAGAAAAAGAACAGAATATTCCCAAAGAGAATTGTGGGATCATTCCAAGAAATCAAATATCTAAATTATAGGGATTCCTGAAGAGGAAGATGGTCCCAAAGACACAAATTCTCTGTTCCAAGACATTATGGCAGAGAATTTCCCAAGTACTGCAAGAGACCCAGAAATTCAGACAGTAGTTTAGGAACTCCAGCATGATTCAATCCAAACAAAGCATCTCCTAGACACATTGTAATTAATTTTGCCAACATTAACATGAAGGAGAAACTTCTGCAAGCAGCTAGGCATAAGAAAAGTTATTACTTACAAAAGGAAAAGTAAAGGATGACTGTAGGTCATTCAGCCAAAACTTTCCAACGCAGAAAAGGATGGTCATTGACCTTCAACCTTCTTAAACAATATTTTCCAGCTAAACTGAGTTTCATTTGTGATAGAGAAATCAAATACTTCACTGACATCCACATGCTAAGGAAATATGCTGTGACTATACCAGCTCTACAGGAAATACATAGACCCATTCTTCATAACAATCAACAGGAGGGTACATCACCAAAGTAAACCTACCCAGAAATTAAAGAACAAAGCCTAGCTTCCACAATGTGAGAGGCATAAAATTAAGCTCTGGACTTCTGAAAAACAAGATGACCAAAACTCTCCCACATCTATCAATTCTCTTAATTATTGTGAATGGTTTGAATTCTCCTTTAAAGAGCCATAGGCTGAACAACTGGATACAAAAACTCAGGCCAGATATCTGTTACCTACAAGAAATTCACCGTACCTCAAAGAATAAACAAGATTCAGGGTGAAGGGATGAGCAATGGTATTCTAGGCAAATGGAAAGCAGAAAAAAGCTGGGGTTGCATTCTTGCATGCAGATACAATGGGATTCAAACCAACAAAAATAATGAAAGACAAAGATGGATAGTATATACTGTTCAAAGGAAACACACAATATGAAGAGATTCTAGTAGTTAACATCTATGCACCCTATATAAAACAAATCCTAACTGATCTGAACAATATGATATCATCCTACACTATAATAACTGATAATAGTTGGAGATTTTAAAAGCCCATTGGCAGTATTAGACAGACAGATCCTCCAAGCAGAAATTAAACAAAGAACACACTTAAACAAGACCCTAGAACATTTATGGAACATTCTATCCCAACAAAACCAAATATACATTCTTTTCATAAGCCCATGATCATCTTCCAAAATTGATCATTATCTTAAGTCATGAGGCTAACCTCAACAAATTCAAAAGAATAGAAATTATCCCCTGTATCTTCTCAGACCCTCATGGAATAAAAGTTGAATTCAACAGCAACAGAAATCTTCATATTTAAATAAAATCATGGAAACTAAACCTTATGCTGAATGATAGCTGGGTAAATAGACAAGATCTAGAAGGAGATCATTAGATTTCTGGAGCAAAATGATAATGAAGACAAAAACTATCAAAACCTGTGGGATACTGTAAAGGCAGTCTAACTTAGAGAGAAATTTATAGCATTAGATGACTTTCATCAAGTATCGGAAAGAGAGCAAGTCAGCAACCTAATGGGCCATCTCAAGCAACTAGAAAAGGAAGAACAATCTAATCCGAAACCCAGCAGAAGAAAAGAAATAACCAAGATAAGAGCAGAACTACATGAAATTGAAAACAATTACTCAGAAGATCAGTGTAACAAAAAATTGGTTCTTTGAAAAGATTAAAAAATTGATAAACCCTTGGCTAGACAAACCAGAAACAGAAAAATAAGATCTCTAATAAATACAATCAGAAATGATAAAGCAGAAATAACAACAAATGCCACAGAAATAAAAATGATTCTCAACAATTACTACAAAAACCTCTAGTCTCAGAAATATGAAAATGTAGAGGAGATGAACCAATACCTGGAAGCACAATAACTTTCAAAACTCAGCCAGAAATATTTAGAAATCTTGAATAGACCAACATTAAGTACTAAAATAGCATCAATTATACAAAATCTAAGGACACTATTCCTTTCACAATAGCACTGAAGAAGATGAAATACCTGGGAATATATCAACAAAAGATGCGAAAGATCTCTGTAAAGAGAATTATGAAACTCTGAGAAAGGAAATAGCAGATGTCAACAAATGGAAGAACTATGCTCATGGCTAGGAAGAATCATCATTGTTAAAATGTCCATACCACCCAAAGCAAGCTATAGATTTAATGCAATCCCCATTAAAGCACCAATGTCATACTTTAAAGAACTTGAAAACATAGTACTTCAAGTCATATGGAACCACAAAAAAACCCAAAGAGAAAATACATTTCTTAGAAATAAAAACAAATCTGGAGGTATCATGTTGCCAGATTTCAGGTTATATTACAAGGCTAGTGATCAAAACAGGATGGTTATGGCACAAAAATAGATAAGTAGATCTATGGAATACGATAGAAAATCTAGAGATGAATCCAGCCACATATCGTCATTTAATCTTTGATAAGCCTAACACAAACATGCAATAGGGAAAATAACCCTTATTTAACCAAAGGTGGTGAGAGAACTGGTTAGTCACATGTAGAAGACTGAAAACTGGACTCACACATCTCACCATTGACAAAAATGGTTTCTTGTTGGATAAAAGATTTGAACTTAATACATGAAACAATAAAAATTATAGAAGAGAGTGTGGGGAAAACACTTGGAAGATACTTGCCTAGGAAAAAACTTTATGATGAAGATACCCCTAGCAATTGCAGAAACAAAAGATATATTACTGGGATTTGATAAAGCTAAACATCTTTTGCACAGCTAAGGGTACCACAAACAAAGCAAACAGACAGCCTTCACAATGCGAGAAGATTTTTGCATGGTAGGAATCTCACAAAGGCCTGATAACTAGAATCTACAGAGAACTCAAGTTAAACAATAAGAAAAGTGCAAAGAGCCCTCTAAGTGGGCAAAAGATTTGAACAGAAACTTCTTTGAGGATGACAGATGAATGGCCAACAAACATATGAAGAAATGCTCATTGTCCCTGATCATCAGAGAAATGCAAATCAACACCACTCTAAACCTTAGCAAGATTAGCCAGCCACACCACAAAGTCCCAAATCTGCAGATATTGGTATGGATGTGGAGAGAAGGGAACACTTTTACACTGGTAGTGGGACTGCAAACCAATACAGCCTTTTTGAAGAGAAGTATGGAGAATCCTCAAAGATCTAAAAGTAGACCTTCCATTTGACCCTGCAATCCCATTACTAGGTATCTACCCAGAACAAAAATTATTTTACCACAAAGACATCTGCACTAGAAAGTTTGTTGTGGCTCAATTCATAACTGCCAAGTCATGGAAGCAATCTAAATTCCCATCAACCCATGAATGGATCAACAAACTGTGGTATATGTATACTATGGAATGCTATTCAGCCATTAAAAAAGACACTTTACATCTTTTACATTTACCTGGATGGAGCTGAAATAAATTTTTCTGAGTAAAGTACTGCAAGAATGGAAAAATAAATATCTAATGTACTCCATACTAATATGAATTCAACACATATACAATTACTTGCTCATAAAAACAATACAACAATAATATAGTCCAGTTTGTAGATAGAGGGAAGTGGGACTGGTTTTAGAAAGAAGTGATATCAGGGAAAATGTCTGTGCTTACAAAGAATCAATAGCCATCTGCTATTTTTATTAAAATACATTATTGTAATTTCCTAACTACCCAACTGCTGCTATAAAGATGGATGCTCAGAGGTCGTATGGACCCTCATTCATAAGAAGAATGATACTGTTCTCATGAAGATCCAGCAGAAGGCAAGACTTGAGAGCACTAGCAGGCTCTAAATTAAATATATATTTCACTTACCATTTGCTACCATACCTAACATACTTCTGTAGTCCATACTGGACTAGTACCACACAGGCTATTAATAACAATACCTAATCACAAGGCAACTGGCATCTGTAATCAAGGCTCCCTAGGGCAGAAGCCAAAGTTAATAAGGATGAGAGATACCTGGTACTAAACAAGAAACACTGCTGAAAGCATTCAATGGCCCTTCTTGGCATCTTAAACAACACATGTCATTTATACCTTTGTGTTCCTCAGTGGGGAATTCTGCCTTAGAAGCCATGCAAGCTTGAAAAATAATCATAACTAGTCTTTGTTATTGCACTAGTATTGTTTTTAAAGACATATCTGTGTTCATTTGGCTTTATGATGCTGTGACTTTCATCCAAACACACACATTGATTAAGCAAGGCTCAGGGGGGAGGTAAACACACATTTGTATTCCCCCAAATGTTCATGTACTTTCAGCGTCTTTCAGCACAGATGAGGTAAGGCTGGGGCTGCAATGTCATGCCTAACCTAGGCTTTAGATTTGGAACTAGTTCATGTGGAAAATGCAAATGAAATCGTTGAAGCAATGCTGTAAAAAACAAGAACATTTCCATCCGAGCCAGCTGTTCTCCAAGACAGTGTCTTCTTCCTAAACAGAAAAAGCAGATATAATAATTTTTAAAAACCCATTATATTTACCAAAATTAATTTCTAATGTTTAGGTGCCATTCAGAAAATCTGAAATTTAAAGAAAGTTACAGGAAGTTATGTTTATTAAAAGATTTTCTTAAATCCCAAAGAATAGAAATTGGCACTCAGCTCCCAGAACCCATTCCTTTACCTCCTTTTGTCAGATCATGGATTCTTGTTAAGATTTTAATCCCTTCCCCTACAACCTCTGCACATTACAACAGAGCCAAGATATGCCATGAAAAATCTCATTTAAAGTGTGACATTTTGCTCTGTAGATCAAAGAGAAGCTCATTTCATTTCAGCTGTATATTATCTAGTGAAAAGGAAGAGTTTCTAGTCCATCTTCCAGGATTCTTGTGATCTGTGTACTTTTTCACAGCAGAAGCAATATTTTCCTAGTTGGAGATGAGATACAATAACTGAAAGCCAAGAAAGCTAGATTCTCGTTTTGCTTCAAGTTTTGTTATCTTTCCCCTTTCTGAGTCCCAGTTTCTTAAGTTACCTGCTATTGACTTCTTGCTCTACAAGTTCTGATTATGGGCCACAAATCCACAAGTAAAAAAATTTCAGAAGCCAGAACTTCACACCAGTTTATCTCTACTTAATCAATTAAGGCTCATTTTGAATAGAAACAGCTGTTAATTGCCTCTAATTAAACTATTCTCTCCTTTAAGAATCAATGCTGTGTTTTCAGAGGTAGAATATTTAAATCTCTAATAGGATACTTCAGATTAAGATGCTACACAAGACAAATCATTGTTATACTTTATTCTAAAGGTAGGCCCCTGTGAAAGTTCTCTTACCCAAGGAAAAAGGAACCAAAGCTTCCTTCTTGGCAAAATATCCACTGCTGTCCAGAAATCGCTCAGGATAGAACACTTCTGGGTCTTTCCAGTACTTTTCATCAAAATGTACAGAATAAAGATTTGTAATTACTGTTGTGCCTTTAGGAATGGAATAACCACGTACAACTGCATCTTCAGAGGTTGCATGGAAAATCCCTAATGGAACTATATTACAGAATCTTAAAACTTCGTGCAACACTGCCTCAGTATAAGGCATTTTACATTTGTCATCCCAAGAAGGCTTCCCACTGGGGCTCATAATTAAATCAATCTCTTTCTGAACTTGTCCTGTCAGAGAAAAAGTATTCAAGTTATTATGCAATTCTTAGAATTATATCTAAAGTAATTTTCCTTTCAGATAAAACTAGGGATAACCTATAAAAAAATCAATAGGACATGGGTATACCCAGATTTAAATTTTTTGTTATGGGAAAGTTCTATTTAAATATATGCCATACCCTGAACTAATAGTAGGCAATTCTGTTGCAAAAAACATGTTAAAAGTAGTAAGAATAAAAATTAAACAAACCTAGAATTGGGGTAGCATCACTCTTAGCAAGGAAAATAATAAAGCATAGAATGAATTTTTTTGAATTAAAAAAAGGTAGGGTTCAGATCCCAGCTCTGCCACTTCCACTCAGCCTTTTTCCTCATTTATAATAGGCATAATACCTATCTCAGAGGTTTTTCACATGAATCAGGTAACAGATTTGAAAACTCTCCATATCTATTAAATGTTTCTTTTCTTGGCTAGCACATCAGGAGTTCCTACAGAAAACGTTTTGTACATAACCAATGACGCTAAACCACATGAGTCCTAAATGTAAGAACAGACCCCGAGATCAAGAGAAGCCTCACCTTGAATGTTAGGATAAAGGGCCATCAAAAGAATTGCCCACCGTAGTACATTGGTTGTAGTTTCAGTTCCAGCAATTATGAGTTCACCCACTGAGAAGACCAGGTTTTCTTTGGAGAAAGTAGATGATGGGTCATTTTTACCTTGATCCATCTCATCTAAGTATGCATCAACAAAATGCTGAGGTATCTGAGGCTTTCTGTTGGCTGAAGCTTTTTCAATAAGTCTAGAGAGAAAATCATAGACTACAGCTGCATTTCTAAACAGTTGTTGATGTTTTCCAAAAGGTAAGATGCCAATCCATGGAAAGGCATTATACAGGAAGACTGAGGCACTAGCAGCTAGTTCCACATTTTCACTAAATAACTCAATCATGTGCTGAAAATCAGTGTCTTCATAAGTGAATCGTTGTCCAAAAATAATCAGATTGGTTATGTTTGAAACAGCATTTGTTATTAACTGTTTAAGGTCAAAAGGTCTACCTTTGTATGTTTCAATAGCATCAATGAAAAATTTGGTTTCTTCTAAGATTTTAGATTCAAAAGACTTTTGGCCATATCCAAAATAGCGAAAGCTGTTTACAGCTAATCTTCTGTGATCAACCCATCCTCGGCCATATCTGGAATTGAGTAAGCCTGAAAAAAAAAAATGTTGTATAATTCCTACTGCTATGGAGTAAAAAAACTCCTTCCAAATGGATGCTTAGTCACTTGTCCCCAAATTGTCTTTCTATATAAGTATATAGTTGGGTCTCATTCTCTGCTATTCAATAGCCATAAATATTGCCATCAAAGATAAAGATTATCTATTCCTCATCTGGGAACTAGCAGAACAGACCTATAATTCTCCCACCACAACAATTTAGCCAGTTTTAAACCTGGGTTGAATAGGCCCAGGTGACTTTATTATTCAACTTTTACTATATGCCTAATTTATAAAAGATAATCAACCGCATGTTCTATGGGCAAAGTTTTATCTTGAACTAAACAAACACGTGAAAATCATCCTTCTATGATTATAAATCCTCTGCTGAAAAAAGCATGAATTTTAGAATACAAATTTCCTCCTGTTAAAGGCATATGATATACAAGGTAACTACAGCAGCAACAAAAGCAGCCTGAATGAGTTGTTTGTATAGTAGAGATGCACAAGTCAAAATGAGGGCAAACAAGAAGCTTAAACTTTTCTAATGTTACTATTGCTTGCCTTAAAATTTCAAAGTCTCCACAGTGTATCTGCTATTCTGATGTGGCTACTATGGAAAATTGCCCCTTTAAATTAACTATCAAGGAAGAAACTCAACATCTTCAGTACATGTATTTATGGAACAAGTATTTTACTCAAAATTTCATTACTGGGACATAGGTATACCTATGATGAAAAATATCATGTTCTCTATATACATGAGACACATATGAAATGTACATTCCAACAAGTTCAGGGCAACACATTTTGAATTTGGAGCTTACTAAAAAGTTAACCATATGTAAGGAGAGTCTTTACTGCTATGCAGAAACCTATATTCTCATAGTTCTCATTTCTACATACCCAAAAGACTATTAATTGAACAAATATTCATTTAACATGTATTTATGGAGTATATACTATGTTTCCAGCAATGTTATATGTCTTGGAAATGTATCAGTGCTCAAAAGAGGCAAAGATCTCTACTCTCATAGAGCTTACATACTAGTAGGAAAGATAGACAAAATAACAAATAAATAAATTATGTAGTAAGCAAAAAGACATAGGGTGACCACAGAAGGCCTCACTGAAAACATGACATCTGAGTAAAGAAATATAGGAGATGTGGGGGTAAGATAAGCAAATACCTGGGGAAAGATCATTGCACATAAAGGAAACAGCTAATAACATATAATGGCACTGAGATGACAGCAAGCCCTAGAGAATATGTGTGAATATGAGAACATGTTTAAAAAGGTACAAAGGAGCACTGTTCATCATAACACTATGCTGTGTAACCTGGGCATGGGGCTAAGCACAAAGGGCAACTTTTCCCCCATTTATATAGTGGGCTAAAAGTGGCCATGATCTTTGAGTTCCAAATTCAGTATCCATGTATCTTAAAATAACACACATAATTTTCTACTCATTTTTCTCTTACTGTTTTCTGCAAATCTTAAATTAAATGCTTATTTAACTTTATGACAAGGATAGTCTAAAGTATGAATGTACAGCTTTGAAAAATATCTACTATGTCTCATATATTACTGATTGCCTAATCTTTCATTTTCATCATCTCTTTAAAGGTCTTCTATTATAATTGTGGTTTCTTCTTTGGCCTAATTGTTATTTAGAAGTGTATTTAAGAGGTTGGATTTTTGTTTTTTATTTATATTATTGCTTTCAAATATTATATTCTGGCCTAAGAATTTGATCTTTGAAATTTGTGATTTCAAGTATCCAATGTACTTAATACTAATATGAAGCCAGTAGATGAACCAATATACACCCACACAAGAGAAAAACTCAATTCAATTCAAGTTGGGGGAAGAGGGAAGGGAGGAGAATTGGCGTGCTCCCACCTAATGGGTGCAATGTAATGGGTTATATGGTACACCCCCTGAGTGTAGAATACAACTATAACAGGGACTTTACCTAAAAATGCAAACACTATAACCTAATTGTTTGTACTCTCATATTAATCTGAAATAAAAAAATAAAATAATTTTTAAAAAGTTTACTTGATTTGCTTTGTGATTTAATATAGAATTTTTATTTTTTCCTTTTTGACCAATGTCTTTATTTTTTGCGCATGTAAGATATTGTTAAATTTTTCTTTGAAATTAAGTGTGAAGTTCTC
This sequence comes from Otolemur garnettii, assembly GCF_000181295.1. NCBI lineage: Eukaryota > Metazoa > Chordata > Mammalia > Primates > Galagidae > Otolemur > Otolemur garnettii. The sequence goes on from NW_003852396.1 coordinate 43,781,464, forward strand.
ATTAAGTTGAGAAATTGGGACAACCCTATTGTAAAATTTCTTATTCTACTAATTAAAATTGTATCTGATTTCAACATTCTATTTTAGGTTTTTTTTTTTTTTTTGCTGCTTTCTTCTTATTTTGTTAACTTCTAGCCTTCCTCTCTTGCTGAATATTAAATTCCCCAATACTGATGACACTAAACCATATAGAATTCTAGTCCTTTACATAAACCTCTCAACTTTCCATTCATATATTATAGTGATTGGTAGTTAAGAAAGGCTGCTTTAGGTTCTCTAAGTTTATAAGCAAAATGATAGTTAAAATGGCTTCAAAAGGGTACTTTGATTCATGTATGTGTGTGTGTGTATGTGTATGTATCCCTAAATTGTTTCATAAGACCTACAGATATTATTAAGTGCTAATTCTTCAGAACATTACTTATAATATTTATCAGAATTGGATTATGATAGAATCAGCCTGTACTGGTCTAAAGGAGTATAATACAGTTTGCAAAGCCCTGATAATCAGTGCAAAAGAACCCCAACTCTAAAATTACTTAAAATAATAAATGTGATTTAAAATAGTTTAGTAAATTACTAAATAGGTCAAAGTAAACATACCTCCCATTTTTGTCATCTTCATGAATAAAGGAAGGGACGGTCTGTCTGCAAAAATTTCACTTTGATGAACAAGGCATTCCTTTACTATATCATAGCCATTTAGAACCACAGTTGATATGCCTCCAAGATCTAAACTGAAGATCTTTGAGAAGAAAAACATTTAAATGGCAGGATGAATGAAGAAACGTAAGCACAGAAATCTACAGTCACTAATACCAGCTCTCCCAGTATTTATTACTCAACCGATAATATTTAGATCGCCTTCCCCATATAAGGCATGTCAAACAGTGTGATTTCATTACTCCATTCAGTGCCTCAAGTCATAATCTTATGAATGGTATAATGAAAAGATCCCAGACTCAGGAGCTCTGGGTTCTAGTTTAAGGTTTGTCATTTAACATATATAAGACCCTAGGGAGAATGCTTAACCTTTGGGGGCTTCAATGTGGCCATAGAGAATATATTTGATTTATATCCTCTTTTAAGATTTATTCCACCTCAAAACAGTCAATGATTTCTAGCAATCTTCTTTTATTTCTAAGATAAGAAAGCTGTACCATCTACATATTATTACTCCAGCATAAGGTAAAGAGGGGATTGCCAAAGTCTTGAGAGACAACTTCGAAGTATGAACATTGTAAGTAGGCTCCTTTCTATTTGGCTCTCTAAACTCCAGGAAGTTAACAAAGAGCATGACCTTGGAGGAAAGGCATTTACCACATAGGCATAGCTGGCTGCCTCCCATCTAAGAGAAAGGCAAAACAGTATCCATCCTCTGCCTTGCTGGAGTTGTCTGCCATGTTCACCTTAGGTTCTCTTACAATGTCACACTTTTTAGTCTAGTCTAACTAACTCAATATAAGGATCCAGTCCAGTGAGGTAACAATGTTACTTTTCAGAGGGATGCAAAGATTGCTTATTGCCATCCTCTCATGGGTTGCCTGAGAGCTTTTTTTTCTAAGTGAAAATACTGAGAGTCTTAAATCTATGTAAACAAATGAAGCAGATTTAGCCACAGCATATACTACTTCAAATGAAAACAGGAAGATGAGCAGAGAACAAAAGCTTAGCAGCATCAGTTATACCAGCAAAGGTGATAAAGATCACCAAGTGCTAACAGAATCAGTTAGTTGAGCAAAGGGGCTACCACAGTCTTTCACAAAAGGGTGGGCCCTGCCAACTGAGCAGTAGGTACATCCAGAACCTTGGGGAAAGAGCATGGACTGCCTGCCATAACTAGTGGTATTAGTCAAAAGTAGCAGGGAAAGTTTTGAGCAAAAGGGATTGGCTACCAGGCAAGGAAGGAGAAGACCTTTCAGTTTCAAAAGTAGTAATGCACTGTTAAAGAAATGTCTTTTCCCAGAATTATAATTTTAGCAGAGATAATAAAAAGATGACACTAATTAATAGGAAGTGGTCTTGACATAGGAAAAAAATGGACTAAAGATGATTTCACAAGGGAAGACTCTGGCACTGAAAGCTGTGTTCCTATGAAGCAGAACAGAGGGCAGATATATTCAGGGTAAATCTTTAGGCTGTGGACACCAGGATTTATGAAAATCAAGGAGGCCAAGCCATGGTGGCTCATGCCTGTAGCCCTACCACTCTGGGAGGCTGAGGTGAGAAGATGGCTTGAGCTCAGCCTTAGCAAAGAGAGACACTCCATCTCTACCAATAATAGAAAAAATTAGCTGAGCATTGTGGTGCAAGTCTGTAGTCCCAAGCTACTGGGAAGGCTGAGGCATAAGGATCTCTTAAGCCCAGGAGTTTGGGTGGCAGTGAATTGTGATGATGCCACTGCACTCTAGCTGGGACGACAGAGAGAGACAACCTGTTTAAAAAAATAATAAATAAATAAATAAAAATCAAGAAGGAGCCATGGCTTGAGGAAGTTGTTATATTAATAAAAGTCATCAGAATTTTGAGATAATCCTATATTTGAAGGTAGAACTGGAGAAATTTTATTTGCACTAATATCTACTATGGTATATGTGGTTTTTGGTAGATGTTCATGCTTCACATTGTGGAAACTTATCCTTACAGTAATTTGATCTATGGAAGGGTCCAAGATTAGGCTGATATATTCTTTGATTTATTCAACATTTTTTAGTACTTATTATAAGCTAATTATGATGCTGGCAGAGATGCAAACAGAAATACAGGAAACACTTTCCTTGCTTTCTAGAAATCAAGCTATGATCTCCAAGTATCTTCCTCTCCCCCCAACCATATCCAACTATATTTTTTTAATTACTGCTCCATCCATCTTTCAAGTTCTTCAGATCTAAAATCTTGCAGCCACCCAAACTGACTCACTGTTTTATCCTAAACCCAACATACAATTGCTCAGCAGTCACATTTCTACTCTCAGCATATAAACAGAATTGGACAATTTCATATCATTTGTTTTTCCTGAGACAGAGTCTCACTTTGTCACCCTGGGTAGAGTGCCACAGCATAATAGCTCACACTATGTGAGCTATGGATTTCTCTTGGGCTTAAGCAACCCGCTTGCCTCAGCCTCTCAAGTAGCTGGGATTACAGGCATGAGTCAATATGCCCAGTTAGTTTTTCTCTTTTTAGTAGAGCCGTGGTCTCACTCTTACTCAGGCTGGTCTCTAACTCCTGAGCTCAAGTGACCCACCTGCTTTAGCCTCCCAGGGCACTAGGATTTCATATCATCTTGATTACTGACACTCTGGTCTAAGTCACTCTCACTTCTGTTATAACGATAGGCTTGCAACTGACTTCCCTAATTTCACTCTTGTCTCTTTACAGGTAATTCTCAACATGGCATATTCCTACTTCATGGCTTTTATGCTTGCCCTTCTCTTGGTCTGGAATATTCTTCCCCTCAATATTCCTATAGCTCACTCCTTCACTTCCTTTACATTTTTTAGATCAGGGGTCTTCAAACTTTTTAAACAGGAGGCCAGTTCACTGACCCCCGTTGGAGGGCCGGACTGCGGGCCCCAGGACGAGTTGGCTGCTAAGCAGGACAGGCAGTGGTGGCAAAAACACCCGGCGGGCCAGATAAATGTCCTCAGTGGGCCATATGTGGCCCGTGGGCCATAGTTTGAGGATGCCTGGTTTAGATGCTATCTTTACAGTGATGACTGCTGTGACTAACCCATTTAAAATTTGACAGTCTAGTACTCTCCATCTCCCTTACCTTAATTTACTTTACCTCATACTGTATACCCTAACATATGTTTACATTGTCTAACTTCTCCCCACTAGAATGTAAGCTATAAGGGCAATAATCTGTTTTGTTCACTGTTCTATCTCCAGCACCTACAACAAGAAAAAATATAAGTTGAATTAATAGTTGTGCAGACATCCATTTAAGCATATTACATTATCATAGGCTAAATGCTAATAACAGACAAAAGTGCAAAATGCTGTTAATGAAAAGTAACAAGGGATTACCATGACACACTTTTCAACATTTTCTCAGTCTGCTTTCTCATTTGGAAAGACTCCCTTGACTGCCATACTAGCCTAACCATACCAAGTCTTTAGGGATCAACCTCCACAAAACCTTTTTTAGTGCACTCTTTCCATTTTTCTCTGCTTCAAACCACACAGCACATGCTTAGAAGCTGCCATGGGACTTATTTAATACTACCTTGAACCTGAAACATGTATATCCTTGTCTCCTGACTGCCTGCTAAATTACAAACTTCTTCGAATCAGTGACTGCATCTTTTCCACTTTTGAATCCTCTACAAAATTTCACTCAGCACCTTGCATAAAGTTCTTAATAAATACTTGCTGTAAAAATAAAATAAGCTGTCAATTCCATTTGCTTTAAAGTACTTTATTGTCCTTAAGTGCATTATCTGAAAAGATTCTAACAAAGGCACTTGTATTAGCTTTGCTAATTAAAGAATGTATCTTGAAATCTAGATTAAGATTAAAGTTATTGCAGAAGTTTAAACATCTAGAGTGAATATCTAAGATAATGATAATTTTCAGTGTGATATATTTCTACCTAAGACTGCCTTTAAAATGAATGTGTAGGTCCTGAGGAATGTTCTTCCTTTCTCTCTCTCTTTTTTTTTTTAGAGACTGAGTCTCACTTTCTCACCTGTGGTAGAGTGCTGTGGCATCACAGCTCACAGCAACCTCCAATTCCTGGGCTTAGGCGATTCCCTTGCCTCACCCTCCCAAGTAGCTGGGACTATAGGCGCCCACCACAGCACCTGGCTATTTGTTGTTGTTGCAGTTTGGCTGGGGCTGGGTTTGAACCCACCACCCTTGGTACATGGGGCCAGCGCCCTAACTGCTGAGCCACAGGCACCACCCTTTCTCTTTTTTTGAGACAGAGTCTCACTATGTCACCCTTGGTAGAGTGCATGACGTCACAGCTCACAGCAACCTCAAACTCTTGGGCTTAAGCAATTCTCTTGCCTTAGCCTCTCAAGTAGCTGGGACTACAGGTGCCCACCACAACGCTTTGGTTGTAGTTGTTTAGCTGGCCCGGGCTGGGTTTGAACCCCATCACCCTTGGTGTATGTGGCTGGTGCGGAGCCAGGAATGTCCTTCCTTTCAAAGATTATAAAGAATTAAGTTCACAGCCTACACAAAAGTAAGTGTCACTTGAAGTGATTGCCATGAGCAATTTTAAAGTTCATTTTTTTTCCCTCTAAGCACACATCTCAAATTAAAAAGACAGTAGAAAAATAATATTCTAATTACAAATAAGTCCTATAAACTTTCTACAACTTTCCATAAGTACAAGAGATAATGGTATTTTCCCATTTCCAAAAAAGATATAGTATTTTAACAATTTATACCAACTTTGAGACTTCATCAGAATTGGGAAATATCTCTAAAATAATGGGAGGTTTCACAACAAGGATAAAGATTAAATGTTGCTGTAGCTTTGAGTTAATATAGTTAGGTGATTATCAACTTACATCTGAGATGGAGTCAGACAAGTCTACTCTTCAATGCATACATTTTCATTTTTGCTCTTTTCTGTTTTTCCTCCCAGCACCTCCCCCTTGCTTTGCAGGAAATAGCACAGTTTAGCCCTATTTGATTTGTAATAGACTCTTTGTAAAGAAACATAGTCCCCCTCAAACAATGGTACCAGCAATAAAAGTAGTTACTCATGCCAGATTCTTCTCCATTGAACTACCTATCCCAAGATAACAGTTTCCCAGGACATTTATAATTTAATTTCTAGCCTGTTATGATAGGAGACAGATTATCCTCTACCTGAAAGAATAGTCATAGTAAACACAAAGTGCCTTTCAGTTCAAATATTTATATGTGAAAACCTGATTCCCTATTATGTGAGAAACTATTTCAAATAAATGGCTTAAAAATACCTTTAAGTTTATAGGCTGAATAAATCTGTTTCTGTATGTAGTAACCAAGAATACATACAACAACCAAGAACATCTGAGTAGCACTTTATTATTTTAAATTATTAGTCTCATTACCTACAGGAGAAAATATTAAGATTCAGAGAATCTGGATTTTGGCCATTTATCTGGCCAAAGAGAACTCAACCTCTAGCCTCATGCTTGCATATCCTATAATTTCTCTAGAATATTATGATACTTTGTACTGAAAGCACATGTGGTGAGAATAAGATGGAATCTGTCAGGCTAGGGCAGACATGACACAGCTGGTCAGGTTTGTTTCACCCATCTCCTATTCATACTATCACAGCTGGTCAGGTTTGTTTCACCCATCTCCTATTCATACTGTTTTGTAAATTTAGCTTCCACCCTAAAGATGCCTATCTTGAAGAGTGTTCAGGTGGACTGATTTAGGAGATTAGCTCTTGAATTGGAATGTTGTAATAGGTCACTGAGGTATGCAGATTATTATATGGAATAGAGATTGGTGTGGTCTTTGTCAACTTTTATGTATAAAACTGTAATTTTGGAAATGGAAGAACAGAACAGTTTGGGAGAGGCTATTCTCACACTGTTCTCCAGAATCCCAGCCTTCTGACAAAGTTTGGTGGACCTATCCCCACCTCTGCACATTGGCTGACAGTGACAGGTGGCAGACCCGCTTTGTCTAGTAACAATACCAACACACTAAAAATACCAAAATATCTATTGAAAACTGTAAAAAACAAACTTAATTCCTATAGAACGGGAGGGTGGAAAATAAAATCTAAGAATTAAGCTAAGTTCAGCTTCCCTTTAACAATGCAACCATTAGTGAGCTGCAGAAATCCAGAATAATTCTTGTAAAAATCGGTTTAAGGATTTAAACACAAACCTGAAATGCCAAAATTGCCAAACACTTCTCCTTCAAAGCACTTGCTACAAGTTTGTAGTTGATAATTACATTATTCTGTTAATTCCTTACAATAGGGCTGTATCTATTTTCTTCCCATCTTCATCCTCAGCAATAGGCAAGACCCTGGCTTGTTGTTGCAAAAAAATTAATGTAATTAAAAACAAAGCAAAACAGGTGAGCACTGGCCCTGGCTCCTTCTGAGGTCAAGACCCCCTTCTGTTACCGGATGAAGAGTCCACGGCCTGTCGGAGTTGGACAAACTCTGCCAGCGACTGGCGGTGTGGCTTTCTGCCACTCATGGAGCATCCTGTTCTCGCTTCCGTAAACATGGAGGAAGCGGAAGTACCTACCTCAGAGGGTGGTTGTGAGTTTAAAATGAATCGACAAGTTGGCAGTGAGACTGGCACACAGTAGGTGCATTATCAGTATTTGCTATAAGGACGTTCCCGGCCGGTCAGGACTCCCGCCCCGGTCTGAGTCACTTTTACACTTACAACCCTTTACCAGAGCCCACTTCTCTGCCCGGGAGTTCACCTGCGTTCTCTCCCAGTCCTCACACAAACGCTAGACCAGTCATTCGTCGCTTGCTAACACCGAAGAACAGCCTACACTGACCGTATCAACTCGGTACTAGAATCCACAACGCCCCGTGCGGCCTCAGGCCGACTGGCCCGGGCCGAGAGCGGACGCCTGTCTGGGCCATAGCTGTGGCGCTGCCCGCGGGCCCCAGGGCGCAGGCGCAGTAGCACTAGCCCGCCGCGCGCCAGCCGGCCCCTCGGTGGCGGGAAAGTGGGTCCCCAGCGCCACACTGCGTAGGCCCGGAACGGCACCCGCTGGAGCGGGGCTCCCCCTGCAGGGGACGCTGCGTCTAGGACATTCCGTTCCTGACCTGGGAAGCGGGTTTTCCTCAGAGCGCAGCCACCACACGGAGAGAGGTCCTGGCTGAGGCCCAAGAATGGCCGTAAGTCCAACTAGGAGGAAGGCCCGGGCCAGCCCGAGGACAGGACGGCCGCCCTCCCTACACGCGGCCCATTGGGGCTGTACCTCGCCGTACACCTGGCTCTGCTTTCTCATGTAGACATGGGGAAGCTCGGCTGAGGCGGCCAGAGAGTAGATGTTACCGATAAATGGCAGCCCCGGCGGCCCCGGGGGGAAGCCCATCGGCCGCCTCTGCTTCAGTAGCTGGCGGACCCCCAGAGCGAAGAACAGCAGTAAGAGCGCGCCCGCGAGCGCCGCCGCGCACGCTTCAGTTCCTGGAGGTTCCCACATCGGACCGGGCTGGGGCTGCGAACCCCTGCTGCCCTGCTACCCGGGCGCTCCCTCTAGCCCTGCAGCACTCCCATTGGCCCGATACCCTGAGGTCCCGCCCCCACTCCATGACCATTGGCTGGCTAAATGAGGGCGATCGCGCCTCCAGGGACAGCTCTCCCCTGACTTTGCCCAGCTCAGAGTCCGCTCTGCTGAGGAGGCTGTCACCCTTTGGATCCGCGCGGCTCTAGGTGAGCACCAACCTGGCAGGACAGCGAGGCTGGAGGATGTTAGTAACAAGGTATTGAAAATGTGTCAGGACAGCCTCACTGGGCAAAGCAGATCCAGCCTCCCTGAGGCCGACCTTTCTTTAAAGTCATTTTAAGTACCTGGTCTGCTTATTTCGGAGCAGGGAAACTGAAGAGATTATCAGCATTATAGGCTTTAGCTAATCATAATCAGAATGTCCATTAGAAAATTGGCCCACCAGTATAAAAAGGAAAATAATCTTACCACTTAGTCCTGTTTTACTAATCTATTTTTTCTCCTGTTGAGGCACTTTTTGTGTGTGATTTTTTAAGAATTGTGATGATTGAGCACTTTATGCGTTTAACTCAGTTTACCTACCTGTTGAGCCTGCTTTCCAAGCTGGTTATTTATTGGTAATCACAGAGGACTTTTGTCTGCAATTGCTCAGGAGTGGTACTTAGTACTTAAGCTTTCTGCCTCCACTTCCTAGAAATAAGCAACTGATTTCGCATTATTTTTGCTGTTTGATTTTATTTAGTTCTATTTTCATCCCTGTTTTCTATTGGACAGTTCCTTGCAACGCAGAACGTACTGAGTTTGAGACTCTTCTAACAGCTGCCTTCTAATTGTGATTTAACAGTGACATGAATTTTATGGTCCTCGTTAGTTAAGGCTTATTCACACAATAAATATTTTTAGAATATCCGCTGTCTTGCGCAATGAAGAGTTGTAGGTGAATAAGAGCAACAAAGTCCCAGTTCTCATAGAATTTACCTTCTTGTGATAGGGCGGAAAAATCATCAAACAAAGTGAGACTCTGTCTCAAAAAACAAACAAACAAAAAAAGACATTTGAGCAGAGATCAAATGATAAAGAGGTATATTAGTTCCCTACTGTTGCCGTAACAAATTGCCACAAATTTTATGGCTCAGGACAAATTTATCTTATGAAACTTGAAGTAAGGGCGGCACCTGTGGCTCAAAGGAATAGGGCGCCGGCCCTATATGCCGGAGGTGTTGGGTTTAAACCCAGCCCCGGCCAAAAACTGCAAAAAAAAAAAAAAAAAAGAAACTTGAAGTAAAAAGTCAAAATGGGTCTCCCAGGGCTAAAAAAGAGGTGTTGGTAGAGCTTTATTCCTTCAAGAGACTGTAGGGGTGAATCAGTTTCCTGTCTTCCCAGTTTCTAGAGCAGTGGTTCTCAACCTTCCTAATGCCGTGGCCTTTTAATACAGTTCCTACGGGTTGTGACCCACAGGTTGAGATCCGTTGTTCTAGAGGCTACCTACTCACACCCTTTGGCTTGCACTTCCCATTCCTTCATCTTCAAAGCCACTAATGTCAGGCCTTGTCCTTTTCACCTTATCATCAATTTGATTATCTCTTCTATCCTTTCACTTACAAGGATTATTATGATTATATTGGGCCCCCTCTGGATAATCCAGGCTAATCTCTCCACCTCCAGGTCAGTTGATTAGCTATCTTAATTCCATCTGCAACCTTATACCTCTTGCTATGATAGGTAATATATTTACAGGGAGATCTTGGGGGTGGGGGAGAAATATTCCCCAGACAGAAAATACCAGGGGCAAAGGCTGTGTATACTAAGCCAGTGCTATCCTCAGAGAGTGTTTCCAATTTCTCTGTAACTCCAATGCAAGGACAGTGAAGATGAAATCAGCAAGTTAATAGTAGTTAGCCTGAGAGTTTTTCTGTTTAACTGCTTTGTGGCCTTCCCTAGGGTCTGAAGTTGCTCCCACAGAGCATGTTTCACAGGGTCTCTATCCACAGAATATCTACCCACTGCCTATTACAAATGCCTGATATGTTATCTTTAGAACTTCTTTAAACTGATTATTAATCAAGAATCTCCTGGTAAAATGGAAAAATAATTGTAAAAGATCATTGCTAAACTTAGTCTCTACTTTCTTAGCAAAGGCCAGGGAGATGATACAGGATAGATATTGCCACTGTAAGTGGAGGACAATTATGTCAAGGCACCAGGAGCTTGGAATATTACCTATGGGATGCCTGAGGTCATCAAGGTTTCAGTGTCTGCTCTTGCCACAGCTGTTATGTAGTACAGGTACTTGGCTTGAGAATGGTCTTCTTCCATCATTTATTTTCAAAAAGAATTGATTTTTGTTCCAGATATATCCAACGATTCACTTAAACAGCATTCCTTCTTTGGCATTCTTCCTCTGACTACATTAGCAGCAGAGAGCTCAGGGTTATCCCTGCTACAGCCCTGTCTGACTGACAGCACTGATGAGATGCCCCCCCCCACCGGGGGGCTTATTTGAAGGGGATTCTTAAGAATAACTAAGTCTTTCGGAGCACAAAGCATTCCCTATAACCACTTATTATGTTTTCACAGTGCTTAGCAAAAATAATTAGCTCCCCACAGCCCCCCTCCCAGCATTTTCTCTTTGAGTGATAGAAAATGATCAATAATGTTTGTCTATGGGTTCTAATCAAGACATGGATGTTTAGGGGGAATAAGAAGTACAGGATTTCACTGTTTCATGATAAGGATCCCATCTACAGTTTACAGAGTGGATGGGTGAATACCCTGCACAGAGCTCTACCATCTCTGTGTGCAGAACAGTAACAGTTTCAACAGAGAAAAGCAGTGGTGCTGTGCCTGATTGGGAGCCTCCTTCTGGGCCTTTGGGAACCTCATCCCGAGGGACAACATCAAGTGAGAGTGTCTCATGGGCTCCCTGCTGGTTCTTGGATAGCTGTGGGCTTGGCCTGGGGCTTGTGTATTCTCCCCACAGAGTTCCTCCAATGCAGAGTGATGTGTGCCTCCTTTGTACATTCCGCTATGTGCATACTCAGTATGTTTCATCAGAAGTGAGAGTTTGAGCAAGTGCCAAGCTGAACCATATTAAAGCCTTAGGCAAAAGGAAAAAATCAATAATATGGATCCAGTTTTATTAAAAATTTGATATCTGGCTCATCATGGATTTTTTTGCCTTAATTTTGATCTTAAACTATTGGATTAAAGTATTATCTTAGTTGTTTGCTTTTTGCTAACCTCTTCAATTTTGTTCCAAAGGTGAATCCTTCACTTATGTTGGGGGTAGGGTACCCAAATGATGATTTTGATGACAAAGTGGTGTGTAGGAACTGAGTTTGTGTACTTAATATTTGATGATGCTCTTAGAAGCCAGGCACTGAGGTGGGCTTGGCAGATAAGATCCAGCTCTGGGTAGGATCTGAGAGGAAGCCTTGTGAAAGTCTCTCTTTGGCCACTTAAAAAAGTCCTTCCCACCCTGTTACCTAAAGTTCAATCTTCACAAATTAATTTATATGAGTTAAACATTCCCTAAAACAGGCTGAGTTAGAAAATTCATACCCTGGTACAGGAGAGTTTATATGTTTATATGAAGGTCTGACAATGAAGTTCTTGAACTCATCCCAGAAAAAGTACTACATACCTCATTGCTAAATATCATTATGGGCACTTTTGAAGTACTCCCCTTGGGAAGCTATGTACCAATGCGAGTACCTAAGCAATTTTGGAACTCTTTCTAGAATGATCAACAAAGCTGTAATTTTATGGCATACAAAAATACACAACAAAAATCATGAATACCACATATCAACATGAACATAGCTGTAAGACACTGATATACAAAGGTTACCAAGTTGTTTGTACAGTGCTGCCAACGTAAGCACATGGTGGCAAGTTCACAATTTTGTCAGACCTTGTGCACCTCTAATAGAGGAGCATTAAGACACTGATTTGTTAGAGATGCTAGTGTTGGTGATGGTGGTTATGGGGACTTAAGAAAAGCATGCAGAAAAGGAAAAGAGAGTTTTGATGAGAAACTTCTTTCCCTTCACAATTTTTCCAATCACATTTCTCAGAAGTGGGGGTCATTCCTATCATTTCCTGTATATAATCAACCAACCACCACTCCCCACTTAATTTTCCTGTAGCACCCCACTGAACAATGTTCTATTCTTGACAGATTGTATTCCTTTTCTCATATTTAAATAAAATAGAAATCTAAAAAGTAAATGAACACTTAGTGACCATCTTGTTATAGACCTGCTTGCAAATATGGTTACTGAGAGTCAAAGGAGGTTTAATATCTGTCCAGGGCTCTGAAGTTGCCAGGTGTTTCTTCAGCCATTAATTATAAAATTATTGAGCACCTACTAGATTAAGTGCTGAGGATATAATGAAAAAAATCCAATCTGGAGTTTACTTTACTGGGGGATACAAACATTAGTCAAATAATCACAACTAAATTTGTTACTAAACATTTAGATTTTATAATGTAAAAAAAAAAAAACAGTTCTGTATAGCACAGGAAATGTGATCAGTCTTAAGGGTAGTAATTGTACTGTGAATCACAGAACCAGCTTATACCCAGGGACTTGTCTTCTTCATGATCAAGTTCATAGCTAGTTTTACTGAAAATCTATCCTACCAACTGGTCTTATAGGAGACACTGAGTGCCCAGTAGGAAGATAAAGGAAAGTAAGAAAATCCATTTAAAAATTTATAAATACCTCTCAGAGAACTTAAGTTCTAATTTGAAACCTTTTTACTTTTGCTTGCAAATAATTTTCATAAACATTCTTATATTGTGCTTCTGAAGACAGTAGATTTAGTAGATTTAAAGAATCAAAGTAAATGTAGATTGAATTGTTGTTAGAGATAACCACACCAACAATTCCAGAAATGACATCTGACAACCTCATAGTGGAAATGAAAACTATTTATAAATTATAGATATAAGAAACTAATAAGCACTGAAAAGCAGTCTGAGATAATTTAGAGTAGGTAATATCCTATGCATCTCAAAAGGGTGGGGGCTTGACTTGTACGAAAGCAGAACATAATAATTCATGTTCTCACTAAATGAACGTCTTCATCAAAGAAAATTGAAGTTATTTTAAGAAAATTCTAATTTGGCTCGGCGCCTATAGCTCAACCGGCTAAGGTGCCAGCCACCTACACCTAAGGTGGCGGGTTCGAATCCCTAGCCCGGACCTGCCAAACAACAATGACGGCTGCAACCAAAAAATAGCCGGGCGTTGTGGCAGGCGCCTGTGGTCCCAGCTACTTGGGAGGCGGAGGCAGGAGACTCGCTTGAGCCCAGGAGTTGGAGGTTGCTGTGAGCTGTAATGCCACGGCCCTCTACCCAGGGGGACAGCTTGAGGCTCTGTCTCAATAAAAAAAAAAAAGAAAGAAAATTCTAATTTAAAGCAGTACAAAGGAAGTATGCAGTGTATTTTTTGAAATATTTGGCTACCCTCTAAAACAAAGAAAAACTCCTAGCACTTGAAGAACTAACTTTGGTTATCTAGAAAATGTCCCTTAGTAGCCTTAATACCCTTTTCCACATCGGGTATAGTAGGGATGCCCCTGGCCCTTTACTCCCTAGTTTTATAGGGGTCAGTGTTCTCAGATGAAATAGAGTCATCTGGACTTTGTCTCTGAACTAAAACGAATTTTACAGTCATCATGGAATATAAGTTGAGATATTATTTGGTGTCATTTGTGGAGATTGGTGGGTCACCTCTCAGAGTGAATAACTTGAACCTGTGTCTGGGTATTATATTTTAGACCATCATGCCTCATTTTCTCCAACAACTTTGAAAACATCTTTTGGCCTCCAGAAGGGACATTTTTAGGTGATTGATGGTACAGAAAGTTTATTCCTCTGGGGGTTTGGAGGCTAGCATTTTACATATGAAATAGGGAGTAGAGAATTTTCTGAGCCTATAGGAGATGGGAGGAGGGTCAGTCAGACTTCCCACAGAAATACATGGCTTCCTACTTTCTGCCTATCCTCAAACCTATCTTTCTTAGACTTGCTGCTGACAACCTTCCTTGGAGAGCCTTATCCAAATGCTCTGGCACATAATGCTCTGGGCCTCAGAGCCCTCCAGCATTTACATATAATCTTAGCATACATTTCCACCTCAGCAGGCATCTTGCAGTGCTTTCTCTTTTTCATTGATCATTTCAAGCAAATGACCCTAGATTTTCAGGTAGGATCCTGTATTATTCTTTTTCTGAATCCCCACACCTTAACTAATACATGGCTAGGCACAGCATAGGCCCTAACCCATGCTGGATGTTTGGCTGGGTCTACCTGGGATAGTCTTCCCAGTCAAGACTCCTTCTTAGAACGCCCTCTGGGGGAGTATTTGAAGGTAATTTGTAAGTTCCAGCACAAGGTGGGTTTTGCCCTAGGTAGATTCATCAGGCAGCCATGTTTGATAAGTTTTTGTCTACAGCAAGACATGGTGCTATCCACAGAGAACTTGTTCTCTGAGAAGCAAAGGCCCAGACACAATGCAGACCTGTTTCTTTTTTTTAATTGTTTAGGATTCATTGAGGGTACAGACCTGTTTCAAAGAAGCAGGATTAAGCCCTATTGGTCTGAATGGCATAGTGCTCCTCACCTCCTTTCCTTCTCTCTTGTACAAATTGTACTGTTCTCCTATCAGGGAGATGGAGCAGTAATTTTTTGATTATGCCTTACATTACAATGACACATTCTTGCTCCTCTTAGCTACATTTCTGGAAGGCATAGAATACTCTGGTGTTATAGAAAAGTAGTGTAGGGTTAACATGGCATGACATTTATGGCAACTTTATAGAATTTCAAAATTGGAAGGAAGTCAGAAGCAGTAAACCCCAAAGCTACATTTTACAGATGTGGAAGTTGAGCCCCCTAGTGAATTAAATTAAATTAAATTAGGCTCGGCACCTGTGGCTCAAGTGGCTAAGGCACCAGCCATATACACCTAAGGTGGCGGGTTCAAATCCAGCCCAGCCTGCCAGACAACAATGATGGCTGCAACCAAAAGTAGCTGGGGGTTGTGGCAGGTGCCTGTGGTCCCAGCCACTTGGCTGGGAGGGAGGCTGAGGCGGGAGACTCGCTTGAGCCCAGGAGTTGGAGGTTGCTGTGAGCTGTAATGCCACAGCACTCTACCCAGGGGGACAACTTGAGGCTCTGTCTCAAAAAAAAAAACAAAAACAAATTAAATTAAATTCATTAGGATTGACTGTGAAATAAGTGAGTATATGTATATTTTTCTGCTGCAAATCTGTCTTTGGATAATTTGTGTACTGTTATTGTGCCTTTCATAACAAATCAGACTGGTCCAAGGAGAAAGAGTTTTGTATTTTATTCTGAGTACATTCATTGCCTTAGAAAACCAGGTATCTTAGCAAATATAGTAGAAATATGAGAAATCTGTGAACTAATATATTTTGGTATAATGCCTATGGTGGAACAATATAAATGTAGATTGTAGATTTAAACAAATTGGGCACATTACTACTGAATTCAAGATTAACAATTTATAGAGCATAAATATCTCATTTTTGGTTTCAAGTTTTAATTTGGGCACTTTTAATTATTTTTATGTGTTGATATCTTTAGAATACAATTTTACAATTAGTTTTACAGTCAAACTTTCAAAATTTTCCTGTGTTTGCTTACATGTATAAATAGTGTTATAATAAATATCTTCTTTCATACAGGACTGTATGTCTGATGTAATTTCCTTGGTATATATTTCCAAATGTAGAATTATTAGGTCACTGCCAGATCACTAAGCAGAATCTTCCACCTGGGTAATCGCTAAGCAGAATCCTCATCTGAGTACCCTGCTATCTATGTATAATATTCTAATACACAGTGGGCTAGAAGTCACTTTATTTCCTTTTTATTTTTCTCTCAATAATCTCTTTGATAGAAAGTTTTTGGCTCTCTCCTTCAAAAACCATAATCTCTGCCCAGTTTGGGGCATTCCAGTTAATTAGAAATGTTTAAACCCTGCCAACATTCAAGTTAAAAAAATAATGTTTTGCTCACACATGGATTGATCCAAAGGCAGTATTTTAACCTAGCTCTGAAATACAGACTTACAGTAACTATTATCTTAGGGCAAATGGAAAGTTTGAGAACAGGCATTTTGTTTACATGACATATTACTTAATTTCAGAACTTCGTAATATGCTGTCAGCTATCAGTCTAGTAATAACTTACACACTCATTTTGTCTCAGTAAAGTTTTTTTTATGTGTGTTTGGGGTGTGTGTGTGTATTCTGATAGTAATGGTATTAAAGTTCCAAAGGGAACAGTGATGTTTAATTATATATAATTAATCCTCTTAGATTACTTTAGAATACATTATAAGACGGAGTTTTGAGAATTGGCCTTTATTACCCACATAAAAGTTTTTTAAAAGGTAAAATACAAGTAAGATGGTGATGGAGAAAATACTTCTACTATTAAAAAGAACTCTTAAAATGTATAAAAAACATTCTCTGAAATTCTAAGAAATTATTAACCAAAGGCCATGAGTAAATATATGATTCATTAAAGAGGAAATATAGTGGCTAAACTAACATGATGAAAATGCGCAGCCTTTCTCATAATAAAAAATGCAAAATGAAAGTTCACTGACATTCACAGCAGCTTAATTCAGAAAAGCCAAAAACTGGACATAACCCAGGTGTCCATCAACAAGAAAATCAATAAATAACTGTCATCTATTCCTGGGGTTGGTGGTGGTGGTGGAAATACTAGTTATCAATAAAAAGAGAGCAGAGAACCTGCTGGTACATGAAACTCAGAGACATTATGCCAAGTGAAAGAATTCATACTGCATGATTCCATTTATGTGAAGTTCTGGAATTGGCTCAAGTAAACTATGATTTAAAATAAAAATAAAACTTACAAACAGTAGTTGTCTCTAGGAGTGGGGGCAGATATTGAGGGGCAGTGAGCTGACACCTAGTGGGGTGGAGCCTTTAGGTATCTAGGAGCACTGCAGAGAGAAGACACAGAAGCTCAGTGTAACCAAAGATCCTGGGGGGCCAGACACAGAGTATCACAGTGTGGCCCTGATTCCAGGTTCCAACAGGTTATTTATTGAGATGCAAACAAAAAAGTATAAGGAAGAAGTTACAAGAAGAAAATTACCCAAAATGTCACAATGTTCAGCAGGATGTGCAGATATGTCTGTTTTTTCTGGGTTACTTTATTTTGATGTAGGGAACACGTACTTCATTTGTAATTTGACACCTGATGTTTATTGGTCCAACTGGTATCTGCCTTGGCTATTTCTGCCTAGCTAAGTGATTTCTTTTGTTGTGCATATGGTTGCAACTGTTGCTGCTAATGCATATGCCCTATTCCTCACTGTGCATGTGACTGTAACTTTGTTACAGTTGCACATGCCTAACTAGTGTCACCAGTCAGTAACTTTTGCTACTGCCCTGAACATCTGTTCCCTATGCATATCTTGAGATGTCTTTGTTGTGTGTTTCCCACACATATATATTTACGGCTTATAATGTTTTTTACTTTATCACAGTCATAATCACATAGCAAGCAAATAACAAAAAGGTTAAGCACAATGAGAATTGCAGGGATTACCCATTTCTTTACAACCATTGATTAATATTATTTCACAAAAGACAACTGCAATTTGTTCTCCCACAAACAGGGTTTGATGGAAAGGAGCATGAGGCAACTTTTTGGCATAATGGTAACATCCTGTATCTTGAGAGAGGCTCAGGTTTTATATGTGTATGCATTTGTCAAAACTCGTCAAAGTGCACACTTAAACTGTGCATTCCATAGTATTGAAATATTTCCTTTAAAAAGGTCAGTAAGAAAATATTGAGCTTTATTTAATGATAAGTTTACTAAAGTGTTTAGGGGTAAAGTATCCTGTTGAATGCAACTTACTTTGAGACAAATTAAAAATGATATGCATTGATGTATAGAAGGCTGAAAAGATACTGATAGAGGGTGTCCATAAAGTTCATATGCAACTGCATAGAAACCCTGTATATGTGTTAAAGCAAATACAGCAAAAATATTAAAGTCTAGGTATTGAGTAGATGGGTATTCACTGTACAACTTCAACTTTTTCTGAATGTTTCAATTTTTTCTCAGTAAATTGCTGACTAAAACAACTCTAGAGCCCTATTTTACTTATTAAATAATAAAAACATTTTAAAAAATGTAATGAACAAAAAAAATCAAAAACCCACATTAATGGCCCCAATACGATGAAGCTGATGCTCTCTTATTTATGGCTGGGTAACTGATATTTTATTTTAAAATATGGAAATACGAAAAATAATTTAGCAATTTGTATCCAAAGCCATAAAAATGGCCTATCTCATCTACTCATTCTATAAATAGACATCTACACCGAAGAAATAATCTCAAACATGGAAACTCCTGTATAAAGCAAGGTGTTCATTATAACATTATATATGTAGAAATAAGTTACAAATCCACCTGACCAACAGTAAATCAGTAGATAAAGTGTTTTTTTTTTGTATCATTTTGTTTTCACAGAAAATTTTAGGTTCTGGTAATAAAATTATATAAATGAAATAATGAAATACATGGAGAAATAATGACCAATGAGGAAAATAAAACAACTAAGTAAAATATATCTACCTTTGAAACATTAAATACTTGTATAGTTGAATAGGATAGCTATGAACACAGTGGAGTTTCACTGAAAATGTCTGTAATATGATGCTGTGCAAAGTATGCAAGTGTGTATATGCAACATAATTACAGCTGTGGAATAGTGTTGTGTGTCTGAAGCTGTGTGTAGTGGATGCTGTTGGGTAAGGCCCAACCAAACTTCGCTTTGAGGACTGAGGCTTGCATTTCTTCAGCTCCCTGGAGTATAGTGGTTGATAACTCTCAGATGAGTCACTTTCTGAGAATGGCTTTTAGCCAGAGAGAGCTGCCTTGGTCAAGGTCTGGGTCAATTCCTGGGAATAATTCTTGTTAAATGCATGTTTGAGGGAAGGACTGTCTACATAATTTGCAGGATCCAATGAAAAATGATAATGTAGGGCCCCTGTTTCAAAATTATGAAGAATTGCAAGACAGTAACAGCAGAGCATTAAAACAAGTATGAGGCTCTTCTGAGTACCTCTGTTATCACACAGATCATATGCCAGTGATGCTGGCCCTATGCCAGGGAGGTAAGGTGTCGACTCTGCCTATAGGTGATACAACTCTGAAGACCTAGCCCAGCTCTAGAGCTCCCTGTGAGATAACAGACATTCCTAAATACCTCAACTTTTCTTTCTGCCCAATTATATATGGGCAGGAGTTTCTTCCCTTCCTTTACAGGTGTTGATACTAGGAGTACTCCCCAATCAGCTTTCTGCCTACACACCTCCAACTTAGAGTCTGCTTCCTGGAGAATCTAACATAATACACTTGTTAAAGAAAAAAATGCGAATAAAATCCATAGAGGAAATACAGTCATTGTACAAGAATAATTTTTCTCTCTTTTGAATTTTAGTAATATGTTTACATGACATTTAAAATAAAAATAATTTCTAAGTACATACTTAGAAATCAGAAGCTCAAATACTTGTACAGTAAATTCATAGCAGCATTATTTACATTAGCCAAAAGGTAGAAATAACTCAAATGTCCGTGTGGTATATACATACACTAGAATATTATTCAGGTTTATAGGGGAATAAAATCCTGCCACTTGCTGCAACATGATGAATCTTATGGACATTATGCTAAGTGAAATAAGCCAACACAAATATTGTATGATTTCACTTATTTGAGGTACCTAGAATGGGCAAACCTATAGAGACAGAAAATGAAATAGAGAGAAGGAGGAGTGGAGAGTTATTGTTTAATGGGCATAGAGTTTCCATTTGAGATGATGAACAAGTTCTGGAAATGGATCATGCTGATGGTTGCACAGCATCAGGAATATAATTACTGCCACTGAACTGTACAATCAAAAATGTTAAAACGGTGTTAAAAGGATTCTATTCCCGTTTAGGATGTAAAAAGCAACAAAAGTGCGTCAACTCCTACCCTAACAAAGAGACAAAGCTGGATAATCTACAAAATCATGTCTTTTTGAGCCTACAAGAGAGTTGAAGTTACAAGGAGAACAGAATTAGGACTTCTCATGCTCTATAATTGTATCAGCCAATCATTTAATAATAAATATAAAATAAGTATAAATATAATAAATAATACATCTTATAAATAAATACAACTGCTATGAATGGAATCGTATCTCCTTAAAACTTATATGTTAGAGCTCTAACCTCCAGTATGATGGCATTTGGCAATGGGGACTTTGAGACACAATTAGGTTTAGATAAGGTCAAGAGAATGGGGCCCTCATTATGAAATTAGAGCACTAATAAGAGACACCAATGAATTTGTTGCTTCCCTCTCTCTGTCATGTGAGGACATGGTAAGAAGGTGGCCAAATGCATTCCAGGAAGAGAGCCCACACTGGGAACCCAATGGTTAGGCAACTCGATCTTGAACGTCCCAGCCTAAAGTATAGGTAGAAATTGTAGCCACTTAAGTCTATGTTATTTTGTTATGACAGCCTGAATTGACTAACAGCAACAGTTTAAAAAATAGAGATTAGGCTCGGCGCCTGTGGCTCAAGTGGCTAAGGCGCCAGCCACATACACCTAAGGTGGTGGGTTCGAATCCAGCCTGGGCCCGCCAAACAACAATGATGGCTGCAACCAAAAAATAGCCGGGTGTTGTGGCGGGCGCCTATAGTCCCAGCTACTTGGGAAGCTGAGGCAAGAGACTCGCTTGAGCCCAGGAGTTGAGGTTGCTGTGAGCTGTGATGCCAGAGTACTCTACCCAGGGGGACAGCTTGAGGCTCTGTCTCAAAAAAAAAAAAAAAAGAGAGAGATTAATGCAAAAATCCATTAATTAATTTTTTATTTCAGATTAATATAAAGGTACATATAATAAAGTTTCATTGTATGCATTTGTTAGGTAAAGTCCAAGTTGTAGTTGAGCCCTTCACCCAGGAGGTGTGCCATATATCCCTACATTGTGCAGGTTAGGTAAGAGCTTACCAAATCTCCCCCGGCATCCCCACTCTCCCTCTTCTTGAACTTAATTGTGTTTTTTTCTCATGTGGGCATGTAGTTGTTCATCTACTAATTTCATATTAATATTGAGTATATTGCATGTTTGCTAATATCAGCATTTTAAATGAAGACATGATGGGAGATGGCATTAATATGAGTTTGCCTTATTCACCTCACCCTATTTCTGGCCCTGCCAGATCCTCTTTAAAGTATGTATAGATACTTTTTTTGGTTCATCCTAGATTTTTTTTTGTATTAATTTTTATCAGTAAAAATATTACATTAAAATATCGATTTGGGATGGTGCCCGTGGCTCAAAGGAGTAGGGCGCCGGCCTCATATACCTGAGGTGGTGAGTTCAAACCTTGCCCCGGCCAAAAACTGCATAAAATTATATATAAAAATATATATATATTGATTTGGATCCCTGAGATTTTGGGCACCCTTCTAAACTTTGCAATGGTGGCCAGAGACTCACTAGCTTCACCCTAGTTCTGGCCTTCTGGGACACCAAATAAAACCAGGCTAGTCTTTGCCCTAGCAGTTTGCTTTCCAAGCTCAGGAGACAGAGACACCAAACATAAAATGCAGATGTGTACTGGATTTTCTCTTGGTTGGGGATTGCACCAGAGAGCAGCAACAAAATATAGATCCGAATCTAATCTCATCTTCCCACACACATATCCCTAGCGCTCACTATGAATAGGCCTCATGTGGCCCACTGACCTGTGACACGCTGGCTTTTATTTTGGGAGTTTGAGGGGGGACTGGACTGTCAGCACGTGGAGATTTATGGTGAGCATTTCATTTCTGAGAATGAAATCACTCTTGTAAGCTTTTGCTGGGAGTCTGTGCAGAGCTCCAGCCTTTGGAAAGTAGGACTTTCCGGGCCAAGAACATAGAAGGGGCAAGCGAGGCATCGACATAGCGCCCCCTGCCGGCGGCAAAGTAAAGGCCAGGGGACGGGAGCTTACCCGCTTCCCAGGTGTACCCGCCCCAGGTGCGCCACAGCCTCGGGTGTGCGGACCCCGGCTCCTCTCAGGGGCCCACTGAGTTCTTCCGCATGACCATGTGGCGGGCACTTACTCTTGCCATGCCGTCTTCTTAGGCTGAGGCGGAGGCTCCAAAGCCGGAACTGAGAGACAACAGGGCACGTGGTAATGTGGGCCTTCGCTCAGCTCCGGGTTCGATATCTACAAAGCTTCTACTCCGGAAAGAAGTTTCTTTTGTAGGGCGCGGGAGAGGGCGTGTATGCAGTGTGATGGTCTGTGTGTACCGGACGTGAGTGCCATGGCTGCATCCGTTAGTGGCGTGTGCACGAGAGTGTTTCTGGGTGTCACAGTGAGTTAGTGAGTAGTGGCTGAGGCGGCGGGCCCTGCAGGGTGTGCATTTCCAACACCGTGGGCCTGGGTGAGTCCGGGAGCACGCACGCCGCCTGAGCGCCCACACCCGGGAACCTTCGGGCCTGCAGAGCGGCCTGGGTTCCACTGGGAGGAGCTACAGGAAAGCTGCGGTGCGACCGGACCTTTAACCCAAGTGAAGGGCCGCTAAGGAACTTGCCCGGATTGGCCAGCCCGAAGAAGCTTCGCAAACAGAGGCCCGCAGCGCAAGGGCAGCTGTGCAAACAGTCTCTGGAGAGGCTGCCTTACCCCTGATGGATGAGCAGGAAGCTGTGTGTGTGTGTGTGTGTGTTGCGAAGTAGGCGGCCTGTTGTAACCTGCAGTGATAGGTGGCTTGTCACTGGGGGAGGTTCAGAGCAATAGGTTCCACTCCTCCTTTGGCGGGCGGTCTGTGCAGGGCTGTTCTGCAGAATGGGAACCCGAGGAGACGCGGTATCATTCCTGGGTGAGCCCGCTGGCGTCTGAGTCCTCCCACTGTCGGGCTGTCGCGTGGTGTCTCCATTAGGTCGGCTCATCTGCGTCTCCCCTGGTCCCTTATTTTGGTCCAAGAGCTTCTGTTTGAGGGGCTATCAGTCCTTAGAAGGGTAGATTCGGTTCTGGCCAGCCTTCCAGAAGGCCCTTATTGGCCCTTATTCCTCTTTTCCTCTCGGCGGCTGGGCACCTCCCTCAGAAATGAGCTCACTGCTGGGGAGGCCAGATCTCTGCGCCCGGAGGCGTTCAGAACCCTACTGGCGCCACAAGCAACTTAGTCTGTGCGTGAGTGACCTAGTTCAGTGAATACTTGAGCTTAGTCCAACGCTGCGCTGTGCCCCTTGGGAACAGTACCTAAATCAGGGAAGGTGACGCCGGGATACGGGGTGTCAGGGGTCTGGCCTTCAGGGAAAGTTGAGGCACCCATGTCAGAATTCAAAAGAAGCCGCAATGCTCAACTTCTGCCTGGAAGATGGGGCTGTCTGCTGGTAAAAGCCTTAGGCTTTGTACCTGCCATTAAATGTCCCGGAGACCAGGAACCTGCCATGTAAATGTGTTTCGGTGTGTGTTTGGATTACTGACATAAATGAATAACCTTGAGCTGGGAAAAACAGTCCAGACTTCTCAGTATCTGAGGAGGCAGACAGTGAGCCCTTCTTCAGCCGCATCCGGCCAAAAGCCTTTTGGGTAGACCAGACTTACAGGATGGAGCTCAGGCCCTCCAACTCCCAGCAACCCCCCCAATCCTCATGCCTGGACACCTCTCCTGCACTTTCAAACTTCCAAACCATTTACATTCATGGATGCTTTTGAACTTTTATACATCCTTTTGGTGCAGAGAAAAGAGGCCTAGAGAGGTCACACAGGGACAGAGTCAGCAAGGGCAACCTGGTCTGTGGCCAGGCAGCTCCACCCAACCTCTTGGTCCCCAAAGACACGAGGAACACTACGAGACACTCTAGGAAGCCCCCTTCACAAACACAGAGCAGTATAGACCCCAGAGATTTAGGATCCTCCAAAGAAGCACAAAATCAAGGTGGACTACAGGAGGGCAACTGAATCCACCCCCTTCCCCAGCTCCACATGTTGTTCTAGACCTGGGGAAGGTGCGTGGAGAGCTGTTTCCTGGGGAGGTGTAAAAGGATGGAAAGACCTGGAAATGGGATCTGAAGCCTGAGGAGACTTGTAGACTCCTAACTGGAAAGTCCCTTTGGGTATGGAAAGCTGAGAGGGCAAAGGACACTCTCTAAGGAGTCCAGAACAGAAAGAAAGGGAGACCTTCTAGATCCCTCTTTAGACTGGTGGGCTCTGCTTGGCATGGCAGAGAAGAAAGCAGGTAGTCAGGGCAGAAGCTCTGTCCAGAAGCTTTTGGCTTTAGTCCTGGGTATAAACACACAGGAAACATAGCTGTAGCTGGTCTGGTGTGGTTCATTAGTAGGTGAGGAAAACTCCTAATGGTCCAGGTTAGCTGAAAAGACTGAAGAAACTGTGACAGTGACCACAGCTGAGGCTTGATTGACTATGTCTGGCATTGGCATTTCTCTCCCCTTACAGGGAGTCATCATGGGCTCCTAGAAGTCCTCTCCTTTCCCAAGTCTCAGGCCCTTGGTCCTCTGGGAGGTGGGCAAGCCCCAGATGGTGTCATTCAGGTAAGACAGCCTGAAGCTGGGCTTGCACTCAGCTCCCACTGCGCTTGGGGTCAGACAGCTACATGCCCCCTGTGAATTGGTACCTTCAGGTGAACAATGGTTTCCTGCTCTGTCCACTAGGGTCAGGTTGGCTGTGTCCTCAGATAAAGAGTTCAGGGACCAGGAAGCCAGGGCCACATATCCTGAGGAGGGGACAGGCATTGCGCTGGTTTGCATCCCCTTTACAGGTCCCCCTGGAAAGCAGCCAGACCTGGCTACAATCAGTGAGGAGCAAGTGCGCCTTCTGCTGGCCGCACTGGTACAGGACTATGTGCAGATGAAGGTGGGTGAGCTGGAGCAGGAGCTAGTGACAGAGGCTCCTGGTAAGGCTCCCCAACTGCCCAGTTCAGGACCTCCCCTCCCCTCACATTCAGGAAGGCGTAGTCCAGGTAGGAGAGAACACCAGTCAGGCCCCAGCCATGCCCCAGCAGAGACATATGTTGCACCTGCATCCACCCTGAGAACCCCTCTGATGGGCATGGAGGACTGAACAGCATGAAGAGTGCCAGAAAAACTCACCCTTCTCCTCCCAGCCCTTCCCCACACTACCCTGCCCCCCTGTACCCCTGAGCTCTCCTAATGGAGGTTGTGTGAGCTGCCCCCTGCCTGTCACTCCTGCTCCCACTTGAAGTTCCCCCTGCCTGGTCCAGTCTTCCGAGTGACTGCCCATGGAGGCAGCCCTTGGTGCATGTCTGGCATGCCTTTCCCCTGCAGTCTGGACAGCCCCAGATATTAAGGGTGTGGTAATCTGAGTGCCTCTGTGCTGGGCACACACTTGCAGGACCTGAACAACCCACCTAAGTTCTTTGGCATTGACTTCAGGGCCGAAATGCCTGGCAAGAAAAGTGACATAGCCAGTGGCTTGCAGAGGGACCACTAGGCCCATTTTGGGGTTCCCTAGGGGCCAGCTGAACTTCTACGATTCTTGCTTCCTTCCTATAACTTGATGCCTGTGGTTCTTTAGGGGGGTATTGGACACTTTGTGACATAGAATGTTGGGAACTTCAGAGAGGGATGAGGGAGAGCAAGATTCACAACAAGGATAGAGAGCAGAGGAAGTGAGAGCAGCTCCTGAATACCAGTAAGCACACCCCTCATTTCTGATCATTTGGCTAAAGGCCCTAAGATATGGTGATCATCACTGTGGTCTGTGTCCTCTCCTGGAGGGGATGCCTAGAAGTAATGTTAGCCCAGAGTGTCTCCACCCCAGATTTGGCATGTGGACCAGCTCAAGTAGCAAGAACAGGTGTGCTGTGGAGCAAGTAAGCATTTCTATAAGAGGATGCCAGACTCTGTTTTCGGAGCCTCCTCCAGGTGAGCCTTTGGGGTTTTTAAATTTTCTTATGGAAGTGTGTCTGATGTCCTTGGTGTGTGGTCTCTAGGGACTACCTGTGTGCCTCAGAGAGGGACTCCCACATTCACTGTGTTCCCTTTTGCCTTTGTCATTTGTGCCTTGCTGGTGCTGAAGGGACTGACCGTAATTTGGGGATTGAAAGAATAATTTCTCGGCATGTGCCCCACAACCAGGAACCAGGAATCTCAGTGGGTTCCGGGTTGGTTTCCTGTGATATTCTTTGGGAAAGCTTCTAGCAAAACTTAGCACAATAATTTCCTCTAATGGCTTGTGATCTTCAGTTTTGGTAATTATGTTTAGGCGGAACCTCTTAATTGGCTAAGCGGAGCAACTCAGGCATTGGTTCTTTTTATGAAGGCCCCATGGGGCAGACTTCACTCCATTGGCCACTTCTAACTTCAGAGACTCGCTGTCCTTCCTTTTGTGTTACCATGATGGTCCCACAGGGCAGGCTCCTTCCCCAAGTCTTTTACTGACAGGTCCTCTCTTCTTTCTCCATCCTGCCAATCAGTGACACTGATCAGAGGAGCACCTGCAGCACTCATACCTGAGAGACCCACTGGCCTGCTGAGCAGATCCGGGGTAACTTTGTGCCCACAACAAGGGTTTCAAGGCACTGCAGGGAGCAACCTCCAGACCTTCAGACTTAAGCAGTTGGTCACAACAAGAAGAAAGTGACTGGTCTTCTAGATGGATGAAACAAGGCAGGGTCCCATAGTTTGAGCCTCACTAGATGTGAGGCCATGTTGTGTACTAATTTTGGGGGAAGAGGATGAGCAAGGCTAACTTTCCTCTGTGGTGCTGAGTTCATCCTTGTAAGGCATTTAAATTCTAATTAAAAATTCTAATTCTAATTCTAATTTAAAATAGAAATCATTAAAAAAATAACTGTGACCATTTAAACTGTGAGATATGATCCTTGATTACACTGTTGATTATAGTGTTTATGTACAATTTTTGTCTTTAGCCTTAAAATTACCAAAGTTACTCAAGTTAGTTCCTATTTACCCTACCCACTTTAGTGAGGTTATGTCATCCACTTGGAATATAATTGAATCATTTTTCTATTTTTATGTTTTGTATGGGATTCTCCAACATCCTAGTTGAGTTTTTTAGTTTTAAGTTTTTATTTAAAAAAACCCCCAAATATCCAGCCTCTCCCAGGCTGGAGTGCAGTGGCATCATCATAGCTTATTACAATCTCAAATTCTAGGACTCAAGCAATCCTCTCACCTTAACCTTCTGAGTAGCTGGGACTACGGGCATGCACCACCAGGCCTGGCTAATTTTTAATTTTTTTTGTAGAGACAAGGTCTTGCTATGTTGCTCAGGCTTGTCTTGACTCCTGGGCTCAAGCTATCCTCCTACCTCGGCCTCCCTAAGTGTTATGGTTAGAGGTGTGAGACACTGTGCCTAGCCACTAATTGATGTTTTTAAACTTCATGCATTACAGTTCACACTTTGTAAATATAATGTTTTATGGGTTTTGATATGTATATAGCTATATGTCTACCACCCCAAGGGATAGTCTAAATTCTCTTGAGTGTCTTTTTATAGGTTAACCATTCCCTTCTTCCTCAACCCATGGCAACCACAGTTCTGTTTTCTGTCTCCGTAGTTTTGCCTTATCCATAATGTCATATAAGCAGAAAAATACAATATTTAGTTTTGGGGGTCTGGATTTTTTTCTTAGCAAAATGGATTTATGATTCATTCCTGTTCTTGCCTGTATCTGTATCTCATTCCTTTTTTTCTTTTGCAGTTTTTGGCCAGGGTTGGGTTTGAACTTACCACCTCTGCCATATGGGGCTGGTGCCCTACTCCTTTGAGCCATAGGCACGGCCCTGTAGCTCATTCCTTTTTATCGATAAATAGTACTCCATTGTATGGACTTATCTGTTGAAGTAAATCTTGGTTGCTTTCAGATTTGGACTATCATGAATAAAGCTGCCCAAACGGTTTTATATAGATTTTTTGCATAAACTCAATTTTCTTTTAGGTGACCACTAATCTACTTTCTGTCTCTATAGAAGTGCCTATTTTGGACTTCTCATATAAATGGAATTATGTAATGTCTAGCCTTTTATGTCAAGCTTCCTTCACTTACCATTATGTTTTCAAGGTTCATCATATTGTGGCATGTATTAGTCCTTCATTCCTTTTTATGGCTGAACAATTATATATATCACATTTTGTGTATCCATTTATCAGTGGATGGATATTTGGGTTATTCCCACTTTTTTGACTATTATGAATATTGCTGCTATGAACATTCAAGTATAAGTTTTTTGTGGGAACATAGGTTTTCCATTTGCTTGAGCATATACCTAGGAGTTGGATTGCTGGTATCATAGTTAAGTCTATACTTAACTTACTTAACTTTATAACTAACTTATAACTTTACTATACTAAAGTATATACTTAACTTTATAACTAACTTATAACTTTATAAGAAACTGCCAAACAGTTTTCTTAAAGTATAATTTTGTGAGAACTGTTTTTATATTCTATCCTGAGTCCACAAAATACAGTAATAGTTCCCATTAGATGGAATAATTATAAAATTAACATATTTATTTACTGTCATGTGTTGGGTACTGTTTTAAGTAGTTGATTGACAATTTTGATCTTCATAGTAATCAGTGAGGTAGATAGTTTTATTATCCATATTTTTCAGATGAAGAAACTAAAGCAAGGAAAGATTTCAATGTCATAAGCTAGTAAATGGTAAAGCTGGGCTTTAGAATCCAGAAAGTCTGTCCCCAAGTCCATTTTCTTATCTAGTACTCCGACTGTATCTTTATGTAATGAAGACCTAGCATGGGTGTTGGAATACAGTAGGTGCTCTAAGTGTTAGGAGGTTTTAGACTTTCTTGTTCTTTCTTTTCCCCTTTCAGTTTGGATTCTAATGGCTGGTTCTCCCTACTCCCTGCCTTGTTCAGGAGGGTAAATCGCAGGTGGAGCAGCTAATTACCAGCAGGTGGCGACAGAGAACTGTCCATATGAGAGCTAAGAGCTCTTTCCAGCAATATGATGAAGGTAAGATACTCGCTTTTGAAAAGAGCTGGTAATAGTGGACATCCTTGTTATGTTTATAAACTCAGGGGCAAAGAGTTCATTATTAGATGACAACAGTGGAATTTTTAATATATATATATTTTTTATAATGAGAGAATTCTTTTCAAATTTTCTGAGAGTTTGTATATAGAAGGGTCTTAAATTTTATAAAATACCTTTTTTGTATCTATTGAGATGATCATAGATAATATTTCTTTTTTATTTTGTTAATGTGGTGAATAGCATTGATTTTTGGATGTAAAATCAATCTTGTATTCCTGGAATAAATGCCATTTGGTCATTATTATCATTTTTTTCCATGCTGATTATTTTGATTTCCTTTTTTTGTTCATTTATGATCACTGCCTCTACATTTATGAAATGTATTTGTTTGTATTTTGTTTTCCTGGTAATTTCTTTATACATTTTGATTCCATTATACCAGTCTTATTAGATGAGTTCCTTCCTTCCTTCCTCCCTACCTCCTCGGAAGAATATATATATATATGTTTTGGCCGGGGCTAGGTTTGAACCCGCCACCTCTGGTATATGGGGCCAGCGCCCTACTCCTTTGAGCCACAGGTACTGCCCTAAAGAATATTTTTTAGATAGATCATATTTCTTACTTCTTCAAGTTTCCTTTGTGAGAGAGATTTAAATTACATATTCAAGTTTTAAAAATTAGATATTGAACTATTCAGATTTTAAATTTCCTTCTGTTTAAATTTTTATAGCTAATCTTTTTAAAGAAGTTTGGTCATTTTATCAAAATTTTCAAAATTATTAGCACAAAATATTAATAATAGCTGCTTATTGTCTTTTAATATTTATAGGATTTCTTATGGTGTACCCCCTTTTTATTTTTGATATGTATATGATCAATTTGTTTTTTCCACTCTTTTTACATTGCTCAGTCTTGCTAGGGGCTTATGAATAGTATTAATCTCTTCAAAGAACCAACTTTTGGCTTTGGTTATTATTATTATTATTATTTTTTAGAGACAGAGTCTCACTTTATCGCCCTTGGTAGAGTGCTGTAGTGTCAGCAACCTCCAAGTTCTGGGCTTAGGTGATTCTTTTGCCTCAACCTCCCGAGGAGCTGGGACTACAGGTGCCCACCACAATGCCTGGCTATTTTTTTTTTTGCAATTTGGCTGGGGCTGGGTTTGAACCCCCCACCCTTGGTATATGGGGCTGGCACCCTACTCACTGAGCCCCAGGCGCCACCTCTGCTTTGGTTGTTTTTTTCTCTATTATTTGACTTATTTTGTACTCTATTATTTTCTTTTTTCTCCTTTCTTTGGATCTAATTTGTGTTCTTTTTTCTAGCTTCTTTGGATGTAAGCTGAAGTAATCAATTTTTGATCTTTCATTATTTATAATATATATATTTATAGCTATAATTTTGCTATAATCATTTTTAACTACAGCCCACACATTTGAAAATATTTTATATTTTCATTATGATTGTTTCTTCTTTTTTTTTTTGTTAGAGGTGGGATTTCACTGTGTTATACAGGCATAATTAGGCAATGGCATGGTCATAGAAAACTCATCGCAGCCTCAAATCCTGGGCTCAAGTGATCCTCCTGCCTCAGCCTCCTATAGGGACTATAGGCATGCCACATCATGCCCAGCTGAATGCTTCATTTTTACATGAGTTATTTAGACATGTACTGCTTAATCTCCAAATATTTGTGTATTTTCTAATTATTTTTCTGTTATTGATTTCTAATTTATTTTCACTATGATCAGAGAAATACTCTCAATGATTCCAATTCTTTGAAATTTATTGAGAATTGCCTTATGATTAACATGTGGTACATTTTGATGAATGTTCCATGTGTCCTTGAAAGACTGTGTGTTCTGCAGTTGTTGAATATAACGTTGTACATGTATGTAGGTCAATTAGGTCAAATTGCTTACTTGTGCTGCTAAAAGCTCATATACACTATATATATATATATAGGTTTTTTTTTTTGAGAAAATCTCACTTTGTCACTCTCAGAAGAGTGCCATGGTGTCATAGCTCACAGCAACCTCAAATTTCTGGGCTTAAGCAATTCTCTTGCCTCAGCCTCCTGAGTCGCTGAGACTACAGGTAATTTTTTTGCTTTATTGCTTTTTTTTTTCAGCTACTGGGACATGTTAAATTCTCCAAGTTTGTGAATTTGTCTAGTTCTCCTTTTAGCTCTTTCTTTCTGCTATATATATTTTGAAGATATACTCTTAGGTGTACTGAAAATTTCGGATTTTTTTCTCCCATTTGAATTGACCTATTTTAAGATCTTGAAATGTTCTTTACAAGTAATAATACTTTCTATCTTAAGGTCTGCTTATTTGTCATTATATACCCATAATATATCTATTACCTTAGTGTTTTCATAGCATATCTTTTCCTATTCTTTCATTTTCATGTTTATAAATAGCTTATAGTTAGGTATTGTTTTTTAGACAGTTTGACCATCTTTAAGTGGAGTATTTAGTCTATTTACATTTAATATAATTCCTGATAGAAGTGAGTTTGTCTCCTGTATTCTGTTTATCTTTGTCCTGTCTGGTCTGTGTTTCTTAATTCTTTTTTTCTTGTTGTGTTTATATGAAGCAAGATTTTGTATGTGTGGGGGTTCTATCTTTTTTGTTCCTTCTTTGCTTTCCTTTCTTTGTTTTCACTTTCCTTTGATTGTGATAATGATTTTGTCAAAACTTGTCAAACTATACATTCAATACACATGCATTTAATTTTATGTACATTATACCTCAGTAACGTAGTTTTTTTTAAGGAAAGCTAATAAAAGTTAAATAGAATATTGAAAGGAAGAGAATTTTTCTTTCATATGTTCAATTTGAAATTTATTCCTTTTCATTTTATTTCTTTTTAAACTATCAATGGTGTTTATCACTAATGTGTTACTATCAATTTAGTTTCCATTTCTAAAATTTTTTTCTTTTATTTCTAATACTTTCTTTGGTTTTTCAAGCTCCATTTTTACATTTTATCATTCCCTTTTCTTTCTACAATAATATTATTTCTGAGTTATTTTGATCTGGATTTAAATTGTTCTTTTGTAATTTCTGTTATTTTTAAAATTTCTGTTAGCCTGTTTGTTTAAAATACTAGAATATAGTTTTCCTTTGTTTTATGGGCATGTCTTTCTGGCTTGTTCTCATTGCTTGAAAGAATATTATAATATTTTTCAATAGGTTTAACTGATTTTCTTTCCTATTCTTATATTCGGTAAGATGAGTTTTCCTGTACTAGATGTCAAAACCGCCAGTGCAGCTTTCCTAGCTTCAAGGTCTAGAGTGTCCTCTTCTGTATTTTATTTGCAGGGTTGAAAAAATATTGTGTTCTCTGATATGAGCTACCTTTTCTTTTTCCCCTTTTCCTCCCCTTTTCTTTCCATTGCCCTATTTTCCCACTAAATACAGGGGCTTTTTTCTAGAAGTGATATTTGGACCCAGAATCCAGATCATGCCAGCATTCTCTGACTTGATGCGATCCCCTTGCAGTTACCTACAAATTGTAGTCTACAGAGTTCCTCCCAGTTTGACCTATAGTCACTGTAAGAGTATGCCTGTAATGCATATAAAGGTAAAGGATTTCTAGTAATACCCAAATTATATATAATCACTATGGAGAGCTACCTAGTAGAATAATGTGCAAAGGTTATAAACAGGCAATCTACAAGGAGGAAACCTGCATGTCAAATAAACATATGACGCAGGGCATGGTGGCTCACACCTGTAATCCTAGTACTCTGGGAGGCCAAGGCTGGTGGATTGTTTGAGCTCCCAAGTTTGAGACCAGTCTGAGCAAAAGTGAGACCCTCGTCTCTACTAAAAATAGAAAAACTGAGGCAAGAAGCTCACTTGAGCCCAAGAGTTGGAGATTGATGTGAGCTATGATGGCATGCCCTCTACCCAGGGTAATGGCTTGAGACCCTATCTCCAAAAAAAAAAAAAAAAAAAAAAATAGAGCAACCAAATAAACATATGAAAAGGTGCTTCATCTCACTCATAATTGGAAATGCTTCATCTCACACATAATTAAAAACATATGGAAAGGTGCATAATCTTACCCATAATTGGAAATAGTTCAATCTGATTCAATACTAAAAAGGTTCACAACAATGTAATATAATAATTACAACAAGAAGAATAAAATCTTAGCATCTGTCAAAGGTATTCTGAAAAAAATAAAGCCAGAAAAAAAAATCTAATGACAAAAGAAAATTGCATATTTAGTGTTCACTCTCTCTCTGTGGTCTGTGGGCCTTTGCTTATACTATTCCCACATCCCAGAGTATTCTTTTCCATCTTTTTATCTAGCTAATTCCTAGTCATCCTTCAGGTTTTATTTTAACTGTCTTCTCTTTCAGGAAATATTATCTAACTCTTTTAGACTGAGACAGATGGCTCTATTATCTTATAAGGTACATATGAGATGTGTGTCCTTGGCATTTTGTACTTTCCTTACCATAGCATTTTCCAAATATTACTGTGACAGTCAGTTTCATATGTCATCTTGGCTAGGCTGTAGTATCCAGTTATTTAATCAAGCATTAGTCCAGTTACTTCTGTAAAGGTATTTTGTAGTGGTAATTAACAGATATAATCACTTGACCTTATGTAAAGGAAAATTATCCTCCATGTTCTGGGTGACCTCCCTAATATGGTCATCCCTTGGTATCCATGGGGAGTTAGTTCCAGGACCTCCTATAAATACCAAAATCGGTGGACTTAAGTCCCTGATAGGAAATGGCATAGTATTTGCATACAACTTATGTATATACTCCTATATACTTTAAATCATCTCTAGATTACTTATAATACATAATATAATGCATGTACTATGTAAATGAATATTATACTATATCCCATACTATACCATTTAAGAAATAATAAGAAAAATGTTTGTATATTTTCAGCATAGATGTGATTGTTTTTTCTGAATCTTTTTAGTCTGTAGTTGGTTGGACTCCCAGGTATGAAACTCATGGATACCAAGGGCATCCCATAGTTAAAAGGCATCTGCCTTAAAAGCAGACCTTCCTTCCCTGAGGAAGAAGAAATTTTACCTGTAAATTGTAGTGTCAGATTCTGCCTGAGAGTTTAGAAACTAGAATATTCTCTTCCTGATGGCCTGCTCTATGGATTTTGGACTTGCCTAGCAGACTTCACAACCTTGTAAACCAATTTCTCATAGTAAATCTATTTATATCTATATATCTAAATATACATACACATATATACATACATAGGTGTACACACATACATTCAGTGGTTCTCAACCTTCCTAATGCTGTGACCCTTTAATACAGTTCCTCATGTTGTGGTGACCCCCAATCATAAAATTATTTTCATTGCTACTTCATAACTGTAATTTTTCTTCTGGTATGAATTGTAATGTAAATATTGGATATGCAGGATGTGTTTTCCGAGGTCGTGACCCACAGGTTGAGAAACACTGTGACTATATGTACTATTCTGCTTCTCTGGTAGAACCCTGCCTATCACAATTACTATACCAGATATAATTACCTCTTTTCATTCACATCAGACTGTAAATACCATTAAAGCAGAAATGCTATCTGGTTCACCTTGCCATTCCTAATGTTTGGAATATAGTATGTAGTCAAAAAATTGTTGAATGGGCAAGTAAATTTTCTACTGAGATAAAAGAATATGAGAGATTTTCAATATGAAAATTCTCAATCCAGCTGTGGGGAATTCTGCTTAGTGCACTATGGGATTGAAGAAGGAAAGGGCTAAAAGCCTTCTAGATACTTCTAGTAAGTTCTTAGGAATGCCAAATAATAACAATTTATTCCTTAGGGAAATCATCCTCTTGATAAATCACTAGAGTATCCATCAAGTTTTCAAAGTTGTTGCAAACACTGACAAAAAGTAAGACAATTCTAGGAGTTAGTGATTTCTATACTAAAAACAAAGATTCAACAAAATATTACTTATTCAATGAAACATTACAGACACTATCTTGTAGGTATTACAAATTTTCAAAAAAGAACGTTCAACAAGATGGTGCTTTGTTGGTGCATCCTCCAGAGGGGAGAAGCCCTGTGTCTTCCCAAGATGAAAGGGACAGAAGGGGAAACTCTCCACTTAAGGTCTTTTATAGGCACTAATCCATTCATGGTGTCAATAAATTTTGATACTTAAAAGAAATGGAAATTTTAATGTATCAAGTGGCCCATAATTGCATATTTTAGGAGTCTGATTCCATTTTTAAATTCTAATGAAAACATGAAAATAGAGTTTCAACTGATTCAGCACGAATGATAGTATAATAACCTAATATGATAA
This sequence comes from Otolemur garnettii, assembly GCF_000181295.1. NCBI lineage: Eukaryota > Metazoa > Chordata > Mammalia > Primates > Galagidae > Otolemur > Otolemur garnettii. The sequence continues at coordinate 43,817,034 of NW_003852396.1, forward strand.
TTGCAAAAGAATGAATCAGTATCTTGGCTTCTATTAAAGAACAGATATTACCTTGTAGGTATTCCAAAATTAAAAAAAAAGGCAGAAGAAAATCTGATGACAATACAAAAATGACATCAGAACTTAAAAAATGCTAAAGATTGAACTTAAAAAAAACCCAACCCTCCCAAAGTCTGAAGGCTTATTATACCTGTAGAGTCTGGGAACTGATAAAGACACGTTGACACAAACATTTTCAGACCCCATCCCAATGCAACTGAATTTGAATCACCAGGGCTCAGGTCTGAGTATCAACTCTTTACTGTTCCTGAGGGGATTCTCATGTATAGCCAGTTCTGGAAAGCAACGCTAGTCCTTACATTACATATTTCTTTTCTTTCATCTCATTGGTCAAGGTCAGCTTTCTGCAGGAAGCTGTGATTTCTTTCACCTATTAGCAAGATATCATTGTTTCCTTTTGTTTATTAGCTCCCTTAATATGGTATTTGATCCAAGTGTATTAGTTGTATAGAGCCATGAAATTGAGTTTGGGAAAGAATGGAGAAACAGCAATACAATATTTCATTTCTCCCCACACTGGCTCTTAGATCCTGCTTTGTTACATTAGTTCAAGTGCTCTCTCATACACAACAGATATGTTAATATAAAAATACAAATCTATATGTAACACTGGCAAGATCGATCCTAGGACTTTTTCTGGGAAGGTATTGAAGCTCACTTGGATTGAACCACAGCTAAAGATTTTCCTACTGATAAATTTGACATAATAAAATTCTTGACCTAATGCTTTAGGAAAAAGTTTAATTAACAGTAAGCACCCTATGCTTAGAATAAAGATCTAGTTCTCAAGATTCAAAGTTCAAATCTCAGTTCACCAATGATGTTAGATGTAGATATTATTTTCTCAATAACATCTCACCAATGTTATTTAGAAAAGCTGATTCACTTTTCCACATCTAGATGTCTCATCAGTAAAATGAAAATATGATATCTCATATTGAATAATAATAGCTAATAGTCATTAGGTGCTATGCTAAATGGAAGGCAAGTGGGAAAACAAAAGGAAATGTTGATGATCATGCAATTACCACAGCTTTGAGTCATCTTAGGGAATAGCCTGATGATTACATCTTAGGAAGAAAAAAAATATGGCTCTAATAAGAAAATTTTCTCAGAATTACATCAAAGGAAATACAAAATATGGATAGTCTTGTTTCAAAAAATCAACGATACCAATATATTGATAACTATCTATCTGGAATCAAAGAAGGTATCTTTTGTCTGTGGCAGATTGCCATTTCCAATGGTGGCTGCAATAATATTACCACCTACATGATTTTTGAAAACTTTGACATTTTCCCATTAATAAATGGAGTTTATATTTCCTCCTCTTAATTCTGGATAGTTCAATTACTATATTATAAGATTTCTGAGGCTAGGTTTTAAAAGGCAGTACAGATTTTGCTTACTTTGTCTCTTAGAATTCTTGCCCTTGGAATCCAATTCATCTTTCTATGAGGAAGCCCAGGCCACCCACTGGAGGGAGCCATGCAGAGAGAAACCAAGGTTTCTAGCTCTCAATAGCCGGATGACCTCCTAACTGACAGCACCACCCAGTTGAGTAAACCATCTTGGAAGTGGGTTTTCTAACCCTCAACCAAGCCATCCCCCACTGATGCAGTGTGGAGCAGATGCAGGCCTTCCTTGCCAAGCTCTGCCCAAATTGCAGATTTCTGAGGTAAATTGATGATTGCTTTTGTTTTATTCCACTAAATTGTGAAGTGGTATGTTATGTAGCAGTAGATTATAGAATGTTGCCTAATTCTCTAGAACATGTATATGTTAATACTACATGTCAGCAGCATTTCTTTAATTACCCTATTGGAATGTTCGGATGGAGTAACTGGGCATTCAGTTCTGCTGGAGAAGGTTACTCAGAGCAGAGAATAATGGCTTGAAATTTAGGTACTGGCTATCTTAGTGTTGTGTTATAATAAAATATCTATCTTTTGTTGTGTTATAACAAAATATCACAGACTGGGTTATTTATAAACAGTAGAAATTTACTTCTCACAGTTCTGAGGGTTGGAAAGCTCAAGATCAAAACACCAGCAGGTCTGGTGTTTGCTGAGGGCTGCTCTGTGCTCCTAAGATGTTGCTTTGTTAGTGTTTCCTCCTCTTAATTCTGGATAGCTCAAGAGGTGTACAATTCTACTGGAGAATGTTACTCAGAGCAGTGCTAGGATTCCTGCTTGAAATTTAGGTAGTGGGTATCTTAGTGTTTGTTGTGTTGTAACAAAGTATCACAGACTGGATAATTTATAAACAATAAATTTTGTGAAGCAAAATGGGACAAGCACCATGTCTTCACAAGACGAAAGGGATGCAAGGCGGGACCCTCCACTAAGCTCTTCTCACTCCGCGGTATTACTGCCAGCATGGCACCCTTGAGTCCTGCCCTGTCCCATTCTCCCATCACATGCACGAGTGCAGGGGCAGCTTCACACATTAACAACTGTAACTAGAATGGCTAGTTACAGTTTGCCATTCTGCCATTTTCATATCAACATTTTCATGAACATTGGAGAAACACCAATGAACAATAATTACAAACCTCCAAAGACTATAATAAACAATCAGAAAATGGTGCCCTTGATATCTGGGAGTTCTTATGATGGGGTTTCTATCATCAAGAAAAAGCCTAATGAAGGGAAAGTCTGGGACAAGGGTGACTTCTAGTCAATGTTCAAATCATTCCTCTTCCTCTGATTCCCAAGACCATTTGATGTCATAAGCCTAGAGATGCAAATTCTGAGTCCTTTGCCAAGTCATTATCCTTTAAAGGGGTGGGTGAGAAAACCTACATTAATATTTTAATAAATAAAGCCCTCTAAAAATTAATAAATCCAGGACACATAGCTTCATTTCATCTGACATTTACTGAATATCTACTATGTGCTGGGCAAAAAGTTAGCACAAGTGACAATCTTGCCATCAGGATCATGCACAGACCAATGTGGAAATAGACATATATGGACAGATTTCACCTTAATGAAGCGCTGGCTATGCTTTATTTGAGATATAAACAGGTACTATGAGACGGAATAGAGAGGAATCATTTCTTTTTAGAAGAGAGGAGCAGAGAGAATAGGTACCATTCAATCTGAGCCTTGAACTCTAAGAGAAAAGGGGGAAGGACATTGTAGAAAGTTTGGCATGTAAATGGCACAGAGGAATAAAAGCATGACTTGTCTCCCTCAGAGCCCTGGAGTCTCACACGGCGATCTCAGGAATTGCTGAGGGATAGGGAAAGTTATGGGTTGGATTGTGCTCCCCAAAAAGGGTGTGAAAATTTTAACTCCCAGTACTGCAGAAGTAACTAAGTTAAACTGAGGTCTTTAGGGTGAGCCCTAATCCACTATGATTGATGTCCTGATAAAGGAAAATTTGGACACGGACAAGCACAGAGAGAAGACAGTGTGAAGAGACACAGGAAAAATGCCAAGTGAAGACAGAGGATTGTAGTGATGAGTCTACAAACCAAGGGATGACGAAGATGCTGGCAAATCAGGTGACTCTGGGAAAGGCAAGGAGGGATTCCCTTACAGATTTCACAGGGTCCTGCAACACCTTGATCATGGCTGCTTTCCTACAGAACTGTGTGGCAATATACTTCCGCCATTTCAAGCCACTCAGTTTGTGGTACTTGGCTGTAGCAACTCTAGAAACTGATGCAGGAAATAAAGAAGGGTCTGTTAGGGTTCTGGGCTGCCCATTTATATTTTAAACATGGGGTTTCTAATTTTAGGTTGCTGCTTACGATTTTGCTTGAAAAGCAGGATTTCAGTGGTGAAAAAGAACACAAAAACAACAGATATGGAGCCTCGGTCAAATGGCTTAAAAAACCAAGATTTATGGGTCACATATCAAATATTACTAAAGTTTGGAGGTGATGCGAGATTCCTGTGCAATTTAATAGAGGCTTTGATTAAGGTTCTGATTCCCATTTCTCTGTAGTTTTCTGTAAATTTCTCCTGTATTGCTTTCCTCCTTGGTCTGGCTCTCAGATGCTCAGATGTCCCAGATGCTCAGGAGGCTGAAGAAACAGGATCTATGATAGCAAAATGTCTGCTATAGTTCCATGATTCACTTCACAAGGCACTATCCAGAGTAGGGAAGTAATACTAGCTTTGATCTGGTATTCCCAGCACTGGTCAGTTTAGGGCTGGGTTATGGATCAACTGTGGCAGGAGAGGATTTCCCCCAATTGGCTTATCCCCCTGTTTCCATTAGCCTTACCTATATAAAAAATATCTCAAAATTTAGCGATTTGGCCAGGCGCACTGGCTCATTCCTATAATCATGGCACTCTGGGAGGCTGAGGCAAGAGGATAACTTGAGCTCAGGAGTTTGAGACCAGCCTAAGCAAGAGTGAAATTCTGTCTCTACTAAAGATAGAAAAACTAGCTGAGCATTGTGGCAGGTCCCTGTAGTCCCAGATGCTCAGGAGGCTGAAGAAAAAGGATCTCTTGAGCCCAAGAGTTTGAGGTTGCTGTGAGCTCCGATGTCACAGCACTCTACCCAGCATGACAGAGTGAGACTCTGTCTTAAAACAAACAAACAAACAAAACAACAACAACAAAAAACAACTTAGTGACTCAAAACCACAATAATTTACTTGCTCATGACTCTGTGGGTCCGTATAGTGTGGCATTGGCTAGGCTCACTCATGCATTTAGGCTCCCTTGGGAACTCAGCAAGGGGATGGCTAGTCTTGGATGTCTGTCAGTCACATCTGCTATTGGTCATGGGTGCCTTGGGTATCTTCTCCATGTTCTTTCCAGCAAGCCAGCTTGGACTTGATCACACAAGCGAGCATCCATAAGGGTGAGAACAGAAACTGTAAGACCTTGTGACATCTAAACTTGGTTATGTGACTGTGACAGATTTTTGTCACATTACTTATTGGTCAAAGCAAGTCCCTACATCTTGATGGAAAAGCTAAAAAAAAAAAAGTCATTATTTAAAATCCATCCTACCCACCATTGTAACTGGAGAGGAGATAATGAATTTCATCCAAATCACACAGCTCCTTAACAGGATAGACCTGAAGAAAGCTGGCTAGAGGCTAGAGAGGAGGCTCAAATCAGGTTGTGGTAATTATACCTGAATAGAGCTGAGAAAAATGAAAAAAAAAATTACATTGTGGGGGGCTTTGATGACATGCTAAGTGCACTTGATTATCTAGGCTCCTGGTTGTCACCCTTTTTTCCCTACGACAACATGGTTGATGAATATAAGTAGTACACAGAATTTAAAAATGGTTCACCATGGTATGACGGTCTGCAGAGTAGGGGTGAGGAATATTTCCTACAGGGGCTGCATCAGACCCTCCATTCACTTGCGGATTAGATCTGCCTTGGCTGTAACTCAGTGATAGGTAACAGAGAGCTGCTGATGTCTTCCTCCTAAGTACAAGGGAGATTTTCGGCTCTGAGATTCATTCAGTCTTAAGGTGCTCCTGTGACGGCTCTGAGTTATAACCACCTGCCTTCATTTCCCCTGGTGTGCACATATGCTGCTAATTTGGGATTTTTCTGATTCCCACAGGGCACTATTCCCATAAGCAACATTTCTTCCTGAAGGCCAAGTTCTTGGGACCCAGTGTACTTTTGGGTACTCACATACCATTCTCATTGCCATGGCTTTATCCTGCTTTCTGGCTTTGACAAGGACAGCCCCAGGTCAGCTAAATCACTTTCTGGACCTCAGTTAGCTGGGTGGCCATGGTCCAGTTCTCTTTCTTCCCAGAAGTCTCCTCAATACTTCCTCCACTTGACAAGGCCCCCAATGCCTAAATGAAGATGAACATGAACATATTGGGTAAGGGGAGGGTGGTATCTCTGTGGCAGATGAGCTGTAGTTACAGGGTCCTGTCCTGAGTATTCATTCACCTCTGTTGCTAGTCTGCACACAACTTGTAGAAGAAACATGGGATTCACCTTGTTAGTAGTGAATGTAAGTAAGTGTATTTATTAAGTAAGTAAATTAATAATGGAAATAGATAACACTGTATAGTATCTCCCTAGACGGAAAAGCTTAGTGATGTGGAAAATGTCCCCTGGTGGATAAATCCTCTCTTCTGCACTCAGGGTCCTGGTTCTTCTGCACTCAGTACAAGTGGTGATCAGGCTTCCTAATCTTAGGTCCTTGCCATATGCTGATGGAGGGTACCTGAGCCAAGAGGAGGAGTTTAGAACAGGGGAACCTCTCTATTAAACTGAGTAGGAATAAGCCTCTGAGGAATCCTGTGGCATTCTGGGGTAGAGCAGCAATGAGGGTTGGGGGTGTGGAAGGGAGGGATGGTGACGGGGGAGAGGGTTGTAGAAGTGAGAGAGGGAAGAAGAAGACCCTCTACCACCTCCCCTGGTGCTCTTCCCAGTTGAAAATCTCACCATGGAGCCTGCAGCTTGGTTTCTGCAGGACTCCTGGCTATGCCTTCTCCACGAGGAATGACAAGGGAAGCCTTAAGTGTCTCTGGCTTAATTCAGTGGTGGCTGCGCCATTTGGACAGCTCATTTCTGCTCCCACATCCCATTAGAGGCAGCCCTTGCTCACCTCCATTTGGCTAACAAGACTGGGCACTGGAGGAAACAGAGGCTATTTACAGTAAATTATTCAATTAGAATCAGGAGCAAGGGCAGCTTTTGCCATTGGCTGACAGGCCAATCCCAGGGCAGCTGAAGATCAGCAGGATTGTTTAATCTACAGAGGCCATTAAGGCTGTCAATAAGGGCAGCGTGAAAAGCAGTCGAGGGGTGTGGCTCGACAGTGGCTTCAGCAGCAGCCTTAGGACCCAGAGGAAGTAACTGGAAAGGGATGATGGAGGATAAGGAGGGAATGGCTGCGAGGCAGGTCTGGCTTCATGCCTGCGCCTCTGCAACCTCTAACCTTTTGGTTCTCATCCTTGGATGCTCATTGGAATCTCCAAGGAGCTTTATGAAATGCTAATACCTGGGTCCCACCTCCTCCCTCAGAAGCTGATTGAGTGGGTCTAGTTTGTGGCTTGAGATCAGGGTTAGGAGGCTGCTCAGGTGAGGAGGCCAAAAGGGAATGCAGAGATTTTATCATTTCATAGTGGAGAACTGGAAGGACCCCTACAGAGCATACCTTCTCAAGGTGAAGAAACAGGCCAAGAGGGAAAGGTCACCTCGATTAGTGACAGAGGACCAGAACCTCTTGAGTTCCCAGGCTGATTAATTTTCCCATTTACTGCTCTTCTTTCACTTACTAGTCATGTGGCCTTCATCAAGTCTCAGTTTCCTCACTGTCACCTATTGTACTTTGTGTTGCTACAAGGATCGGAGTTCATCAAGATACTGGGCAGAGGGAGAGAGAATACACATAAGAGATGTGGCTTTAGGTGTAGGATTTCAGATGGATTATTTGTTTATTTATTTAGAAACAGAGTCCCACTCTGTCACCTTGGGTAGAGTGCTGTGGCATTAGAGCTCACAGCAACCTCAAACTCTTGGGCTCAAATGATCCTCCGGTCTCAGCCTCCTGAGTAGCTGGAACTATAAGTGCATGCCACAATATCTGGCTAGCTTTTCTATTTTCTTAGTAGAGACAGCCCTTGCTCTTGCTCAGGCTGGTCTTGAACTCCTGAGCTCAAGTGATACACCCAGCTCGGCTTCCCAGAGTGCTAGGATTACAGGTATGTGCTACTGCACTGGGTTCTCAGATAAGATTATTTAAATGACAGGGGAAGGGTTGAAGTGGACAAAACATCAATGTTCAAAACCCTGGACACTTTACCCTTTTCCCCCAAAGGCTATAGGGAAATCTGTTCAGGGTGATGTGAGATCCCTGTCAGGTTGCATCTCTCCTTGCTGGGGTCAAATACAGTCCCATTTATCTTCTAGGGAGCCAATAGCCATGAATCCTTTACTACTCTTTCTTTTGCTCTTAGTGATCAGCTAGCTAGTCCAGGGCTGGCATGCACCTAATTCATAATCAAGAAGGTTGAGGGATAAGTGAGTGTATGGACTATGGTTCCTTATAAACTTGGTCTCTGTTCTACTTTCCCAGAAAATACCTCCCTCAAGGTTCTGAAATGAGCTTTTCATAACCCTGAAAAGCTACAATCCCAACTGTCTTTCACCCTTGTAAAAACATGCCTCATTGCCGCACTTCACTTTGCTTCAGTCTTAACGATTCCACAAGGAATTCCAATTCATGATCCACATGACAAAGGTATTGCCTTATAGAGCCTGAAATTCCTTCCTTCCTTCCCTACAGAATGAGACTTCAGTAACAATGTGACTATTTGGAGTCTTGCACTGAGCAGAGCTTATCTATAAGTGATATGTTTCATGTTGAATTAAACCATGGGGTCTTACCAACATACCTTGGAAGTCACTTCATCCCTTTTGTGTCCACGTCCAGAGCACCTTGCTAGCCAGTCTACATGTGACAGTAATAGGCCCAGGTATTTGACCTCATTTACCAGGACAGGAACATCTGTTGCTTGCCTTGAGCCCAAGAGTAGAACTACTTCTTCTGATCCCTTTGTCTCTATAATAATGAGGCACAAGACATAGAGGGAAATGAAAACTGGGATGGCTAGAAGTGGAAGCCAGGAAGCCCACTGGAGACTGTCCAGGCAGCAGCCATTAAAGCCAGGTCTGTGTACAGTTGGCAGCAAAGAAATTTGGAATCAGGTTGCAAGCACGGGCATGGACTCTCAAGGCCAGATAGGGAAGAAGGAGAAGAGAAAAGAAAGGTTAGGAAAAAGACATTTTACCCTGGGCAAGCTGCTTCTAGGATGAAACTAGCAATTAAGCTAGGACTGGTCCCCAAGGCAGCCATGGTATAAGACCGAAAAGAGCTCAGTAGCCCCAGCTGTGAAAACCAGAAGTCAGAGCTCATGGAGGCTCATGGTACATTCTTTGCAGATCAGCCAGGATTACAGATTCTGATCTGCTCCCTCCTACAGGGCAGCACTTGTCCCAGAAGAAAGATACTAAGGAATTTTCTCAACCTGACCCAGGATGACCAGACCCTCCAGTAATAAAGCTTCTACACTCTGGGTCCTCATCCTCCACAGGACAGTGCTTAGGCAAGAGAGGAAACACGTGGAATGGTTCTGTCAAGGCAGCTTTAGGAAAAGCCCTTATGCTTCTGGACTCCCCCTGAAATGGCTACTGGGGAACTGGTAGTACCCTGGCTCGATAGGTTAGATGGCATGGGAGGTAGGGCTGCCCTACAGACCTAACTGGGGCTTTCTGCAAGGCTGCTGCCTTTGCTGCCAGTGTTCAAGGTCTCTACACAGTGTTCATAGCCTTGACAATACTAGCATCTCCTTCTACGTACCATCCCCTCCAGGAACTGCAGCATTCCATATTATGAGGCCAGAGGGTAAGAACTGAAAACCAGCTGACTTTAGATAGGAAAGCACTAGCAAGCTAGCAGCCTGGGGCAGAGGCCAGAGGCCAGATGAATCCATCTGAGGAGACAAGTCCTGGGTCTCTATGCAATCACCCAATTTATTATAGGCTTCTCTCAGGAAAGCATCCTTTTGTGGCTTGTCTTTTGGCACTAACAAGGAATATTACCTTGTGCAGGGTCACATTACCTCTCTGGGCCTCTGTTTTCTCACTTGTTAAGTGCGGCATTGAAACTAGACCAACTCAACAACTCTCACAGCCCCAACACTCTGAGAGCCCTCCCGCCCCCATTTCCTATCCAGCCTGGACCCTGTTTCTGTCTCCTCTGAGTCCTCAATGATTCCTGTGCTTCTTTTCTCTCTGTGACCCAGTTCATCTTTTCTGTATCACTCTAGTTTGCCCATTAACCATCTGCACTTAGCTATTTATTAGCCAAGGTGTTCATTATTATTTGCATAGCTGTTAATAGTTTCTGGAGCTTCTTCACAGAGATTCTTTCATTAATCCTCATAAAAAAACTTGACCTGCAAAAACCCTACACAGCTCAGTTCCGAAGGGGCCTGCTTTGGTCACTGAACCTCAGGGCTATCTTTCTTGGATCAAGCCTTTCTCTTTATTATCCTGACCCATCTATGTGAGCTGAACTAGTTTCAAATGAAAACTTACTTCCACAGGGATCTTTAAAGATGATGATGCTTTTTAAATAGGAATTGATTAAATCTTTTCCTTCAGTATTAAAAGCTATAAACCAATTTACGTCTTGCCAGTTTTCAGATTCACAAATACCGAAAGCAGACTGCATTCTCCCTTAGTTGCTCAAAAGGCAAATGTCCAGGCTGACCCAAATTGAAGTGGTGATGTCCTAAGCCATTCTTCCTTGAAGATCTCTGAGTGGTCACTGGCCACAGCCCTCCCTGATGTCTAAAGCCAGGAGCTTTCTGGGAGACCATCGTGTATGAGAAGAGTAGAGGTGGCCAGCACGTAGAGAGTATTTTGTAAATACTTCTAACTCAGGAAGTCGGTGCTCTGGTCTACTCACCCTCATTGCTTCCTTACATGTTACAAGGATGTGTCCCAGCTTCTTTCAAAACCCGACCCTTCCAGGCTCTGGGCCGATCCTCTCTCATCCTCCTGTTTGTCACTCTTGGATCACTTTGCCTGGGCCATTCCCATGAGTGCACAAACGTGCCTGAAATGTGCCTGTTGTCAGCCGCCTTCATGCTCTTCTTGACTTCTCATCTCACTGCTGGGGGTTTTGTATTTTCCTCACCTTCCATTCTCTCTCCAACTTGCTTCAGTCACACCAGTGAAATAGCTCTTGAAAAGGTCATTAATAGTTTCCTTGTTGTCAAACCCAGGGGTTACATTTCTGGCCTCATCTCACTTGATATCTCCTGCATTTTTGATATAGCTGATCATTCCTCTTTATTCAAATTTATTTTGCCTTTGATGACTCCATTTTTCACCTCATTCTTCCCCCCTTAGTCGACATTTTTTTCTTAATTTCCTTTCCCAGCTCCTCTTTCTCTTTTAGATCTCTAAATCTTATTTTCATTTTTAAAATTATTTTTTATTTCAGGTTAGTTTGAGGATACAAAGTATTAGGTTATGATGCTTGCATTTGCTAGGTATAGTCCCTGTTGCAGTTGTGTGTCCTGCCCCCAGGAGGTGTGCCATATACCCTCACATTGTAAGTGGGAGCACACCAATCCCCCTCACTCCTCCCCTCCTCCTGCCTCCGTCCTCCTCCCTCATCTTGAATTGAATTGAGTTTTAGAGAACCCCAGTGCTCCCCCCAGATCCTCTACTCTTCTCTGCCCCATTTCTCTGAGTGAGCCTCTCTGCTTCCGTGGCTGATGACTCCTACATTTAGTTACCTTCTGAGCTCCAGACTTGTAATTAAATTGCTTCTTTGACATCTCCACTTAACATTTAGCATGACAAAAACAGATTAATGCTTCTCCTGTGAGCAAATAGTTAACAAAACTCTTCCTTTCTGCATAAGAACCTGACTTTTGAACTCTCAGCTCTTTTCTAATAACCAGAAGAGGGTAAGAATGTCAACTATGTTACTAGGCAACACTGCTTAGAATAAAAATGACCTGACTGGTAATCCGAACCTGGAGTGGGAGGAAGCATAAATGAACCATAAATACCAGTCAGGAGACTATGGTTTGGGATCTTTCCTGAGTGCAATAATTCTTGTCATTGCCATGAATCTTCCCCGGGAAACTGGAAGCTATGTCTTTGGAGTTGTTATGGAGATACTGGGTTAGGCAATGAAGCTACCAAGCCAGAGAAGCCCCTGCATCTGACTGATGTAAATCCCAACTGCTGGCATCTGGGCTGTCATCAGATGAGAAGATGGTTTCTGGGCAACTGAATACAATGAAGCTGTTGGACAGCTTTGAGGACTCCAACAGAAAAGAAACCCAAGATGAGCCCTGCCGGAACATTGGGATTTCTCTCCTGTAAGAAGACCTTAACAAATGTGGCTTATGGTGGTCTTGTGAGTTTCAATGTTTAGCAAAGCCTAAGAAGAACTCCCTTCCCCTAAAACTATTTCTAACCCTATATTTTCCATTTCAGCAAATAGCACAACCATTTGCTCTGATTCTCAAGGCAAACATCTAGGAGTTTTCTTTGATTCTTCTCTTTTACTTAGTTCCAATCACGTAATTCATCAGCAAATTGTTAGTTCTACACCCAAAATATATTCTATATCCATCCATTTCTCCCCTTCTCCATCGTCATCACCTTAACCCAAACCATCCACATCATTCACTTGTTTCCATCCGTGGACCCATCAACCCATTCACCACACAGTAACCAGAGTAGAGTTTTAGAGACATCAATTAGATTATTTCACTCTCCTACTGAAGCTCCCATCATGTGGCTTTTCCCTTGGTCTTAGGATAAGCTACAAACTCTAGGGACTCTATGAACTCAGACCTAGGGATCCCACCTATTAGAAACCCCATCGGTATCCTAGGTTCAATCTCTGCTGTCCTCCTCTGTGTTGAGCATGCGTTAGGCACATCAGCTTGTTTTCTGTTCTGGAACACATCAAGTTCAACTTTCCCTTTGCAGTGACCATCTGTCTCTTCTGCCTGCGTTGCATTAGCCCTACATCTTCCTGTACAATCTCCTCTTTTCTTATGGTTTTCATTATCACAACTAAGTTGAATGGCAGTGGGACAAGCAATAATTGGTCAGCATGAAATTGAGACAATGAACTCATGACTGAAAAAGGAAGGAATTATAGGAAAGATGATAAGAGGGCAGTATGGAGTTAGAAACTTCATTTTGACATGTAGGAGAGACTTAAACATTTTGATGTTTCTGGGGGAGGGAGCCAGAAGGAGAGAAATGGGTAATATGGAGGAAAGTGAAGTACCTATAAAGAAGGAAGTTCCTTCAGCATATTTTAAATGCAGAATTCCTTTGAAGAGATAAAATATTTGATTCCTAGGGATTCTGGTTCCATTAACTTCCTTTTTGTTCTTATCACTTTATGAGCGTCTATAGATATTTGCAAATATCTTCTTATCGATCTGTGTGTAAACTGTGAGCTCTTTGAACAAAGTGGGTAAATCGTTTTTGTATCCCAGTGCTTAATGCAAAATAGCTTCCCTAATTAATTAATTAATAAGTTTATCTGTTCATTTTTTCCCCTAAGTGACAGTAGTGCCCTGGAACAACATGGCTTCAAATAAATGGGAAAGAAGGGACTATTAAAAAGAGAGGGAACAATGTAGATAGAGGGGTATGTAGATGCCAAAGAAAACTACTAACTTCATAAAAGAAGGAGCAGGAGCAGACAGAATCTATTTTCTCTGCTCCTTTACAGTCTTTGTCTACATATTGGCATACTTTAGCCAGGCATAGCTGCAACCCAGGCATCTACATAATTGAGTATTTGATTTTTAATGGTACTTTGAACGATTCCTTATACTGTTTCATCATTCTTCATAATTATTATTGTGATAGCTGCAGACTACCCCATCCAGTTAATGCTCCGCAATTTGTTTCATTGTTTTACTTTTCATACAGTTGGTTGTTTTCAATTTTTGCTATTATGGATAATGCTGCAAAGAAGAGTCCCATGCATACAGATCGAACCTCCTTTTGAGTTACATCCTTATTCAAAATTACAACGAGTGAAATTACAGGGTCAAAGAACGTGAGCCTTTTTTTGATTCTCAGCATATACTGCCATGCCCCACACATCTATTCCTTGCCAAGTGAATAGATATAAAAATATATCTTATTGTTCGATTTGAATTTGATTGCACGTGAACCTATGTTTGCTTAATGTTTACATTGTTTTCTGTTTATGCCTTTGCTTATGTAGCTATGGGAGCATTTGTGATGTTTTTATGTATATGTTATAATAAACTTTTAATATTATAGTTAATAGTCCAGTTTTCTAACATTTAAGACAAATACTTTTCCTGATGTCTTTATTTTCATTATGATTAGTTTGTTCTTGCACAGAAGTTATCTACTGATCGTTTCCTTTATGAATTCTTTCATAGATTAAAAGTTCAGACATGAGAATCTAAATAAACATAGAACAACTCTGTTCTGTGTAATTAACATGAAATTATTTAATAAATTCACAATTTAAAAATGTAATTGTTAATGTAACTTGATTTTTCCCCTAATCAGCAATCCAGTGGCAGCTTTGGAGTCCACATGTGATGAGTTTATAGAGCGACCTTATTGAAAGGGAGGGCAGACTCCTTGCCTTGCAGCTGCCTTTCACAGCAAGCACATTGTTTTAATGTAGACTGCATGCTGTTTGGTGGCTTGGTGATGGTAGAGAGGATGATGGGGATTTTAAATAGAGAAAAACTAAAGCCCTCCAAGCCAGAACCACATTATGATTTTCATGGGCCCAAGGCACTTTTGCTTAGTGAATGCCTTCCTTCATAAAAACTATTGACAACAAAATAAAAAATATTTTATAAACTGTTTTGTCATGAAGGCAAATATACTCCGGGGTAGATTAATTATTTTATGTTCAGTATTATTGTACTTTTTTCTTATTTTAAAAGAACTTAAAATGAAAGCATTTTTGTGGATCCCTACATGGTGCCTCTAATGCCTAATGGATAAGTCAACCCTGTCCCAAGTCACCTCTTAGCATTAATTAACTCTCTCTATTTAAATAATTGGATCTATTTCTTGCCTTTTCATTTTGTTCCTCAGATACACATTTCTATCTTATATTAGAGCCACAGTATTTAATAATTGCTGAACTAATAGGTGTTAGAGCTGTTGTATATCTCAGAGTTCTTTTAAGGTCTCTAACTACATATTCTTCCAAGTGAACTTTAGAATTTCTCTGTTTATTATGATAAAAAGGTCCTCTTGAAGTTGCACTGTATTTGTAAATTATCTTGTCATAGAGATAGGACATCTTTTTAAAGATAAATATTCTGTTCCATGCTGCAGAGAGAATTTAAGAGGAATGGAGATAGAGGCAAGAAATAGGGTAAAGAACCTTCACTTTGTTAGCATGAATTCCCAACTAGGAGCATTCAATGAGGCTTGGGACAGCTCCCACAAGCTACCAAGAAGTTCTAGGAGTGGGTCTTAAGCTAGCACTGTAGGAGAAATGCTTAGTTTGTTCTTAAGATTAGTAGAAATAGAATGCAATTGTAGGCATTCTAATGCTTAATTTGTTCATCAGATTAGTGGAAATAAAATACCTTGGGACAGAGACTAAAGACCATCATTTTGGCCAAACCCAACTCCTCCCAGTCTGGTAGCCTAAAGTGGCTAGAGTTTGGAAGTTCTTCATATCAGTTTTATGGATAAGTTTAAATAAGAAATTTTTTTTTTAGCCCATGCAGGTATCCTTGAGACCAATGAATAGTGGTAGGAATAGGGAGGAGAGATGAGAGGGTGGTGGTTGACCAATATATCACCATTTAGACCATCACTTATGACTGTCTTGCTTCTCTTCTTTTTTTCTTTCATGAGAAACATTTGATTTATCCTTGTAAATGCCTAACTCTATAGTTTCCAATATGAAAGACAGCTATTTTAGGACAGACTTGTACAATTCAGAGGCCTTTCCCCCTAAGTTCAAGTCTTTAATGTTGAAAATGAACAAGCACTATACTTTAAGTGAATGACTGACAGGTGTTGTCCGCTGTGAATAGACTAAAATATAAAGACCATTAGATTAAACTGAGTAAAATGTACAGAAAATTTGGGTAAATATTATGTTTTATAAATCATATGCAGAAATTATTCTTGGTAAGCTATTTCCCTTTATGAATTATGAGCAGGACCTAGCTGAAAAGATTTCTGTGCCTCCAAGAAAAAAGATGAAAGATGTGTGATCTCAAACTTCACAATTTTAAACACGATGTTTTACTGCAATTTTAATGTTATGAGGCCCATTGGTGCAACTTGTTGGAAAATCTAGCAGTGGGTTTGTGCCTGCCCACTCATCACACATCATTGTTTAATTTTAGTAATGGCTCAATGGTATGTAATAGCTGGCTCAATATTTTAAAAAATTTAATAATCAACTCTAGAAGCCAGTGTATGTTAGTTTCAGAATACCACCACCTACTACTCTTAATATAATGTTCTACAATCTGATAATTCCTAGAAGCTTCTGAAAGAACGTGTCATAACCGGTTAGTATGATAACCCACACCCAAGTTCTTCTTTTTGCCTTTCTTTGCCCAGGGGATGATAATAAATGACAGGATCTGGAGGAGTGGACCTAAATTTAGTGGTTTTTCTTTTTTATTGGGGGTTCATTGAGGATACAAGATGTGTCACACACTGAGACCCCACTTCCCTCCCTCTGCTCCTCCTTTCTCCCACCCCCTCCCGCTTTCTCTCTCTCTATGCTCTCCCCTTCCCCCCCTACCATGTCATTAATTGTCCTCAAATCAAGATTGAATACATAGGATTCATGTTTTATTCTTGTAATGCTTTACTAAGAATAATGTGTTCTATTTCCATCCAGGTTAATACAAATGCTGTGAAGTCTCCATTTTTTTTAATGGCTGAATAATATTCTATAGTATACATGTACCACAGCTTGTTAATCCATTCCTGGGTTGGGGGACATTTAGGCTGTTTCCACATTTTGGCGATTGTAAATTGATCTGCAATACAGTCTAGTACAAGTGTCCTTATGATAAAAGTTTTTTTTTTTTCCTTCTGGATAGATGCCCAATAATGGGATTACAGGATCAAATAGGAGGTCTAGCTTGAATTCTTTGAGATTTCTCCATACTTCCTTCCAAAAATGTTGCATTAGTTTACAGTCCCACCAGCAGTCTCCACATACATGCCAGCATGTGCAGTTTTGAGATTTTGTGATGTGGGCCATTCTCACTGGGTTAGATGATATCTCAGGGTGGTTTTGGTTTGCATTTCTCTGATAATTAAAGATAATGAGCACTTTTTCATATGCTTGCTAGTTGTTCATCTATCTTCTTGAGAGAGGTTCTGTTCATGTCTCTTCCCCATTGTATATGGGATTATTGGATTTTTTCATGTAGATTAATTTGAGTTCTCTATAGATTCTAGTTTTAAGGTTTTGTATGATTCAAAATATGCAAATATCCTTTCCCAATGTGTAGGTTGTCTATTTGCTTTGGTTGTGGTCTCCTTACTACAGAAGCTTTTCAGTTTAATTAAGTCCCATTTGTTTATTTTGGTCGTTATTGCAATTGCCATGGCAGTCGTCTTCATAAAGTCTTTCCCCAGGCCGATATCTTCCAATATTTTTCTTATGCTTTCTTTGAGGATTTTTATCATTTCATGCCTTAAATTTAAGTCCTTTCTCCATCTTCAATCAATTTTTGTGAGTGGAGAGAGGTGTGGGTCCAGTTTCAGTTTTTTCCGTGTGGATATCCAGTTCTCCCAGCACCATTTATTGGTGCACTTTCCCCCAGTGTATGTTCTTGTTTGGTTTATTGAAGATTAGATAGTTATAAGTTGTTAGTTTTATTTCCTGGTTTTCTATTCGATTCCAAATGTCTATGTCTCTATTTTTGTGCCAGTACTATGCTGTTTTGATCACTATAGCCTTGTAGTACAGCCTAAAATCTGGTATGCTGATGCCCCTGGCTTTATTTTTATTCCTATTACTATTATTAACTACTATTACTATTTCTAGTTTCATTCAAAATGCAGAATACTTTTTTCCAAGTCTTGAAATTATGATGTTGGTACTTTAATAGGGATGGCATTGAATCGGAAGATTGCTTTGGGAAGTATAGACATTTTAACAATGTTGATTCTTCCCAGCCATGAGCATGGTATGCTCTTCCATTTATTAATGTCTTCTGCTATTTCCTTTCTTAGGGTTTCATAATTTTCTTCCTCTTTTGTTAGGTATAGTCCTAGGTATTTCATTTTCTTTGAAACTATGGTGAAGGGAGTTGTGTCCTTAATTAGCTTCTCATGTTGGCTGTTATTGGCTTGAGATTTGAGATTTTGTGATGTGGGCCATACTATGTGGGCAGGTAGTATACAAAGGCTACTGACTTGTGGACATTGATTTTATATCCTGAGACATTACTGTATTTTTTGATGACTTTCAGGAGTCCTGTGGTTGAGTCTTTGGGGTTCTCTAAGTATAAGATCATATCATCAGCAAAGAGGGAGAGTTTGACCTCCCCTACTTCCATTCGGATGCCCTTTATTTCCTTGTCTTGCCTAATTGTATTGGCTAGAACTTCCAGCACTATGTTGAATAGTAATTGCAACAGAGGACAACCTTGTCTGGTTCCAGTTCTAAGTGGATTAGCTCCATTCAGTAAGATATTAGCTGTGGGTTTGTCATAGATAACGTCAATCAGTTTAAGAAATGTGCTGCCTATGCCTATACTCTTCAGTGTTCTAGTTAGAAAAGGATGCTGAATTTTATCAACTGATTTTTATGCATCTATTGAGAGGATCATATGGTCTTTGTTTTTGCTTCTGTTGATATAGTGAATAAGGTTTACTGACTTGCATGTATTAAACCACCCTTGCATCTCTGGGATGAAACCTACTTTATCATGATGTATGACTTTTTGGAAGATAAGCTGTAATTTATTGACTAAAATTTTGTTGAGAATTTTTGCATCTATATTCATTAGTGAAATAGGTCTGAAGTTCTTTTCAATTGCGTCTTTTCCTGGCTTGGGTATCAGAGTGATATTTGCTTCGTAGAATGTGTTGGGGGAAGATTCCTTCCTCCTCAATTTTTTGGAATAATTTCTGCAGTATGGAATAAGCTCTTCTTTGAAGATTGGCTAGAATTCTGGTGTGAAGCCATCTGGACCAGGGCATTTATTTGTTGGGAGATTTTTAATTGTTTCTTTGATCTCAGTGCTTGAAATTGGTCTGTTCAGGAGAACTATTTCTTCTGGGCTAAGTCTAGGGAGAGGGTGTGATTCCAAATATTGATCCATTTCCTTCACATTGTCAAATTTCTGGACATAGTGTTTCTGGTAATATTCAGGGATAATCTCTTGTATCTCTGTGGCATCAGTTGGTATTTCTTCTTTATCATTTCTGATTGAGGTTATTAGAGATTTTACTTTTTTATTTCTAGTTAGTCTGGCCAAAGGTTTATTAGTTTTATTTATTTTTTCAAAAAAAAAAAAAACCAACTCCTTGTTTCATTAATTTTCTGAATGATTCTTTTGTTTTTAATTTTATTAATCTCTGATTTAATTTTGGATATTTCTTTTCTTCTGCTGGGTTTAGGCTTAGATTGTTCTTCTTTTTCCAATTCCGTAAGGTGGTTTGTGAATTTGTTGATGCACTCTCTTTTTGTTTTTTGAATGTAGGCATCTAAAGCAATACATTTTCCTCTCAAAACTGCTTTTGCAGTATCCCACAGGTTTTGGTAGCTTGTGTCTTCATTGTTGTTGTGTTCAAGGAAATTAATGATTTTGTTTTTTATTTCTTCCTGCACCCATCTGTTATTCAGCATAAGGTTGTTTAATTTTCATGCATTTGTGTGGGGTTGTATGTTTTTTGGAGTTGAATTCCACCTTTAGTGCCTTGTGGTCTGAAAAAATGCAAGGTAAGGTAAAATTTCATTTCTTTTGATTCTGTTGAGGTTTTTTTTGTGTCCTAGAATATGATCAATTTTGGAGAATGATCCAAGGGGTGATGAGAAGAATGTATACTCTATCTTTAGGATGGAATGCTCGATATATGTCTATCAAGCACAGTTGTTCTAGGGTCTCATTTAAGTCTCTTATATCTTTGTTTAATTTCTGTTTAGAGAATCTGTCCAGCTCTGTGGGAGGAGTGTTAAAGTCCCCTATTATTATGGTGTTATAGGATATCATATTGCTAAGACTCAGTAAGGTCTGTTTCAAGAATCTGGGAACATTTAAGTTGGGTGCATAAATATTTAGAATTGATATTTTTCAATAATTCTTCTTGTTGTATTTTTCCCTTGTCCAATAGGAAGTGACCATGTTTGCCTTTTTTGACTTTAGTTGCTTTAAATCCACATGTGTCTGAAGATAAGATTGCAACCCCTCTTTTCTTCTGGATTGATTGTGTTTGCCTGAAAAATTGTCTTCCAACCCTTGACTCTGAGCTTTAATTTGTCTTTTGAGACTAAGTGTGTTTCCTGCAAACAGAAAATGAAAGGCTTGTGTTTTTTAGTCCAATCAGCCAATCTGTGCCTCTTTAGTAGGAAGTTTAAGCCATTAACATTTATTGAAATACTTGATAAGTGTGGTAGTATTCTATTCATCTTATTTTGTGAAAGTCCATTGCTTAGTTTTGTCTTTTGCATCATTATGAAAGCTAGGTTCTGTCCTTTAATTTCTGGTTGCTTACTTTACTGGTGGTCCCTTGTAATGGTCAATATGTAGAACAGGTTGAAATATCTCTTATAGAGCCAGTCTTGTGGCAAATTTCCTCAATGTTTGCAAAAGATTCAATTTCTCCATCAATTTTAAAGCTTAGCTTCATGGGATATAGAATTCTGGGCTGGAAGTTATTCTGTTTAAGTAGATTAAAGGTGGATGACCATTGTCTTCTGGTTGAAAAGTTTCATTAGAGAAGTCTGTGGTTACCCTGATGGATTTGCCCCTATAGGTCAGTTGGCACTTACTCCAGGCAGCTTGCATATTTTTTTCTTTTGTCTTGGTTTTGGACAGGTTCATTACAATGTGTCTCGGAGAAGCTCTATTAGAGTTAAGGCGACCTAAGGTCCAATATCCCACTGAAAGGAATGTGTCAGAATCTTTGGTGATATTTGGGAAATTCTCATTTATAATATTCTATAGTATGGCTTCCATTCCCTGGGCATTCTTCTTCCCCTTCTGGGATACCTATAACTCGTATGTTTGAACACTTCATAAAGTCTCATAATTCCATCAGTGAACATTCTGCTTTCTCTCTCTTCTTTTCTGCCTCTTTAACTGTCTGAGATGTCTCAAGAGCTTTGTCCTCTACCTCTGAGATTCTTCTGCATGATCCAATCTGTTGTTAATATTTTCTATTGCATCTTTAAGTTCCCTAATTGACTGATTCAATTCCTTCAGCTCTGCTATATCCTTTCTATATTCTTTATATTGTTAATCTCTTACTTGATTCTGTTTTTGGATTTCCTTTTGGTTATTTTCTGTTTTCTCAGTAATTTCCTTCATTGTTTTCTGGTTATTTTTCACTTTCTCAGCAATTTCTTTCATTGTTTTCATCATCTATATTTTAAATTCCCCTTCTGTCATTTCTAACATTTCTCTATAGGTGGAATCCTCTGTAATAGCTACCTCATGGTCCCTTGGGGGGCTTGCTCTGGACTGGTTTTTCATGTTGCCAGGATTTTTCTGATTCTACCTCATGAGTGTTTTCTTTTATCTGTTTCCGTGCCCTGATTTTCCTTTAATTTCCTCTAGCTCTTTAAGTTACTGTGCCTCTGGCCTAAGGTTTTGATAATTCCTTTTGGTACAGGACCAGAAGGATGAGAAGACTGAAGAGCAAGAGAGGAAAAAAAGATTTAAAAAAGAAAGAAAAAAAGGCAAGGAGGGGGGTGAGTAAAAGAGAGTGTTGATGAAAAGAAGAGAGGCTCAGAAAGAAGGAGACAGGAGTAATATACATGCATAGTAGGGTACTATGACCTAACCTTAAAAACCCCCAACCTCTGGGGGTACTGGGTTGGATGGTTCCCTTGAGGTCAGCAGCTCTTTGCTGGCCTGTTCAGACACAGTACCCCACCTCCACCAAGTAGAGAGGAAAGACAAAAGTACAATAAATCAAACCAAACCAACGAAACAAAAACCCCTATGGGCTAATACTGGGGGAAAAGCCAAATAATAGGGGCAAAACCACTAGCAAAAATGAAGTTCCAATTGTTAAAGAAAGCAACAATAGAAAATTGTATTTAAACTTGAAAAATGAGAAAAAGAAAAGGAAGGAAAAAGAAAAAAGAAACAAAGAACAATCTAGAGGGAAAATGTTGAAGTTAAAAAAAAAAAAAAAACACCCAAAACCAAAAAAATAAAACAGTATATATATCTTACAGAATATTGTCTGGGCAACAGGTGATCTCCTGGGGTATGAGATGTTAATCACAATGCTGATACAGCTTTACGGGATGGAGACTGGAGGCCTCTGCTGATTTCTCAAGCCCTGCAAGCTTGAGAGGCTAAATGTTTTCTCGGCTTGCTTTAAAGACACTTTAAACTGTTACCCTTGGCTAAGCAGAGGCTTTCCCAGGAAAGCACTTGTCACTGGGATCTCTCCTGAAGTGGCTGCCTACTTATCTACAGTGCCCAAAGCAGTCTCACTCTATGCCCCTGAGGGTCACAGCTGTAATCTGCCAAACACTGAGATCCCCGCTGTACCCCAGGGTCTAGGTCCCCACCTTTGGATACTCAGTCACTAAGTTACTCGCCCAAGATCTGCCGGCCTATCCTAGAGCTGCGACCCTGAGGGCACCTGGTTGCAAATAAGCTGTTACTGGGCTGCCATCTTGAATTCTCCTCCCACAACTTAGTGTTTTATTTAGCGCCCAAATGCAACATATTTAACTTCTCTCTCATCCTCTCTTTAGGATCTCTGCAAACTCATGGGTTAAAATGTAGTCTTGAGGCGGCGCCTGTGGTTCAAGGAGTAAGGCGCCAGCCCTGTATACCAGAGGTAGTGGGTTCAAACCTGGCCCTGGCCAAAAATAGCAAAAAAAAGGAAAAAAGTAGTCTTGAAGGAAAACAAAAAGAAATAAAAGTATCATTTCTGAATGTAGTGCAAGGAATGTGACTCTCCCCTCCACGTGTGTTTAGATGCAAACACTAACTTTTGTTTATAGCTCTTGAACCTCACCTTTGGCTCACATTAACAACCAGCCCCTACTTGACTCAATGCTCTCATTTTTTAGACACAGTCTAGAGAAGCAAAGGTACTTCACGAGGGTCTTTCCTACTAGGCTTAAAGTGGTGAGTTAGTGAAAGAATTAGAACAAGACCTCAAAGCTTATGTTTTTTGGCCTATGTTAAGTTATGTACACACATGCACCAGCCACACACATACATATACTCACTCATAGGACTAGCATGCAGGCTAATGCTGCAGCAGCTTGATTATCATCTGCCCTCTGGCTTCCAGAAGCTTCATTTCTCCATCCAAGTTGAGTCATGGGCTCAATCAAGGGCACTAGGTGAGGGTGAAGCCTCCTTCAGCTGCACCATGGCCCTGCAGGTGCCTGGAAAGCTCGTGAGTGGGGGAATCCTCAGGCTGAGGCATGAGCTCCCTCCCTCTCCACTTTGAGGCTTAGAAGTACCAAAGCTGAGATTCCCACTGTCCTAGGCCCATCTAGTTTCCCAGGAGAGGGTCAATCAGTGCTAGTGACAAAGAGAAGAAGGGTCTGTAAAGAACCTTGTGGAGACTTAACTCATCCCCAAGAAAATGAGGAAATTACTACAAATCAACGAAAGTAAAGACTATTTCCATTCATAACTACATTTCTCTTGAAAGCTCCCTAAGAAACCTTGCAATTCCTCTAACCAGCTTATTCTTTCTTTGTCTAACTTCATTCTTTCTAGTTTCAGAGTCAGCTCTGCCATCTGTTGCTGGGCCTTTTGGGAGTCTTGTGATGGTACCTTCTGTTTAAGTGCATCTCCAAGATTACAAAGGGATCATCCTTTTCATCAGCACCTGCACAGAGAAGTTTATCAAGATGAGAGACCAGCACAAAAATAGCCAACAGGCCCTAGATCCTATGATGGAGATAACAGATCAGAAGGTCATGATGACAGTGGCTAACATGTCCAAAGATATGAGAGATAGGCAAAGATCCAAGATCCCTAAGTTTTACTCTATATCCTGCCATCATCCCTTCAGAATATGAGCCAAAAAGGAGCTTTGAACTCACATGGTTATAATTTCTCCACTTTAGAGAAAGGAAAGCTGTGGCTTAGTGAGGAATAGCTTGGCCAAGGCCACACAGGGAGACCGAAGCAGAACAGGAATAAAAAGTCAGGTTCCTGGACCCCTCACACCCACTCCAGGCCTGCCCTCTTTTCCATATGTTATACTGCCACATATTCTGGTGGTGTTGTTTGCTTGAAAATCAGTAGGCAGTCAGCTCAGGGAATAAAGGCCAGCAATGCTTAGGTGTGCTCTGTGTGCGCTAGCTGGTCCTATCCAGCTCCTATCTGGCTCCTCAGTCTGACTCTCCAGGGGACCTCAGAAATCTGAGCAATGAGTGTGTGTCCTACTCGAGATTGGGCCACTTATGACAAAGGTCTATCCCCAAAGCAAAATGGTCCTAGCAGAGACACAGGAAGGGACAGACTGCTCTAGTGTCTCTTCTTGGTGCCTTAGTGAGTTAGTAACTCAGCAGCTAGTACCAGTGTCTTTGTTTGGTTAGAGTGCATGTGGATGGTAGTGCCCAGTGATCGTCAGGAATTTACTCTGGCATGCCCTCTAGTAGCACCCCAAAAGGAGGCTTTTCATTCCAGCTCAAGACATGATTTTGGAGATTCTATGACTTCATATTTCCTCTCTAGGGACAGATGTGAGCCTCTTGGTTTGACCCTCCAGCATGCATCTTGGACTCGAGTTTTTTCTGGACCTTCATCCAAGATATTGGCCTAAGACTCCCTTTTCTGTCCCTGACAGTTTTTGATCCCTGACTTCTTTCTTCCCAAGCTTAGTGCACATTTCCCTAAGTTTTCCCCCCAGTGCTGTCTCAAACAGGCACACTTAACTCTAACAGCTTTTATAAGCAATCTATGCACTATTCTTTCATATAAAACACAGTTATGAAGTTATTTGCATCCTCCAAGGACTCAGTACTGTGTGAGACACTCTAGAGACAAGAAAGAAAAAGTAAACAATCCTTTCCTTTAAAGTACTTACAACATATAAGAGAAGACAGATGTTAACCAACTGGAGTATTATGTATTCAGAGCTTTAATCAAAGTGAGCCTTAACAAAAGTGTGTAAAGCATGCCACTCAAAGTGTGGTCTTCAAACCATGATCATCACTGGGGAGTATGGAAGAATTGCAATGTTTCTGGCCTCAGCTCAAACCTATTGATTAGAGTCTGTATTTTAATTTAATGTGCACACTAGTCGTACGAGAGTGCTAATATCACTGGTGCAGGGGCCACACTTTGATAAATGAGGTTGTAGAGCACAAAGGAATGAATAATTCTGCCAAGACAAGTGAAGGGGTAAGGATGTCATTGAAAGCACTACAGAAGCAGTGACATATGCACTGGGTAAGGGAGGACAGAGAACTTTGATGAGCAATTGCAAGGGAGAGGACAAGGGGATGGGTAGTCCAGGTAAAGGAAATAACACAAATTAAGGGATGGGGCATGAAGAGTATTTTTGGGGAATGGTAAGTAGTTGTTATATGAGAAAAACAGGTGAAGGTGAAGTTGAAAATGTGGGCTAGCACCATATTGTGAAAAACCTTTTATGCTATGTCAAAGACTGTAGGCTATAGGAATTCAATAAGTTAGTTCTTTGGAAAGAACAGCAAGATCATATAACTGTCATTTAAGCAAAGAATGTAGACTGAATGGAAAAATGCAAACAGCAACAGGAAGCCTAGAGGAGTTTATTGCAACCATCCAGGTATGAAATGAATAAGGTCTGGAAGTAAGGCAATGGCTGTAGGAATGTGTGTTATTTTAAGTAGCTGAATTTGGGATTATTTGTTAGTCTGCAATAGATAACTAACACAGATTCTGGTACCTGGAAGTGTGCTGATGCTATATCAAATATTTAAAATTGCAGGAGCAGTTGTGGTACCAGGGAGTAGGCAGAAGCTGGAAGAATTTTGAAAAGCATCCCTGAGAGCGTTTCACTTACCTTGTTGGTAAGAAACAAGATTCTTTGTTGGTAAGAAACAAGAGAACAGATTGTTGGTAGAAACCTGGACATAAAGGACACTGCCAATGAGGACTCGGAGGAAGTGAGGGACATTATTAAAAACGTGAAGAAGGAAAAGCCTCATTACCTAGTGACAGAAAGTTAGCAAAATTGTCTTCTGAAATTATGTGGAAAGCAGAAATTGTAAGTGATGAACATAGATGTCTATATATAGCTAAAGAACTTCCTAAGCAAAGTGTTGATGGTGCCACCTGTTTTCTTCCTGTTGTTTATAGTAAAATGTGAGAGGAGAAAGGTAAATTGAGGGAAAACTATTGAATAAAAACGAACCAGGACCTAATGAGTTCGAACATTCTCAGCCTCTCCACATGGCAAAAGATGCTAAAATCAAGAGATACACTGCTAGGAAGGCCTGCTTCATGGAAAAGTCTGAGGTTGTTATCACACATTTTGCTAAAATCTCATAAAGACCAAAAGATCAGAGTCTGCAGGCATATTGATCACACTAGGATCAGAGTATTTTGGTACACGTTAAATAGATCAGAGTACTTAGTCACTTTCGAGAGATTTGTGGTGTGCCTCACATATTCTTTCAATCAAACTAAAGGCTCTCCAGGAGACTTAGGGTCATTGTTCCTCAGCAGGAACCAAGGATAGAGAATTGATTATATTGAAAAAAATCTGCAGGTGTGACTTTTGTCTAATGAAGCCAATCTCTCTGAAATTCATGGAAGACCAATAAGTTTCTTGAAAAAAAAAAGTCTCACCAGAAGCACTACCACTTTGGACTGAAAGTGACAAGGAAAGTACAAAATTAAAGGAGGTTATTGTATCTTCAATATTCTACTGGTCGGAAGCAACTTGATAAAACTGCACAGCTGCAAACAGGTGCTGCTTTTTATAAAAAAAGGGATAACTCAGAGGGTGAAGCTGAGAGCTGCAAGATTTTCTCAGGACTGAAATCTAGTCAAATACCCAGTTGGAATTCAGAACTGCCATAGAATAGTTACTCCCATTCCTTGCCATTTTCAACCAGCATGTTTATAACTGTTATCCTAATGCCCATCCCATCACTGTGTGTTGGGTGTGTGGGGGGATAACCCATCTCTTTAGTTTTATGGATTCACAGATGGAGAGAAATTGTGCTCCAGGAGTTTTTCTGTTGTTCTTCATGGGTTATATCCAGGGGCTTCATCTGCACCTTCAACGGATATAGATGATGAAATTTTGGACTTTTTTCTTTTCTTTTCTTTTTGAGACAGGCTCTTACTCTGTCATCCACTCTGGAGTGCAATGGCACAATTATAGCTGGCTGCAACCTCAACCTCCTGGGCTCAAGTGATCCTCTTGCCCCAGAGGGGACTATGGAGCCACATCATGAGGCCCAATGGGTTTTTCCATTTTCAGTAGAGACAAGGGTCTCTCTTGCTCAGTCTGGTCTCCAACTCCTGAGCCCCAAAAATCCACTTGCCTCAGCCTCCCAGAGTTCTTGTATTATAAGCCTGAGCCACCATACCTGGCTAAAATTTTGGACTTTGAGCTGAGGCTGTAATGGAATGAAATTCTTAGAAACCTTGAAAGCCAGTGAACATATATTGTCTGTGGGCAAATTGTGTGAATCATTGGGCATAAAAGGATGGACTCTGCTAGGCCCCCCAGATTCCCACCTCCCTGTGTGTATTTAATGTATAATAATCCCTTCCACTTGACTTGGCCTGTGAATATGATGGTTGCCTCTCCCATGATTAGGTGACTTCAGATGGCAAAGTGAAGGGATTTTTGCATATTTGATTAAAATCATAAAGCCATTGATTTTGACTTAATCAAAAGGGAGCTTATCTTCAGTGGGTTTGGCTTAATTAGGTGAAAATATCTAAAAGAGGACTGGTCTTTTCTGAAGTGAGACAGTCCTGTGCTTGCCTTGAAGAAGCAAGCCATCAAGAATTCCACAGCTCCAGAGAAGTCAATTCTTACTACGTTCATCACTTAATAAGATCTGCTTTCCATATAATTGCAGGGACAATTTTGCCTACTTTCTGTAACTACACGATGGGGATTTCCCTTCTTCTAATTTCCAATAAGGTCCCTTACTTCCTCTAGGTCCTCACTAGCAGTGTCCTTTAGCAACCATGTGAGCTTGGAAGAGAACACTAGACCTCAGATGAGACTATAGCCGTTTGTCACCTTGATTGCAGTTATGTGAGTCCCTAAACAGAGGACCCCACTAAGAAGTACCTGGACTCCTGACCCCTAGAAACTGTGAGGTACTAAGTTAATGTGTGTCGTCCTAAGCCTCTAAGTCTGCAGTAATCTATCACACAGCAAGAAACAACTAATAGAGCTGGAATGAAGGCAGTGACTGCGGGACTTTGTAAGTGGAAGAAAAGTTCATGGAATCTTTTTGCAAAGGTAACCTGCCTTCTGATTGGATGAGGACAAAGTGTGATGGAGAGGAAAAAGTCAGGAATGATTTCCAGAAATGAGCAGCTGGTTGGGCAGTAATGTCATTAATGAGTGGCAGCAAACAGAGAGGTTTGTGAAAGCAAAGTTCTTTGACTTTGAAATCAGGCAAAGTGGGTTTAATTCCCAGCTTTTCCACTTATGGGTTCTGTGACCTCGCTGATGCTGAGTTCCTTCATCTATAAAAATCATCTTCACAAAAGAGTTACAAGAATTCAATTAGCTCTCAGTAAATAGAAGCTATTGTAATCATTCTTAGGAGTATGAGAAACAATCAAGATCCGGAACTCTAGATGTGGAATTGGAGAGCTCGAGGTCAGTATTGGACTTGAGGCATTTAAATGGCTCTTGAGAAATCTAGATGACCAATAGGTGCCAATAAGTGACCTTGTGTACTATTACTACACAAAAAGGATAGTAATGCTATTACACTATGCATTTAAATAGTTAGGTTAGGGTTTAAAAGAAGTAAAGAGTATATAGAGTTTGTAATTCCTAGCATATAGTAGAAGCTTCACAAAATAGAAACCACTATTATTACAAGCAGAGAAATATGGCAGTGGCTTCAGTAGAAGGGAAAGGGGAGGACTGAGGAAAGGTAGATGTTTTGTGTATGGGATGACAGGTATTTTGTAGAGTCTGAGGAAGGAGCTGATAAAAGGAATCTAATGGAGGAAAGTTGTGAACGAAGTGGGAGGGGAACATAATTTAAGAAGCTGCAGTGGATGGTCATGTCTCCCTCTGTCAAAGGAGAAAAGATTGAGGGTAGAAATAGTTTAGGAAATGGAACAAAGTTGATGGAGTTTGTACACAGGCTCGAACCCCAACTCTGTTACTTTTTAGTCATGTCATTCCTCATCCGAGTATGAGGATTAAAATACACCTATATTTAAAGGGTATTTCCAAATCAATCGACAGCCTTGTCACCTGAGCTTAGTCAGGTATATATGTCTTTAACTTACTGGCTGGCCACTTCACTTAGATTTCTCAATAGCTCCTCAACTTCAACATATACACAATGTTCCTCTTCTAGAGTGAGTTGTGTCTGCTCTGCCATCTGCCCAGGTGTCCAAGCCTAGAGTCTAAGTCATCCCTGAGTCCGTGTCTATTCCCTGGTCCATTACTTGCCAAGTTTTCTCAATTCTTTGTTATAAATATCTCTCAATTTTGCCAGTTTTTTCCTGGGCAACATCTCTTATATGGACTATATAACTGACTACCCAACCAGACTCTCTGTTATTGCCTGCCTCCCCCTGAGCCATTTTCCATATTCTCTCTTCAGTGGTGAGCTAGGCTTTATCACAGGTTTGAGGCTTGGTGAGAATAACCTGGGCTCAAGTCCTTAGTTCAAGGTTGCTCTTACTGTAGTTACTTCTGAGGCTTTAAGAAGTATGGAAGGTACACGAGAGATAAGAGATAGGCTGGTGGATTTGGTTCCCTTCACCTTTCTTCTTTTTTGTATGGGGATGGCTTGATGGGGTGAGATGCCCAACAGGAGAGAGGAATACTGAACTGTGGGCTCACTGCACCTTATACCCCTAGCCACATCAGCAGGTAGAAATAATTCATTTACCATGTAAGGCTATATAATCTTGCTACTTGGAAAGATTCTATATCACTCATACCTAATACTGTGGTTTGAATGTTTGTCCCCTCTGAAACTCATGTTGAAATTTAGTCCCTAATGTAATAATATTTAAGAGATAGGGCCTTTAAAAGATGATTGGGTCTTAGACGGTTTGCCCTCATGAATGGATCAACCCATTCATGGATTAACAGGTTAATGTATGAATGGATATCACAGGGGTGGAGTAGTTATTATGAGAGTGGGTCTGTGTTTGGTTTTCTCTCATGAGCCTCCTTTGCTATGCTCTCTGCTACCTCTTGATCCTCCAGAGAGTCTCCATTAGCAAGAAAGTTCTCACTAGATGTGACCCCTTGACCCTAGAATTCCCAGCCTTCAAAACTGTGAGCCAAAAGAAACCTCTTTTTTTTAAGTAAAATTACCCAGTCTCAGGTATTCTGTTATAGCAACCGAAAATGGATCAAGATGCCTAATGCTCAGGCTTTGGGCCTCAAAATTCACGGACTATGATAATAGCCCCTTGTGATGGTTAGTTCGTGTGTCAGCTTGGCTCAGATATGCAGTCAACAGTAATCTAGGTACTGCCTGTGATGGTGTTCTGTAGCTCTCCAATCAGCTGACTTTAAGTAAGGAGAATATTCTCCATAATGTGGGTAGGCCTCATCTAAGCAGTTGAAGGCCTTAAAAGCAAACACTAATGTTTTCCCAGAGAAGAAAAACTTCTGCCTCAAGACCACAGCATCAATTCCTGCCTGAGAATTTCCAGCCCACTAGCCCTCTACATCACATGATTTTCTAGTACTCACATCACATGAGCAAATCCCTTGATATAAAAAAATAATAAAAGAAAAAAATATCCTTCTGGATTGTTTCTCTGGGGTGACCCAGACTGATGCACTTCTCAGCTGCACCTGTACTTTTCCACTTCACATCCACTCTGGGGCCTGGCAATGGCTTACCACAGAAGCCTCCCCCACCCTTTGATCTTAAAACAAACGCCAGCCTCTATAGCTTACAAGGCTCTCTAAATTTAACACAGTGGTTCTCACCTTTGGTTGCAAAAACTAGATCCATGGTGTGTGTGTGTGTGTGTGTGTGTGTGTGTGTGTGTGTTTGAACAAAAATACTAATAATGTTCATGCACCACCCCTGAAAGTCTAATTATAGTCTCATCTGTTTTCATTTTATCTTATACTGTCTGTGCTCCTACTCCTTTTTTTGTTTTTTATTTCTAAGTATTATTAAGGTACAAATGTTTTTGGTTACATGGATAGCCTTGTAATGCATGAGTCAGGTTATAAGTGTGCCCATCACCCAGATAGTGTTCATTGTATTCATTAGGTAGGTTTTCGCCCAATCTCTCGTTCTCCTCTCCCCTTCCTCTCCCCCTCCTCTCCCCCATCTGATTTCCATTGGGAAATGGAAATGTTATTTCCCTTTATACATATGTGTGCTCCTCAGTTAGTTCCAACTTAATAGTGGGTACGCATGGTGCTTGTTTTTCCATTCTTTAGACACTTCACTTAGGATAATGGTCTCCAGTTCCCTCCATATTGTTGCAAAAGGCATTAAATCATCCTCCATATGATGATGGTTGGTAGTACTCCATGGTATACAATCCCACTATTGGGTATTTACCCAAAGTAAAAGAAGTCCTTTTATCAAAAATACACCTGCACGTGAATGTTTATTGCAGCACAATTCACAATTGCAAGATGTGGCATTACTCCCTGTTTCTTAAACATGCGCTGCAGCTATTCTGTGGTAAATAGTTAACAGCTGGTGGCTCTCTGGAACGAAAAGACCTGATTTGTAATATTCTTCCCATTTCTACTGTGTAAATTCTCCCAACATCACTGATTTGAAACTACCAGTGAGATGCCACTGAACACAGAGTTGGGAAGGGATGCCAGTGATTGGCTTCTCTGAGTTAATACTAGCAGGCTCCAGCATGCTGTTGATACTACAACCGTGCCACTGGTCTCTCTGCCTGAATGTTGTACATGTTCCCCCACCCCCCACTTAGTCTGAACTTTCTTTCAAAGTTCAGATCTCTGATTAAAGGTTATTTGGATTTTTTTTTGTTGTTGTTGTTTGTTTTGAGACAGAGTCTTACTTTGTCACCCTCCATAGAGTGCCGTGGTCTTGTAGCTCAGCAACCTCAGACTCTTGGGCTCAAGCAATTCTTTTGCTTCGGCCTCTGAAGTAGCTGGGTCTACAGGCACCTACCGCTGCCTCCCAGAGTACTGGTATTACAGGCGTGAGCCACCATGCTGGGCCTTAAAGGTTATTTCTTAATGTGACCCTATAGTCCATATAAATGGTTAAAGTTACAAATTCTAAGTGGAAACAAAAAAACAGGGTGGCCCACAGATTGAGGATTAGCCTGGAGGGGCCAGAGAAAGGCCATGGATGAACTGAATTATCTGGTAACTCTTGGGAATCAGCTGAGCTCAGCACCACCTGAGTTGAAGCCATATATTTCACACAGGTAAGCCCAACAGTCCTTGGCAGCTCCTAGGCCTGGTGTGTATAATGTTATTTTCTGGCTTCTCCAATGTTCTGTGGAGTTGCCGCTAGTTGCCTAGGTCCTGCCCTAGGCCTAGCCTTCAAGAGACTGAAAGATGAACAGCCTTAGTGATCTTGCCCTGCCCTGGCACTACCTCTTTTTCTGAAATCCTCAGCCTTGAGAGCAGCCATGTTCAGCTCTCCCCAGAAATCCACTCATCAGTGATCGGTAAGCAGATCTAGGCAAGTTGGTCTTTGTCAGTGAGGTTCTTGGAAGAACCTGGCCATTTCACAGGAACTATGTGGCATCCAACTATAAGCTTGTCCAGTTTTTTTTCTTTCTTTTTCTTTTATTGAATGGTAACTATGTACATTAATGCAATTCTGGGGTACAGTGTGGTGTTTTCACATACATTTTGAAACATTTCCATCAAACTGGTTAACATAGCCTTCGTGTCATTTTCTTAGTTATTGTGTTAAAACGTTCATATTCTACTCTTAGAAAGATTCACTTGTACCCTTGTAAGATAAACCACAGAAGTGATCCCTCCAATCCCCCTCCCTCCACCCATTCCCTTCTGCCCTCTCCTGCCCCCCTCCCCATATTCATAGGCTGTTATTAGGTTATAGCTTTCGCTTGTCCAGTTTTAAGCCTCTCAGCATCCATCATGAGTTTTTAGTAACTTCCTCTTTCTGGATACAAGGACTGATGGTTCTCATTTGCAGAGGGGAGAAAGTTGACATGCAATGATTGACCAGCTCATCCAGGCATGTTTTACTTCTTGTTTCCCCAGTTGCTTCATTCACCTGACAGAATCCTGTGTATTTTTAAATATTTGATATGGTATTTTCCAAAGAAACACTTTCTATCTGGATTAAATTAGACCACAGCTTTCTGTGACTACTATAATGATAGCATTTATCCCATTGGGTTCTAATTGCTTCCTTCCCTCCTGTCACAAATACTAAGCATTAGCTAGACTTGATGCTGCAGAAGTGTTATGATGGAAAGCAACAAGGATATAGTCCTTGTGTGAATGTCTAAAAGGGAGTAGGCATTAGTCAAATAATCATTGTAATAAGTGCACAAACTAAAACTGAAATGGCGAGCTAGAAGGAAGGTACTTCTGCCATTTGAAATCAAATAAGAAAGTAATATAACCTAGACTCAGGGGTGGTAGTCCTCAGGCTTCCCTAAGGAAGCAATGCTTAGCTGAGATGTGAAGATGAGTAAGTTAACTGGAGATGGAGAGGATAAGGGAACCCCAGATAAAGGCTCTGTGGCAGGAAGGACATGCTGGATGTGATTCCCTGAATGAATGGCACTGTAACTAGAGTGGGAGGGAGAGCATGATGAGAATGAGGCTACAATAATAGGTGCCACATTCTATGTAGCTTTGTGGAGTATAGTAAATGTTTTACACATATACAGGACGTGGCACCTTGTTGGCTACTTTTATGAAGGCAAGAAACCACGCCTACACAAACTTCCTAGATCTATAGATGAGACAAGCGCTCCAGGAAGTCTCTAAAGCACCCCTCTTTATGGAAATAATTAATCTTATCATTGTCCTGGCAAGACTGAGTGGGATAGATGAGGCCCAAATTTATAGTACTTGGCTCAGGGCCCTACCAGAAGTGAGGGCAAGACATTGGTTAGTACTACCCATCACTGACATGCTGCAGTGGTCACAGGGATATCCAAAAAGTTTTGCCAAGAGCAGAAGTAACTGAGGATATCTGAGCATCCAAATAGAAGAGTCTTATCCCCCCACTTCCAGATATATTCTTGAGACTAAATAGATAACTTTCTAGGATGGTTTCAGCTAATGAGATGACTCATAGAAAACCAAGTCCAGCTAGGTAATTCATAGTTTAATAAAATAAAGTGATTTCCTTTAAATCTCTGACAATACCCACTTCTTCCTTTAGAGGTCTGGTCTCAGTCACAGCCATATCTTTCTGGAGAGTATGCCCAAGAATGACTCTCTTGAGAACCAAATGAAGCAGGACAGCAGAGAAGGTGAGTTCTGATCACTTTTGGGGTACAGTCAGAGGGATCCAAAGGTAGAATGAGCTACTTCAGTAGACAGTGACCTCAAAGTAAGGCAGAAGACCAGTGGGAGATATAGAAAAGATTCAAACATATGGTTGGCCTACATGGACTTAATAGTTTCTTCCCATCGTGAAAATCTTAGAGGCAGAAAAAATGACAGGAAACAGTAGATATAGAACAGAGAGAAATGAGAGAGAGAGATTCCCTGAATGAATGGCACTGTAACTGGAGTTCAGAGTGGGAGGCAGAGCATGATGAGAATGAGGAGGAGAGCATGAATCACAGAGAGAGAAAAAGGGTGCCGGTAAAAAGCACTCGTTAATTAGGAAGAACAGAAGGATTTACTTTCATTTGAAGTGGAAGCAGCTTATGCTATTGCACCTGATCTGATCTGGGCTTGTGAACCAGGGAAGAGAGCTCTGACAATGCATCCTCCTGTCTAGAAATTGTGGCCTCCAATTTGAGCTCAGGTCTGTACCTCTTGTCAATTCCCATGACTGTGCTTTCCAGATTTGGGGAATTGACTTAGAGTTATCATAGGTATTAGGATAGGTATTAACTATCCATTGCTGTGGAATAAGTTACCTCAAAATTTACCAGCCCCATACTACAAATACTTAGCATCTCATGCAGTTTCTGAGGGTCAGAAATCTGGAAGAGGTTAGCTGGGTGGTTCTAGCTCAGAGCCTCTCATGAGGATGCAGTCACACCCTCAGTTGGGGGCTCCAGGCATCTCAAAGCTCAGTGGGGCCTGGGTAATCCACGTCTGAGTCCATACACTTGGTTTTTAGCAGGCCTCCATTCCTCATTGGCCATTGGCTGAAGATCTTCGTTCTTTGACATGTGGGCTTCTTCCCAGCCTACCCACATGGCCTAATGACATGGCATCTAGCTGCCCATGGAGAAATTGATCTAATAGGGAGAAAAAAGAGAGCAAGTGAGCAAAACAGAGTTTATCAAGAAGCAGTGTAGTAATTATAGCAAGCAATATAGTTAGTTTAGCAAGCTAGTGATTGCTCAGGGAAACCTTAAGGGCAGATCTCAGAGGACCAAGAAAAGAAGCAAAATGGTAGAAGCAGATTAGCCTGGGAAACGTTTGACAGCAGATGGAGAAACTAAGACACAGAGAGATTAAATGCTTGGGCAAAGCCGTACAGCTATTAGATTCACCCCAAGATGCAAACCTGATCCTAGGCTATCCAGCTTTTCCAGCTCTAGAGTCTGCTCTTCTAAACCACTCAACTGCCTGTTTTGTTTTATCATCTACCAGCAGAGTAACAAATTCTCTTTCCTTCTCCTCAAACAGCTTGCCTCTCTTTTTCTGATGCGGCTTTGGGGGACAAGGGCAGAACTTTCAGTAATACTTTCCTATAGAAAGTACAGAAAATTTATTAGAGAAAGTGTTACAGAAAATCACACACATTTCAAAGATTGAAATTATCAGCTTAATTTAGGCAAAAATGCATCAAGGCTGTGAGTTTTGAAAAAGTAGATTTTAATTTCTTTCACAGAAACTTTGTTTAAATAACTCTCAAGGCTTAGCTTTGTGATCTATATGATGGGGTTATATTTTGGCAAATATTATAAAATTTATATGAAAGCCTCCCCCCCCCAAAAAAAAAGATAAAAGAAGAAGCAGGCTGGTGGTTTAGGAGAGCAGACCCTGGAGCTGGAGGAGCTGGATAGCCTAGAATCAGGTTTGCATCTTGGGATGAATCTAATAGCTGTATGGTTTTGGCTAACCATTTAGTCTCTCTGCATCTTAGTATCTTCATCTACAAAATGGGGCTTATGATAGTACCTACTTTATATATTTGTTATAAAGATTAAAAGAGTTAATATCTATAAGGCACTTATTATAGTGTCTGGCATATAAGAAGCACTTAAAATTTTTAACTGCTATTATTTCAACATCTGGAAATGTATTATTTGTATTAATAAATCAAAAGAGAAAAACCATAAGATAATATTGTTAGATGCCAAAAGGTATTTGATAAAATTTAATATCCATCTATGATTTAAAAAAATAGTACACAGTAAGGAGAAAGATACTGTCTTAAGATGATAAAGAATCTCCTGAATTTTTCAGTCTTCATCTTCAAAGACACCCGCTGTTGCTATTTTTATCTTGACATTGTTCAAGAAGTTCTGGCTGATTCAATGAGAGCAAAAAAAGAGATTTGTTATTATTTGTAGATAATAACAAGTGTCTACCTGGGAAGCCCAATACCAATCAAAATGCAAATAGGGTTTTAAAGATTGGTAATTATTGGGCAGTGCTTGTGGCTCAGTGGGTAGGGTGCTGGCCCCATGTACCGAGAGTGATGGGTTCAAGCCCAGCCCCGGCCAAATTGCAACAAAAATAGCTGGGTGTTGTGGCGGGCATCCATAGTGCCAGCTACTCGGGAGGCTGAGGCAAGAGAATCACCTAACCCCAAGGATTTGGAGGTTGCCATGAGCTGTGATGCCACAGCACTCTACTGAGGGTTAATAAGTGAGACTGTCTCAAAAAAAATTGGAAATTATTTAAACTTTCTTCTAGAAGAATAAACCATCTGATTGTATAAAAGAAATCAACACATTGTACTTCACATACGTATAAATGTATTTATGATCTATGTCTATATGACTTAATCAAAAAAAAAAAGAAAAAGAAAAGAGGAGTATGAGAGTTTCTTAACTCTACTAGCTATTAAACTATGTTGCTGGTGCACATATCTATCGGTGGAACACAAGCAAGAAGGCCAGAAGAAGATCAGCATATGATAAGCATGGCATTTCACATCAACTGAAGACATGTTAGTTTATTCAATCAATGGTATTGGCACAAGTGGACATACTCTATGATTAATAAAATCTACCACCCTTTTGTGGGTATAACTGTCGTACAATTTCTGAGATCCATAATACCATCAGGAATGTTCACAGAGCCAATTTGGAACCATGTACTAGGAGGTGATTTTATAAGCTTATGATTTATTGAGAATGGTGCATTAATCCTCTTGCAGCAAATTTTCATTAATTGTTTGAAATAATTTAAGGCCGTATTTTTGGGTGCATGTGTTCATTCTGTTCATGATAAATGTATCTGCTTGTTCTACTATTCCTTTTTCTGCTATATGCTGCATTTCTGTCTTTTAGAAGGCACTGTTTTGCCTTGATTCTAGTTTAGCCATATGTTAAGAAGTTGTCAATTTATTTTTGTTCATATTTGTCTTGCATATCTCTCACTACCCTTTTAATCCATTTTGAATCCTTTTGTTCTGAAACTTTTTTTGTGGAATACTCATCGCTAGATCCCTAAAAAATACAGCCTGATAAGGTGGTCTTTTAATTGGTGACTTTAACCAATTAAAATTATTTTAAAGCTATCGAAGCATTTATATCAGTGCCATCATTTTTTTACATGGCATGTATGCTGTACATTTTGGTGTCTCCTTTCCTATTTTGCATTGAATAGAACAGATTCTCTTTGGCTAGTTTGAAAGGTATTCATTTCTTTTATTTTCCTTAACTTCAAAAAAGACATATATCTATGTCTGTTTATTTGTATTAAACAGGAATAGAATGAACATCCATATATACCAACTACTCAGCTTAGAAAATAAAACCTTTGGAAACAAAACCTTGTCAGGAGCTGTCTGTCTATCCCTCTTCATGACATTTTCTTCCCATTCCCTTAGAATTAATCACTCTTTTGATATGATCCTTGTAATCGTTATCATGACTGCAGAGTTTTGCTATGTAATTGTGTCCCTAACTTAAGAATAGTATTGTTATGCATGCTTTAAACTTAAAACAAATGGTATCATCTAGTATGCATCCTTTATAATGCTTTATTTTGCCCTCAGCATTACGTGTGAGATTTATTAAAAGTTGATACACATATTTATATTCAGTGCTGTGCAATGCATTATGCATATCCATTACACGAATAAACCACAATTAGTTTATCTAAGGTATGTATTATTCCATTTCCGCAGCAGAAGGCTGGAACGGAGACAAAACAAACATCCTTTATGATAGTTATAGGAAGACAAAGCGGAAATGATTACCAAAACAAATTAGTAAATAGAGACAAGTAAATTTGACAAATTGGACATTCAGAAATTGATGTACAGCCCAATGAGAGGAAAAACAAGCTGTGGTAGCAAAAACAATTCTATCTACTAATGGCCCTGTAT
The DNA here is from genome assembly GCF_000181295.1 of Otolemur garnettii. Taxonomy (NCBI): domain Eukaryota; kingdom Metazoa; phylum Chordata; class Mammalia; order Primates; family Galagidae; genus Otolemur; species Otolemur garnettii. The sequence goes on from NW_003852396.1 coordinate 43,855,617, forward strand.
TAGTCTACTCAGGCTGCCATAACAGAATACTATAGACTAAGTGGCTTAAATTACAGAGATTAATTATTTCATAGTTCTGGAGGTTGGAAGACCAAAATCAAGGTGCCATCAAGATTGGTCTCTAGCTTGGCTTCTCTTCTTGTCTTGCAGATGGCTTGCCTTTTCACTGTGTCCCTACCTGGCCTTGTCCCTGCATGTACAAGCATGAGAAATAGAGCAGGCTCTCTTGTAAGAACACCAGTCCTATCAGATTAGGGACCTACTCTTATGACTTCTTTAACTTTAATTACCTCCCTGAAGGCTCTATCTCCAATTACATGAACAGGCACATTGGGAATTAGGGCTTCCCATCAGGGGTGGCCAACCTTTTTTCTTCTCTGCCACATACTGGAATAATAAGAGTTGTTCTGAGCCATGCATTAAATACACAAACACTAACGAAAGCTGATGAGCAGGAAAAAAAAAGAAAGAAGAAGAAAGTACTGCATAGTTTTCATGATATCCAACAGATATTCTACCCCACAAATAAACAAAACAGTCCTGAAATCATCTGCATGTGGCCCCCCTGAATGTTGAGAGGATACAGTTCTGTCCATAACACCCTCAAAATGGTATGAATCATTTAACCATTGCCATAACAGCATACGAAAGCAACCTCAATTTCAGAAACTTACAATGACAAATATTTATTTTTCTTGCTCATGGGTTTTTGTGAGCTAGTTTGGATGAAGTTGATCTCAGCCAGTGTTGGTTGGGCATAGACCAAGCCTGTCAGCCATACATAGGTCCACATGTCTCATTTTGGAGCCCAGGCTAACAAGGCAAAGGGTACTGCTATTGTCTGAATGTGTATCTCAAGTTTCATATATTCAGAACCTAATCCCCAAATTCATTTCTTGATTAAAGGATGATCTTGGGAGGTAATTAGGATTAAATAAAGTCATCAGGATGGAGCTCCCGTGATGGGACTGATGACTACAAGAAGAGAAAGAGAGACCTGAGCTGACATGCATGCTCTTGCCTTTTCACCATATGATGTCCTCAGCCATGTTATGATGAGGCAAGGAGACCCTCACCAGATGCCACCATCATACTCTTGGTCCTCCCAGCATCCTGAACTATAAGAAATGCAATAATTGTTCTTATAAATTACCCAGTTTGTAGTATTTTGTAATAGCAATGCAAAGTGGATGAAGGCAGATGCCTAGAGTATGTTCTTTTTGTGGCAATGGCAGAAGGGTAAGAACCCCAAACCCAACCACATAAGCCTATTTCAAGCCTCCACTTGCACCACGTCTACCAATATCCCATTAGTTCACACATGGCCAAGCCAAGAGTCATGGAGTAGAGAAGTCAACTTTATCCTACCCATGAAGCCATGGCAATGATGAGAGTACATAATAATACTGAGTACAGTGTAGAATTGGAAACAATAATTAAATCAGACACAGCATATGTACTGAGCCTCTGATTGTTTGGGATGAGCCATAATTGGTGTTAAAAGACATTAGTTTTCTACAATGGTCTGTTAAATAGTAAAGACTGCTGCTACAGCCACAACAAAAGTCATTGTTTCTCCATTGTTGTACTTTGATTACCTTATGACCTTCTTAGATCTATTCTTAGGTTCCTGACCCAGTGACCCCTATGCTTTGTTTCAGGATTCAAATAACCACACTATCTAACTCTGAATTCTGGGTTATTTTTGAAATATCCACAGGGTACTAGTATGAATCCAGAACAGTATTAGCTTTATTATTGGTGAAGTGTCCCTGGATCCAGGATTAAAATGATCTTCCTGCTACTTGCCTTCCTAATTTGATGTAACTCATCATAGCGGTCATACCGAGACAGTGCCCTGCCTATCTGCTTTGTTTACTGCATGGGAAGAAGAAGGAGGTGGAGGAGGAGGAGAACTAGTCAGAATTAATCAAGTGGAAGAGAAAAATGGAGTTAGAAGTGTGTCTAAACTGAAAAAATAGTCTGAGTGAAAGCCTTGAGGTATTGACAAACTAGTAGCCATTGAAGTCTTCAGATAGTTGAGGCATTAAATATCCAGGTATTATAATTGCTGGAAATTAAGTCTCTTGGACAATTTAGCTAAAGACAATCAGTCCCAGAGGGAGCCTGAGAGTTGACCACAAACATAAAGGGAAGAAGACAACTCTGTTCATTCAGTCAATCAGTAAATATTTATTGAATGCTACCTTGTACCAGGCACACTGTTCCCCATATCTAGGGATAGGATAATTAATATAGTAGCCATAACCCTGACCATGGGATCCTTGCATTTATGGCCTTACAAACAGCAAACAAATAAGCAAAATATGTAGTATGGTAGGAGGTTTAAGTAAGTAAGCAGTAAGGAGAAAAACATTAAGAAAAGGAAGGCTATGATATGCTGGTGGGGTGCAATTTTGGAAAGGATAAACAGGCTATCTTTACCTTTGAGTAAAGATAAGGAGGGGTTGGGAGCCATGGGATATGTGTTCTTCACAGAGGTACCAGCATATGTAAAGATTCACCAGTGGCTGAATGCAGGAGATAGATCTGGAGGAATGTTATGAAGGCCAGTGTGTGGGAGTATGAGGAATAGATGAGGCCAGGCAAATAATGGGAACGGCGGTGAGAGGAGAGGAGGGTAAGATCAATTTGGACCTTGTGAGCTATTGCAATGCCTTAGGTGTGTGCTCAGTGTGAGTGGGGGTCATTGGAGTGTTTGGAACATCAGAGAGATGTGATCTGATTTACCTTTCACAGCAATGGTTGAACTACTGTAGTGAGCACAGATTGAAGGGGAGAAAGGAACATAATTCTATGTGATCCTGAGAAAATAATTAGGGTCGGTGTGTAAAAGGGGCTGACATTTCTAACTAACTAAGCTAATTAACTGACTGCAGGTGAAACTGACTACCTGGTCAATTGGAAGTTATACTCAGCAATTTGTCATTGGTGGTTCCAGAAGATGCTAGGGATGTTGATGCTGGGAAAATTCCTACATGATATTCCAGCTTTCTTCTAATATGGAGGGTCTATGTCTCTGCAGCTTGTATCATCTCATCCTCCTCCAACTAGAATGCAAGCTCCTTGAGGGCAGGGAGCTTTTTCTGTTCTGTTCAGTTCATTGCTCTATTCCCAGTGCTTAGAATAGTGCGTAGCATATAGCAGGCACAGCATTATTTGTTAAGTATACGAATGCCTTCTATTAAACTTAATGCTGGCCCATGAGAAAGATTTTCTGGGCACCTCACAGAATAAACAAATTGGATTAGGTGGCATGATGACCTTTCTAGTTTGGCTAGTCTGTGATCTCTGTTTCAAAACTCTGAGCCGTTGTTTTTAAAGGACTTTGCAGGCCAAGAATTACATGGAAGGGCTGTCATGGGGATGAAGGGCTGGGATGGATAAGGGCAAACCTAAGTCAAGGAGAAGTCCATGGGTAACCACTGGGGCTGGGGACCAGGGCATTCTCTAAAAACAAATGTGAATTGTCTTCTTTGACACTCTCAAAGCTCTAATCCAATGAGGAATGTTTCAGGATGGATGGAAGATCCATCCCAAGTGTGTTGTATTTGCTGTGGATGGGTTAGCCTAGTTAACAAAGAGCTTACAGGTTCCTGAAGCTCTCCTGGGAAAAACAGTATAAATAGCAGCAGAGACTCCATTTAAGCATATCGAAAATACATTTTTAATTTTTATGAAGTTCACAGATGACAACATTGACATTTCTTTAAATAAATAGTTCCATCCAGGCACAGCATTACCATGTGTCCCAAGAAGCAATGATTTCTTGTCCCCCTGAGGCTTAACAGAGCTGCCAATGTTAGCAGGATGGTTGATAGGGCCAAATTTGCTACCAGCTAAGCCAATGAGACATGCTGTCATATCTGTTGGATATAGAATCAAATATGGGAACGATGCACAATATGTAACTGCAATGAGCTTATTCAGCATTTAGCTTTAGTTCCTTACAAACGAAGAAGACAGTTTTCAATATCAAGAAGGATGCAAATATGGATGTCTTCCATGGAGCCTCTCCTACAAATTGCTTTCATCGCACATTAAAAGAAGTGGATGTTGGCTTCATTGTGACCTAGGAGGAAAGAAAACAAAAACAACTAGAATTTAGTCACTTATTGTCAGACTCTTGACATTTATTTTCTCATTTACTCTTCATGTTAATGGTAGGAGGTGTGCACTTTTGTAGCCCTCGATTGACAGATGGGGAACTGAGGCTCAGAGTTAAGTTCTGGTCCATAGTCATTTAGCTAGTAGAAGGCAAAACAGTTTTTGAACTCCAGTCTATGCTTTTCATTCAAAGGTGCATGACATTATAATGTATACTCTAAAACAATGTTTTCCAACTTTTTTTTTTTAAATCTCACAGCACACTTGAACCTTCTGCAGCATACTTAAATAATGTTGACAAAAAAAGAGTTAAAAAACGAATATACTGGCTCGGCACCTGTGGCTGAAGCGGCCAAAGTGCCAGCCACATACACCTAAGGTGGCGGGTTCGAATCCCCAGCCCGGGCCCGCCAAACAACAATGATGGCTGCAACCAAAAAATGGCTAGGCATTGTGGCGGGTGCCTGTAGTCCCAGCTACTTGGGAGGCTGAGGCAGGAGACTCGCTTGAGCCCAGGAGTTGGAGGTTGCTGTGAGCTGTGATGCCACAGCACTCTACCCAGGGAATAGCTTGAGGCTCCGTCTCAAAAAAAAAAAAGAATATACTTACTGTGCTTGGAACTTCTTCTGAAAATCATTTAAGTAATGATCTTTAAAAATTTTTATGGTACACCTAAGATCTGCTCAGCACACCAGTGTGCCATGGCACACCAGTTGAAAATCACTGTTCTAAAAGGATAGTGCCATTGTCTTTCAAATTCAAATGCTAGAATACCCACAATTGTAAAGGCAAGGAATAGTGTTTGAAATAAACAGGCTCTGTATTTCTGGGCTTAGTGAGCTCAATGTTAGAAGGAGAGTTTGGAAAAATAGAGGATAAATCCAAATTTGAGGGTTTCAGCTATTGGATCTTAGTGCCCTTTTTCCAGATACCCGTGTGGATACTTTCCCCTGTGGGTTGTTCTCAACCATATGGTTCCTGGCAGGCTTAGAACATAAATTACCCCTGCAATACTTTGTCACCCACCCTCCCGTCCCACAGTACAAAGGTAGTCACCTTCTTCCTGGAGGCATTTAGCTACTCAGACCTGAAGGTCCCTGCGACGCCGGCCAAAGGTGTCGGAACCCACATCAGTGGGCACGAAGTTGCTCTTCACTATGCCTCCTGATCTGCTCAGCAAGCCTGCCAGCCGATGAGTCACACAGGTGGCAGTGTTGCAGGATCTCTTCTGGGCAGTGATGCTGATTTTCAGGATGAAGAAACAATAAGAGATCTGCCAGTGAGAGTTTGGGGGAGGAACCTGCCCCATGAGACCATCATGGTAAAGTTGCATCTCTGAGAGGCACCAATTAACCTTAAGTGTTTCTCCTAAACACCATTATCAGAGCAGAAAATCACAAAGCCATTAGGGAAAATGCCATGATCATTCCCCATAGACATTCTTGGGGACCTCAGAAAACCCAACGGTGACTCTGGGTAACTGGCCATGGAATAGTGAGCTTAATAGCTGATCTTTCCTGTATAAACAGACTAAAAATTAGCAAAGGTTTAGGAGACAAGAGTGAATATGGCACCATGCCCAACCCCATTCATAAGAACTGTAGAATCCGTGCCCCAGTCACAGGTATCAAATAAAAATTCCCCTCTTAGGAAAATAAAAATTCCCCAGTCTTACCTGGAAGAGGAAGAGGGTGAAGTCTGCAGCATCCATTCCCAGAGGTGCTTACCTGCTTGTTAGCACCCCCATTCTTGCTGCTTGAGCTCAGTCACAGAGACCAGTCCTGATACCCTCTGTCCAGCTACTCTAGGGTTAAGGCTACTTCTAAGTACATGTCCTAGATACCATGAAGCCTGGGTCATGGGCCAGAGCAATAATTGCCACAGCTTGGGTCTTTTTAGAAAAATAGCTTTATTCCCCAAATGACCAGCACAGAAGCAGGACAGTAAAAGCTCTGCTATGGAATCCTCAGGGGACTCAGGGCTGCCCTCACTCTCTGATCTCTTCTGGCGATTCTCTTCCAGCCTGTGAGTCCCGTTCTTTCTCTTCCCACCTGAGGTTCCAGACATGCTTTGCCACAAGGAAAGCCACTGAGAGCAGACTGAAGAGCAACCAGAGAGGAACCACATGCATCAAGTTATAGGAAAGAAGCAAGAAAGGAAATTAGAAAGGAAAGGAAGGCGTTTAGTTGGCACCCTGGGGCATGCCCATGTAAGGGTGGTGGTCTCTCTCCAAGTTGCTGGCCATATCCCTTTTCTTGCCAGGTGCTCCAACCCCAATTGAGGTTTGGGGGAACGTGTGAAACTTGTTGAAGTCCTGCGTGTACATGCCCAGCATGCAAGTACTCAGATTACCGCACCGCTTAGATCTGGGGCTGTCCAGGCTGCAGGGAAAAGACATGCCAGATAATACCATGCACTAAAGGCTGCCTCTGTTGACAGTCACTCAGAAGACTGGACTGTGTGGGGGCTCTTTGAGTGGGAGCAGGAGGGACAGGCAGGGGTCAGCTCACACAGCCTCTATTAGGAGAGCTCAGGGGTCCAGTGGGGCAGGGTGGTGTGGGGAAGGGCTGAGTGGGGAAGGGTGAGCTTTTCTGGCATTCTACATGCTGTTCAGACCCCCATGCTCAGCAGAGGGATTCTTGGGGAGGATGCAGGTACAACAGACACCTCTGCCCAGGTAGTGCTGGGGCCAGGCTGGTCTCTGCTCAGGTTCAGGGTGTGTGGGGAGGTGGAACTGGGTAAGGGTGCCCTCCCCACCCCAGTGACAACATGCATTTCTCCACAGATGCTATACATCTAGAGACCCAGGCCTGCCTCAGACTCTGCTCTATTTGTCCCCACCCCTTGCAAGGGCTTCACCTTGAAAATGTGAAATGAAGGCTCCTTGCAGGGGTGAAAGAATGTTATCTGCAGATTAACAAGGTAGAGCCAAATTTCTAAAATCTCCCGAGATACACCAGCTCTATCCATGTTGCCCTTACCAGTTTTAACTCATCCTACCTGGGTGGTCTCTCCAGTACTGCAAAAGCAATCCCCCCAGCGACCATTCCACACCTCCCCATTTCATTTCCTCACAGTTTCAGAAATGCAACTTTTTAATGTGTCTAACAGTCCTTCCACCTGCATTGGACTTCTGTCTCTCACAGAGCCCGAAAACAGCTGGGCCCCAGATCCTGTTGAACAATCATGGTCTGCTGGACCCTGGCCAGTGTGTTCTCTCCTACCTGGACTACACCTTCCTGAGTGGGAGGAGAGAGGAGGTCCTGACCTGGGTAGCTGGGGAGCCTTACCTGGAGCCCTCTGTCTCCAGCTCCTGTTCCAGCTCACTCGCCTTCCTCTGCACATAGTCCTGCACCAGTGCAGCCAGTAGGAGGCGTGCTTCCTCCTCACTGAGTGTAGCCAGGTCTGGGCTGCTCACCAGGTTGGATCTGTGAAGGGAAGCAAACCCAGTGCAGGCTGTGTTTCCCTATCTGCCGCTCCCAGGGATATGCAGCCAGGCTTCCTGGTTCTTTCCTCTTTCCCTGAGGAGGTGACCAACCCCACTCCCACTTACAAGTCAGGAGGTCAGTGTCCTCATGGGGAGCCAGTCACTGGTATGTTCTCCCAACAGTGGTCTGAAGCCAATTCATAACAGGCTTATGAAAGTTGATGGCTAAATTTTCAGGAATTTTGCAAGCTGAGTGTTAAGTGAAACCAGTTTTTTTTTTTTTTTTTTT
>NW_003852396.1:43863563-43876592 GCF_000181295.1 Otolemur garnettii
CCCAAGTAGCGGGGGCTACAGGCACCTGCCACAACGCCCAGCTATTTTTTGGTTGTAGTTGTCATTGTTGTTTGACAGGCCTGGGCTGGATTCGAACCGCCAGCTCCGGTATATGTGGCTGGCACCCTAGCCGCTGAGCTACAGGTGCTGAGCCTGTGAAATCATTCTTAAAAATTACATGATGAAATTCTGAAAAAGTTTTCAATTTAATAAATTTGTATGTGCATGAGAAATAGATCAACAGGTCACATATATTTAATAAAGCAAATTTACTGGCAAACTAGTTACCACTTGAGGATGCGATTCATTTTTCAAGTCAAGGCTGAATGGGATAAATGAGTTGGGCTACAGATACAAAAGTTTGCTAAAAAACAAGGAAGGCCTTTTGTGGGAGTCAATGGGCTATATGAAATTTACAGTAAAGACTACTATGTATCTTATTACTATAGTGGAACATCCAGAGTTGAGCACAGCTCCACATCAACCACCTCCTTAAGTTGACCTAATTTTCATAGACCTGACCTGCACATGTATATATGAATACAGGAGGCCTACTTCCTTATGTTGACCACCTCCGTGTGTTGACCAGTTTGTTACAATCCCTTGGGTGGTCAACGTACAGTAGTTCCACTGTATTTATAAATTATGTGTTACATACTTTTTATCAGAAAAATTAAAATTGCACATGAACTTCACGGACACCCGGCGTATATATACATACATATATGCTCCCGTCCTTCAAATCTCCCTTGCCCCCTGGCCTGGCTTGTAAGCAATCAGCACGCTACCCCACAATTACAACACAAAGGAATTGTTTGATCCAATGGGCAGCAAAGTGTGCTCCTGGTTTCAGGCGATCTTACCTGTGTGGCACTGCATGGAGGCTGCCTGCTTGGTACAGGACCAAGATGCTGAGAGCCAGGAAGGGGGAGAACTTCTGGAAGCCCATGACGCCCTTCTGCAAGGGAAGAATGGTGTAACTACCTGCACCAGTTCAAAATTCTACCAGCCCACAGACCTGGACCCTCGTCCTGCTTCTGCCCCGCTGCTATTTCCCTCGTTTTGTGGCTTCAGACTAGTCATTTCATTTCTCATCCTCTTTGTTTCCTCATCAATGAAATGGACGGCTGGAAGGCCCGGGGGGTCTGCCACCTGCAGTTTGGCAAAGCTAGAGGAGCGTTCCTAGAGGGGACAGCTGGGTGGGGAGGTCTCAGTCCTACCCTAAGGCCACACACAGGCACATAAACCTGTTAGCCAGGTGTCTGTGGGGGACACTCTCGGATCTCTCCTTCCCCCCCCAGCAGCTGCTCTCATAAAGCAACCCAAAGCTGCCCTCGTTGGAGCTTCTGCACGCACCTAGGTGGGGGTTACGTAGAGAGGGAATAAATCTGCGTTGGAATCTTTGAGAAACCGAAGAACTAATTTTACTGCTCAACTGCTCCACCCTCTGGCAACTTAGTCCCCTGAAATAACCAATCTTAACAGAGTCTAAAGTTGGGATCTCTCTGCGCTCCTAGAGCCGGCGACTGGGGCTTGCAGTTTCCGGCTGCCTGTCCCTCAGTGGTTACTACGCATTAGCGCTGGCTCAGATTTTAAACCTATACCCTGGACACCGCTAGACTCCAGACTCGATCCTCGCAGGCACGGTCTGCTTCAGCAATCCTGAGTTCTGCTCTGCGCACGGTGCCTGGGAAGCCCGAGTGTCTGGCGACTGGTTTAAGCATGTGTGCAAAGGGAAAGAGACTGGACTCCGAAGCCGGGCAGGAAGAGCGGAGCAAGGAGCTCCCGGAACGAGAGCTGGGGCGGAAGCCAGGTTTGAATCGAGGACTAAACAGAGACTGTAAGAGACTGACGCAGAAGTGGACAGACACGGTGAGAGTGGCAGAGAGGTGGATTAATGGAGGGAGAGGGCGGAGCGGAGTAGGAGAAATAGAAGAACACACCTGAGCAGCAATCTCTGGGCTCACCTGGTGGACAGCGATTTGGAGCAGGGGTAGCGCGGTGTTGCGGTCGAGCGAGTGCCTGGAGGAAGCGGTGGCGGCACTTGGGCACTTGGGCTGGAGGCTCCGATGCCTCCCAGAGGGCGGCTGCTCTTATTCTCTCTCTCACTGTGTCGGGAGGGGTCCCTGAGCACCGGGCATCCAATGGTCGCAGTGGTCCGGTGGCCCAGCCGGATTGCGTCACCTCAGTACCTCCAGAACCATCCAGCCGCGTGGCCTCACTTGTATTTGCATTGAGGTCATTGATGCAAGTGGTGGTGGGGCGGCGAGGGACGAACGAGAAACTCCCTTAAAGTGAGCGGGAATTTGAGACAGTTTGACGTCACTGTAGATTTCACCTCTAGTCATCCTGGGTTTTGAATCTGCGCTACACTCCACCCTCAGCTGTGGAGCTTGGAGGGCAGAGTCTAGGATTGTGGGGGCTCCTGGCTTCCCCAGTTCTGACTCTAGATCCTTGCCCAAGTGAGGTTTGAAGAGTTAAGACGCTGGCGGGTGGATTTGGAGCCCCCAAAGGCTTTCTGACCCTAGCTGGCATCACCCAGGTAGGGTCTAGCGCAGGAGATGAATTTGGGAGCAAGAACTTTGGGTCCTGAACTTAATTCCAGCTGGGCTAATTCAAGTCTTTGTGATCATGGGCAAATAACTTCTCAGAGCCTCAATGTACTTATCTTTGAAATGGAAACCCATAGTTCTATCTTGAAGAAAGGTTATGAGAAATATCCCAGTGCCTGGCTCCCAGCTAGGTAGGGATCTAGAGGAGTTTCCTGATCCACATAGGAGATACCATAAAATCTCAATGAATACTTCGGAATTCCTAACTCTCCCCTGCACTCATGTTGGGCGGTCCCAGGGTGCAGCTCAGATCTGTTACACGTGTGAAGAGGGGGCTGGAGCCCAGCTGGGTTTGAGGGGCCGGGTGCAAGGAACAGATGCTTCCAGAACCTCCATCCAGACCTTTAGCCCTCCCCTCTCACCCTGCCATTCATCACCTCTCATTCAGTCCGCCTGCCCAAAGCATTTGCACAGCTGCCTCTTTGCCTCCGGCTGGTGTTGGTCAAGATGTCCCAGTAAGCATTTGTTTCCTGCCGGCTCTCCAACTCCCGCACTCTGGTTCTCCACAAAAGTGCGGGCAAGGTTGACAGTGCTGTGGAGTCCCTGCCTAGATTAAATCTCACACCCACTTCCAGACACACTTGTCCGCACAAACTCACTGCAGTCTCTAAGCGTGCGCCCACTCCGTCAAGCACAGATGCTCAAAAAGCAGACACTGGCTCACAGAGTATCCTGAGGGGTTCACTCTCCAACGTGCAGCAAGCCTGTCTCTGAGTCTCTCCTGCAGTCGCATTCACACTTTAGCGTGACGGCGACCTGTTCGCATTATACCTGCACGCGCTCTCAAGAAGAGGCTTGGTGCACAAACGCATTCCACCCACCTCCACAGCTCCGACACCCAGCACAACCTGGCTTCAACACCACTTTGACCGTTAGACTTCAGGCACTCTCGAAGTCACTTGCTGCCCGCAGCTGCTAGGAAGGGTAGAAAGAAACTTCTCGGCCTTGCCGGGGATCTCTCTGGGTATAAGCGCGTAGGGCGCACATAATATGCACCAGCCTGTCCCGACGCTGCTAGCGCGGGGCTGCGCGGGGAAGTGGGAACCCAGGCTTCCTAACCCCCCACCCCCCGAGGCAGAGTGGAAATTAACCCTCGGGTGTGTGGTGAATGGCCGAGCCACTGAACTCCAGGTACTCCCGGGGTTCGGTCCGCACCCCAGACCTCAGTCCCCAGAATCTTCGCCATGTGCTAGGACACCCTGCCTGGTGCTGCTTCTTTTCCCCCTGGCGAGTAGGTGCCTCCGCGCTCAAGGAGGCAGCCGGCCTGCCTGACTTCCAGGATATCCTTGTTTGACTCTACATCTTAACTCCTGGGGCGGCCCTTCTGCGAGAGAATAAAAACTCGGGGCTGGGAACCGCGCGTCTGAGACACGCTCTTCTCAGGCCCGCGGGCAGGGCGGCCGCCGGACCCAGGGCGGGATGTACTGGCCGGAGAGGACGCCCGGGCGTCCGGAGAAGAGCCGGGCGGAGGATCGGCGCTCCGGGTAGGCGGGGGACGGCCCATCCCGCTCGCAGTGAGCCCTGGAGCTCGGAGGCAGACACCCATTGCGGGGCCCAGTCCTCAGCTTCGGGGTTTTTCCTGCGGTGTAGGTTCCCTGGCCCTGGCCTGGTCTTTCGCGCCCAGCTGCGTGAAGAGTGGAGAAGGCCGAAGCGCGGCCGCTGAGATGCGCCGCGCGCGGTCCTCTGCCACAGGTGCTGTTGCAGAAGCGTCCTGGCGCTCAGCTACAGAATACTTCTGCGGAAACGGCTTTTTTCCCCAAACCGGGGATTCTAACATATGAACCTCCTGAAATCGTTTCTAAATAGAGGTGTCTGCGATGTGCATTTTCTGAAGGAGAGCACTCACGGCTTTCACTCATGCAAGGGTGACCGCAAAATGCTTAAGGAAGTAGCCATGTTACTTTGTGGGTTCGAAACTCTGCCCCTGGGTGTCCTGTGTGCCTCCCACTGTCAGCACCGATGCCAATTCCCCTCTGTGAAATCTTTGGCGGTTACAAACCTCTGGCTGGGTCTGGTGCTCTGGGGAGCTAACCAGATTCTGCGCCCAGAGGGCGCCAGTGTAGCCTGCACTGCAAAGGTTGGGCTCTTCAGAAAGGGAGGGACGGAGATCAGCTCATTGAAGCACTCAGGAGACCAAGATAGCAGGAAGTGCTGGGCGTTTTGCTTCAGGCCCAGGTTAAAAAAAAAAAGTCCTTTTCTTTGACTATTAGCACCACGCCGCGCACCCACTAATAGGCGTCTTGCCAATGTTAAATGAATGAAAATGAATTCATTCTAGCAAATTCACCTGTTGGTTTCATCAGGTAACCTGCAGAAAATTCGGACAAAGTTCTGGGCCGAATTCCACTGGTACTCGGATTAAGAACAAAAGATACCTTCTCCCCTTTCATTTGGGACAGCCAAGTCTGCTCCCTGATAGAAATTTCCAGGAATGAGGTAGGAAGGGACGAGCTTAACCTAGAGGTCTTTCTGAAGACTGGGCTCTCATAGAATGAATGCAAAACCGTTTTTCTCAGAGTCTATTCGGATTTATTGAGGGAGCCTAAGTAAGCTTAGAACTTCGCGCACGCTAATCACTTATAGTTTAGAACGACTGGGACAGAACAGTATGATCTAACAAAAGTCGCTGAGAAAATTGATTAAAAAATAGAGGCTTGCCTATTTGGGCTCTTGCTTTTACTGTTTGAATTCATAACTTTTAAATCTGGAAATCGGGGTCAGTTTTGAAATAATCTACTTTGGAAAAATATTTTTACAATACTCTGATAAATTCTAACTGTAAGGCTTATTTCTGTTCATTTAAATCAGATTCTAGTACTCTTTGATTTAGTATTTAAAAGAGCCAGAGGGGTGGTTCATGCCTGCAGTAATTCCAGGGACTAGGACAGCCAAGGCTGGAAGGTCCCTTGATGCTAGGAATCGAATAGGAGACCAGGTGACATAGTGAGGACCCTCCCTCATCTTTTCTAAAAAAAAAAAAAAAAAAAATTACATGTGCCCAGTGGCACATGCCTATAGTCACAGCTAATTGGGAGGCTGAACAGGAGGATCATGTGAGCCCATAAGTTAAAAGCTGCTGTGAGCTATGATCATATACATTGCTCTCCAGCCTGGTTAACAGGAAATCAGCATCTCAAAAGATGACATTTGGTTGAAAATACTTATGTGAATTTCCATGTGATAAAATGGTCACATCTAAAAGGCTTACTGAGCAAGCCAGTTGTGAGGCAATTAGCCACCTGAAAGAAAACAAGCACTTTCAAAGTTCAGAGCTCAAGTTAAATTTATTGTTCCTGCACAATTCATGTGTAATATGAGCCCAAGGACAACAAAATCACAACAGTAACATCCGCAGCAGCAGCAATAACAGTCTGCAACATAAATCCATTCTCTTCCGCCTGGCAAAGATTTGAACTGTTAAATTAACTGGAAAATCTCAACTAGGATTGTGCTGTCTAAAGAAGGGCAAAACCCAAAGCTTTCCATCATTGAGTTTACTGAAGAATGTGCTAAGAGGAGCAGTTGCTCCTAAATCATTTTCTTAAGACATTTTTTAGAGCATAATAAAGCCCTCTATGGGGGTGGGGGGAGAGGACAGGAATGGCTGCCAAAGAGACAGCAAGATTGCTAAAAGCCAAGATATGGAAACAACCTAAATGTCCATCCATCCATAGATGAGTGGTTGCAGAAAATGTGATATCTGTCTGTCTATCCATCCATCTATCCACCTACCCACACCATGGAATGTTACCCAGCCTTTAAAAAGAAGGAAATCCTGGCATTTGTGACAAATGGATGAACCTGGGGGGACTTTATATTAAGTGGAATGACCCAGGCCCAGAAAGAAAAAATAATTACATGATCTCATTTATATGTGGAATCTGGGGGGGAAAAGTCAAATTCATAGTAACCAAGAGTAGAGTGGTGATTACTAGGCACTGGAGAATGAGGGGAAAGGACATTTACTGGTCAAAGGGTCTAACTTTTCAGTTGTAAGATGAATAAGTGCTGGAGACCTAATATGCAACCTGGTGACTAAAGTCAATTTTATGCTTGCAATTTGCTAAAAGAGTAGATTTCAAGTGCTCTCACCACACACACACACTTAACTATGTGAGATGATGGGTATCTTAAATAGATTGATTGTGGTGATTATTTCACAATGTATATGTAAACCAAAACATGCTGTGTACCTCTTAAAATATATGGAAAGAAAAGTTAAAAAAAAATGACAGCTGGAAATGAACTCTAGAGGGGATTGGCTGAGGACTTTAGAACAGGTGGTTGTATATAAACACTGATGGGACATCAGTACTTTATTAATAACTTATATATAAAATTATCTAAAAGATGTTGCATGTGCAGTGAGTATGAAAAGTTATATAGACCATATTAAAATGTAACAAAGCAGAAAATTATAAATGTTAAAACTACCATTAAGTTCCTTCCAAGTGCCTGGAGCTATGTATATATTATCTGTCATATTCTCAATAGTTTAATAAGATGGGTATTATTATTATCTTTGTTATATTGTCAAGGCAAGAAGAGGACTATTTGGCTTGAATTTATTATATTGTTCAGTCTCATTTTGAAGACCTAAAATGCCAGAACATGGCTCATCTATCTGCTATATCAGGTAAGAGGTCTGGTCCCCTGGATCTAGGCACTGACTCAAGGAAGATATGAAGATGCCTG
Source organism: Otolemur garnettii (assembly GCF_000181295.1). Taxonomy (NCBI): domain Eukaryota; kingdom Metazoa; phylum Chordata; class Mammalia; order Primates; family Galagidae; genus Otolemur; species Otolemur garnettii. The sequence continues at coordinate 43,870,871 of NW_003852396.1, forward strand.
CCTACTTCAGGGCTAATGTGATTTGTAGTGAAAGTCTAATGACCAGGCATAAATCATTTACAATTCCTGGACCAACATTTGGGAGCCTGACAGTTTTGCAACAGGAAAATAAATGTGAGTGCCACCACTTAAGATAAGTAAATTGCTAAAGAATAAACCCAAATCAGATTTATAACAATATTCATAAAAACAAAATTTTAAAACACTTCAAAGTTCAAACAAAAATCCACATGACTTAACTTCCTATATTTAGCATCATGCATTGCTTCATCTTGTCTGAAACTGGGTTGATTTGGGAGCATGTTCCATTATGGTAGTGGATTAGAGGTCAGGGTTGCAAGAAGAGGTGTGGAAAGAGTGCGGAGAGTCAGGAGATAAGGTGTAATTCCTACCTCTGACTCAAGGGTGTGACTTGGAGAAAATCATCTGGGCCTCTATTTCCACATTTCATATAGGAACTTTTATTGGGTTGAGTGATTCTTGCATTCTTCTAATTCTGGCATCCTATAAATGTGCCAGGAACCCTATGCTAACTTTACAGTACTTTTTTATAACATCAGTTCACCCACTATTGGGCTTCCTCCACTTGCCCTGGCAGGTCCACGTAGTCTTTTGAAAGAATAGCCAAAGGGGTCAACACAAAGGAGGAAGGGTATGTCATTCTATAGAAGTGACTCATCAGGAAACCTGCTCCCGCCTTACTCCTACCTAAATATGAAGAATAAATGATTTTCAGAAAAGGCAGGAGGCCTTGTCACCAAAAGATATACTAGTGTCCTCTGAGAGGAAAGACAGCACTATCTGATCTCAGAGCACTAAGTTTTTCTCTGCTTCATGAAAGTGAATCTGCAACCTGACTCCTGGCTCTTGTCTGAGTTCCCATCTTTCTGCAAGTCATCAGCAGAAGCTTTGCAATGTGTTTACTTGTGAGTCCACATAGAGCCCAAAGAACACTTTTGATGGAGCTTGAAATTTAGTTCTGAAAAGTTCTCCTCAGAGGACTCTGAAGTGAGAGGCAGGAACTTATTCAGATAGATCCAGCCAATATTTTAACAAATATACAATGAGTAATTTGGTTGGGAGATAAATCAATATGCATGGGGAAATGTTTAAAAGGATAATAAAAGTATAGTTATGTTGCTATATACTTTTGAAAATATTCTGTATTAGTGTAAATAGAGTGAACCAAATAAATACAATTAGTAAGCTGTATGAGAACCAGGTGAAGAAAAAGTACAGCTGATTTACTGAAGTTCAGTGATGACAGGCTCCACTGTCTTCCCCCAATCAGACTTCCTCCTTGTTAATGACACTGTGGTAAGGAAGGCTATGTGTAAATGAGGCAAACAAGTGGAGCCATCCTTGGTATTAAGGTACAGTTTGAGTAGAAGACAAGGACTGAGATTAAATGGGTAAGATCTTACATTGCCCATAAAGGAAAGGTACTGAGATTTTGTGTTCTAGACAATCCTGGGCCTGCTTGTTGGTCTCCTGCTGGTATGACTAGAACAAACATAAATAAATCGAGGCTTCTCTGCCTTCTGTGTTTGCATCATCACTTCACGGAAGGAACCCTGGACTAGTTCATTGTCTTGGTGACTGCTGTGATCTAAGTTAGGTTGATAGTAATTGGGTGGCTGGATGACTCTTTTATCTTCCCTAACCCTGTAGCTGGCAGATGGTCTAGACTAGAGGAAGTGAGATTGTGAAGTTGACAGGAATGAAGGTTCACTGTATAGAGGAAAATAGGACATGAACAAGACCAAATTACTAAACCCATATGTGGTCTCTTACGGAGACAAGACCCATACATGGAAAATGATCAAAGGCAAATAAAAGTTAGTGAATAAGTATATTAGTTTCCTATTGTTGTAACATTTTCCCACAAATTTAGTGACTCAAAACAGCACAAATTTATTACTTTACATTTCTGTAGGTTAGAAGTCCAAGTTGGATCTTACTAGTCTAAAATGTTGACAGGGCTGTATTCTTTTCTATAATTTCTAGGGGACATTCACTTTCTTTCCATTTTCAGCTTTTAGGAGTTACCCACATTCCTTGGCTCATAGCCCTCTTCCTCCATCTTGAAAACTAGAGTTGATGCTTCTCACCACATCGCTCTGACCTCCTCTTCTGTGTTCCTCTTCTACTTGGCATTAGGCCTAACTCGTGGATAATCCAAAATAATGTCTCTTTCTCAAGGTCCTCAGTTTAATTACATCTGCAAAGTCCCTTTTTCTATGTTCTCAGGGATTAGGGACTGGGAATTTTCGGATAGGCCATTATTCTGCATGTCATAAAAAGTAAATATTGGGATGATTGGCAAGGATTCCAAGATGGGGGTTGGAAAAAGAAGCTGCTGTGGGCTGGAGCACTTGAGGAAGCCTCCTGAAGATGGTGGGACCAGAGTCAGAAGTGGCTAAACAGTGGAGAAATTATAAAGTCTCTGATAAAGGGGTGTGTCTGGTGGGGTGTGGCCAGGGGTGAGGAGACAAGATGAGCCTCTTTATATTTATGTAAGGGACATCCTCTATGTCCCTTCTGCTGGGAAGGGAGCTCCCAAATGCTTCCTGTATGGCTGTCCACATTAGCTCCTTAGGTGGACTATGTCTAGAAATCATGAAATCTCATGTATAAGATGTTCATTTTTTTTTTTAGACAGAGTTTTATTTTATTGCCCTTGTTAGAGTGCCATGGCATCACAGCTCACAGCAACCTCAAATTCTTGGGCTTAAGTGATTCTCTTGCCTCAGCCTCCCTGGTACCTGGGACTACAGGTGCCTACCACAATGCCTGGCTATTTTTTTTTTTTCAGGAGATGGGGTCTCACTCTTGCTCAGACTGGTCTCGAACTCCTGAGCTCAGGCAATCCACCTGGCTTGGCCTCCCAGAGTGCTAGCATTACAGGAGTGAGCCACTGCGCCTGACTGAGAATGTTCATTTTAGATCAATTTCCAATATGTTATGTGTCCTTTAAGATTTTCCTGTTCATTAGAGCAAGGGGAGAAGTTGAGCCGGCTGGTGATGTCAAGTTTGGAGCAGACATCTCTGGTGAAAGAGATCTGCTGGTAAAACTGAAGTAGAGATGGGGAATGAAACCTTTGCCACCACATAACTCCATGTATTCACAGGTTTATGATGCAGTTAAACCTAAAGTTAGGACTTAGACTTTGAGCCCCATGGCTTAGATATCTTTGCTAGATTCCTTTGCAATAACCAAATAGCAGGGTTTCTAATTCATGGAATACTGAATAAAACCCACGTGGAAAAAAAATCCACTTTTTAAAAACCTGTATTCAGAATTTAGTAGCTATACTGAGGTTGGGTTGGCGGACAGGAAAGGCTAAAATGTCTGAGGAGAGGAGTGTATAAGAGCCCCAGGATGTTCGGGCACCTAACATGGGCAAGATTTTTAATGTCTCCCAGTTCCCAGAAGAGAATGTGATAATTATTCCTACTCAGGTACTGGGGCTTGTGGGAGTTTGAAGCATAATGCCCCATTATGACCATATCGACTGACATTAGAGCTGAGAACCAGGAACACTAAGTAAGTGAATTTTAATTAGGCCAGGAATGAGAATGGCATTTAGGCAGAAAGAAGGAATGGGATATTGTGTTTATGGGAGTTATCTGGTCTCTCATTCTTAGAAAATGGGAAGGCTTCACTGACTGTCCTATTGAGCAGAGCTGACTGTTGTCTGGGGGCTATTCTTCCCAGTCCTACTGGGAAATTTTTTGCTATAGGCACCAGGAGGGGTTTCTTTCAAAGTCTAGAAGCTATTTTTAGGGTGGCTTCAACAGCCAAGGAAAAAGCTGAGTGTAGTGGACGGGGGCCAGGCTCGTCACTCTCATAGGTGGATGGACTTACAGGGTGACGTCAAGAAATTACTCAGGATGAGTTCCTCTATGTGATTAAAACTCTCCCTTGTCTTAGGATCACTGGGTCCAGAATGACTTTTCTCTCCCTGGCTATCAATGTTGTTTGATGAAACAAGAAAGAGAGGAATAGGAACCTTCCCAGTGTATCAGAAAGCACATCATGGAGCTGACTCCATTATGGGCATTGTCAGGGAACAAAGTAGTTGCATTTAAGGGGATTTCCCATATAAACTGACTCTGCGTCAGGCAGTGAAGAGTATGGCTTTGGGGTCCTAAGCAACTGGAGTTGAGTCATGACTCTACCACTCACTTATTGCCCTTGAGCAGATAATAATCTCCCTGAGCTTCAGTTTTGCAACATGTAAAATGGAGATAATAATAACTATGTGTCACCTTGAGTAGAGTGCCCTGGTGTCATAGCTCCTCAAACTCCTGGGTTTGAGCAATCCTTTTGCTTCAGCCTCCCTAGTAGCTGGGACTACAGGTGCCCACCACAACACCACAACACCCAGCTTCTTCTTCTTCTTCTTTTTTTTTTTTTCCCTATTTTTAGTAGTGTCCAGGTCTTACTCTTGCTCAGGCTGGTCATGAACTCCTGAGCTCAAGGTGATCCACCCACCCTGCTCTCTCTGAAGAATTAAAGATATTTTATGCTAAACCACCCAATACATAGCTTGGCATGAAGCAAAAATTTAAGAGCGGTGTCTATTTCTTTTCTAGCTTCTCTAGAAAAAAAAGAGAGTGGTAGCTATTATTATAACAAAAGCTTATTCCTTTAAGTGCCAAATTACATCAGCTTAATACAGTAAATTAAGTGAAATAATTACACACTTCTCTGCCTTCTTAAGAAGAAGACGAACTATAATTCTTTAATTCTCAGAATAAAACCAATTACCAAGGCCACAACAAAATGAATCTGCCTTCCCTAACCCTCTCAGATACATGCCCGGCTATGATGTAGCCTTCTTGCCCAGCAGGGTTAATAACAAAATATATTAAACACCTGGCACATCTCTTGGCCTGGAGCAGGCACTCTAGAGTGGCTATTATTATTATTATAATAAAAGCATACCCGTTCAAGTGCCAAATTATATCAACTTATATGGAAAATTCGAAAAAAATGCATTGCACACTCTTCTACCTTCTTTAAATGAATAAAGCAAATATAATTTCAATCCTTTCTTGATGATTCATTGTTACCATTGTAAGAATATCACTTCATGTGTTGAGTACCAGTACAGTGCTATTCTTAAGGCCTGCAGGATGTTTCTGTTAATAGCCCCAAACTAGATCATACCATAGTCTTTGAGTTCTACTATGTATATAATTTTATGATTATTCTATTCTTCCCACCAGTTTGTCTGCTATCACTTCTTGCTAGTGTCATTGTAACTATCTTTAGCAATAATCCACCTGTTCCCATTTTCATTTGGTACACAGTGAACAAATAGCCAAAATAACAACAAAAACAAAAACCAAACTTCATAGACTGGTATAGGAACAAATAGCCAGTAGGACAGTCCATTGAATATGGACCTATAAATACAGGTCAAGAACTACCTGTATAGCCTGGCAAGGGTTGACACCCATAATCCTAGAACTCTAGGAGGCTGAGATGAGTATTGGATTACTGGAGCTCAGGAGTTCAAGATCAGCCTGAGCAAGAGCAAGACACCATCTTTACTAAAAATAGAAAAACTAGCTGGGCATTGAGGTGGGCACCTGTAGTCCCAGATACTCAAGAGGTTGAGATAAGAAGATTGCTCAAGCTAAAGAGTTTGAGGTTGCTGTGAGTCCTGATGTCAAGGCACTCTACCCAGGGTGACAGAGTGAGACTCTGTCT
>NW_003852396.1:43876867-43904870 GCF_000181295.1 Otolemur garnettii
AAAAAAAAAAAAGAACTATATGTAGAAAAAGGATACTTTTTGGGTCACTTCATGCTGGTCAAGGGAACAATACAACAAGAGAACATTTCAATTCTAAATATTTATGCACCTAACATAAATACTCTCAGATTTATGAAACAGACCTCAATTGGTCTGAGAAATATGATATCCTATAACACCATAATATCTAGGACTTTTATACCCCTTTACAGAGCTAGACAGATCCTCTAAACAGAAACTAAAGAAAGATAGACGGGACTTAAACATGACCCTGGAACATTTGGGCTTTATAGACATATACAGACCACATTATCCCAAAGCTAAGGAATAGAAGTTCTTGTCAGCCCATGGAAAATTCTCCAAAATAGACCATATCCAAGGACACAAATTGAAATTCAACAAAATCAAAAGAATTGAAATTATACCTGTGTTTTTTTAGACCACAAGGCAATAAAGGTGGTGCTCAACTCCAACATAAATTTTTATCCCCACACAAAAGCATGGAAATTAAATAATCTTATGCTGAATGATAGTTGGGTCAAGGAAGAGATAAGGGAGGAAATCATTAACTTCCTCAAACATAACAACAACGAAGACACAAGCCACAAGAACTTGTGTGGCACTGCAAAAGAACTTCTAAGAGGAAAATTTATTGGACTAGAGGCCTACATCTGAAAAACAGAAAGAGAGCACATCACCAACCTAAAGAATGATTTCAAAGAAATGAAAAAGGAAGAGCAATCCAACCCAAAACACAGCAGAAGAAAATAAATAAATGAAATTGAAAACAAAAGAATCATTCAGAAAATTAATGAAACAAAAAGTTGGCTGTTCAAAAAAGAGAACTAAAATCAATAAACCATTGGCTAGATTAACTACAAACAGAAAAGTCAAATCTTTAATAATCTCAGTCAGAAACAAAAAAAGGGAAGTAACAACTGATACCACAGAGATAAAAGAGAGTATTTCTGACTACAAAAACAAAACAAAACAAAAACAAAACCAACTACAAGAACAAAAACAACTCTATGCCCAGAAATTGGACAGTATGGAGGAAATGGACCGATACCTGAAAGCACACCATCTCTCTAGGCTTAACCAGGAAGAAATAGATCTCTTGTTGAAGAAACAATAAAAAAGATTCTAACAATAGCAACACAAGAAAAAAGCCTGGGACCAGATGGCTTCACACCAGAATTCTATCACATCTTCAAAGATTAACTTGTTCCTATACTGCAGAACCTATTCCAAAACATTGAGAAGGAAGAACCTTCTCCAACACATTCAACGAAGCAAACATCACCCTGATTCCAAAACCAGGAAAGAAGTCAATTAAAATGGAGAACTACAAAACAATTTCACTAATGAATCTCAATGCAAAAATACTCTACAAAATCTTAGCTAATAGATTGTAGCTACATGTTAAAAAATTATACATCATGATCAAGTAGGCTTCATCCCAGGGATGCAAAACTGGTTTAACATACACAAATACATACATGTGATTCACCATATCAATAGAAACACAAACAAAAATCATATGATACTCTCAGTAGATGTAGAAAAAGCATTTGATAAAATTCAGCATCCTTTTCTAACAAGAACACTTAACAAAATAGGCACAGATAGCACATTTCTCAAGCTGATTGAAGCCATCTATGACAAATCCATAGCTAATATTATACTGAAAGGAATAAAACTGAAAGCTTTTTCTGGAACCAGACAAGGCTGTCCACTATCACCACTAATATTCAATATAGTTCTGGAAGTTCTAGCCAATGCAATCAGGTAAGAGAAGGATATAAAGGGCATCCAAATGGGGGCAGAGGAGGTCAAACTCTTACTCTTTGCTGATGATATGATCTTATACTTATAAAACCTCAGAAACTCAACCACAGAACTCCTGAAAGTGATCAAGAAATACAGTAATGTCTCAGGGTATAAAATCAATGTCCACAAATCAGTAGCCTTTGTGTACACCAATAACAGCCAAGTTGAGAAGCAAATCAAGGATACAATTCCCTTCATAGTAGCTTCAAAGAAAATGAAATGCATAGGAATGTACCAAACAAAAGAGGTAAAGGATCTGTATAAAGAGAATTATGAAACCCTAAGAAAAGAAATAGTAAAAGACACCAACAAATGGAAGAACATACCATGCTCTTGTATGGGAAGAATCAACATTGTTAAAATGTTTATTTAATCAAAGCAATCTACCAATTCAATGCAATCCTCATTAAAATACCAACATCATACTTTGAAGAACTGGGAAAAATAGTTCTTCATTTTGTATGGTAGCAGAAAAAACCTCATATAGCCAAGGCAAGTCTTAGTAATAAAAACAAAGCAGAAGTGTAACCCTACCAACTTCAGGCTGTATTACAAGGCCATAGTGATCAAACAACATGGAATTGGCACAAAAATAGAGACATAGACATATGGAACAGAATAGAAACCAAGAGATGAAACCAACCTCTTATCACCATCTGATCTTTGATAAGCCAAACAAAAGCCTACAGTGGGGGGAAAAATCCCTATTCAACAAATGGTGCTGGGAGAACTGGATAACCACATGTAAAAAACTGAAACTGGACCCACACCTTTCATCACTTACAAGTATTGATTTAAGATGGATAAAAGATTTAAATCTAAGATATGAATTGATGAAAATTTTAAAAGAAAGTGTGGGAAAAACTTTTAATGATGTCAGCCTGGAGAAAGATTTTATGACAAAGATTTCAGTGGCAATTGCAACAATAAAAATAAGCAAATGGGACTAAGGTAAGCTGAAAATCTGTACAGCTAAGGACACAACAATTAAAAGACAATTTTCAGAATAGGAAAAGATACTTACATGTTATGAATCTGACAAAGGCTTGATAACGAGGATCTACAAAGAACTCAAATTAATCAACAAAAAAAGAGCAAACAATCCCATCTACCACTGGGCAGAAGGCATGAGCAGAACCTTCTTGGAGGAAAATAGATGACTGGCTAACAAACATTTGAAAAAATGCTCATCATCCCTGACGAAATGCAAATCAAAACCACCCTGAGATATCACTTAACCCCAATGAGAATAGCCCACATCACAAGTCTCACAGCTGCAAATGCTGGAATGGATGTGGAGGGAAGGGAACACTTTTACACTGCTGGTGGGAGTGCAAATTAATACAACCTCTTTGGAAAGAAGTATGGAGGAACCTCAAAGAACTCAAATTAGACCTCCCATTTGATCCCACAATCCCATTACTAGGCATCTGCTCAGAAGAAAGAAAATCATTTTATCGTAAGAACACTTGCACTAGCCTGTTTATCACAGCTCCATTTACAGTTGCCAAAATGTGGAAACAACCTAAATGCCCACCCACCCAGGCATGGATTAACAAACTGTGATATATGTATACCCTAAAACAGTATTCCACCATTAAAAAAGATAGAGACTTTACATCTTTTGTTAACCTGGATGGAGTTGAAACACATTCTTCTTAGTAAAGTATCATAAGAATGGAGAAGTGAGTATCCAATGTATTGAATCCTGATATGAAACCAGTAGATGGTCTAATACATGCCCACGTAAGAGAAAAACTCAAATCAATCAAAGTGGGGGGAAGCAGAACAAGGGAAGGGGAAGACGGGATGAGGAAGGAGGGTTGGTGTGCTTCCACTTGGGGGGCATAATGGTAGGATGTATGGCATACCTCTTGGGGGTGGGACACAATTATAAGAGGGACTTTACCTAACAAATGCAAACCTTGTAACCTATTTCTTTTGTACCCTCACATTAACATGAAATTAAGGATAAAATAGTGGGGGAAAAACAAATAAAAAAGTAAAAAAAAAAAAAAAGGGTACTTTTTTGGACATCTGCTCAATTAATCTGTACTCAAGTGAACAGAAATGAAGCCTGTTAGAATTATGTGTAGACACAGAGCAAAGGCATACTGAGTGATCACTTATGAGTAATGGTCAGAAACTTCATGGTCTTTGGCAATAACAGCTTCAACCAATTTGTGCTCAGGGAACAAACAGAACAAGCAAACATGGCAGTGCTGTGTGTGCGTAAGGAGCCTGTAGACACTGAGTGAGAACATCCTAATGGTTATAATGACAAACACAGATTGCTGTGATGTCTATTTCAGTTGCTCACCTGCTATTTTCTTTATCTCCTATTCTCAGCTTTGTCTGGTTAAAGGGAAGTTTCCAGTCACGTGACTCCCAATAAGTGGGTGTTTTTGCATTTTTTTTCAAGAGGCCCCGAAATGATGAAGACAAACTCAATGATATAGGAAAGCATCTTAGTCCATTTTCTGTTGCATATTACAGAATAACTGAAAATGGGCAATTTGTAAAGAAAAGGAATTTATTTCTTACAGTTATGGAGGTCAAGGGACTTCCTTTTGTGAGAGTCTTCTTGCTGTTGGGCTCTCCCTGCAGTGTCCTGAGGCAGTGCAGGACTTCCCATGGCATGGAGGTTGAGAGTGTTAAGCTTAGATGTCTCTTCCTCTTCATATAAAGCCACCAGTCCCACTCCCATGACAACCCACTGCTCTATTAATCCATGAATAGTTTAATTCACTTGTAAGGGCAGAGGCCTCATAATTCAATCACCTCTACTACCATATTAGGGATTAAGTTTCCATGTGAGTTTTGGTGCAGACATTCAAACCACAGCAGAAGACTGTGGTGATCTATCCTGCAGTTTTATGAAGTGTATGTCTCTAGTTAATAGCGCTCTGAAGCCATGAACAGAAGCCATGAATAAAATTGGTCCTTGGAACTGGGAAAAGATCAATCCACCTTTCAGATCTTATATTGATTTCCATACTGCAAAGTCACTCTGTGGCATCAAAGACCCTAGGGGACCTTAAAAGGCCCTCTGCAGACTCATAGACTTGGCACCAATTTTCCTGGGTTCACCTTTAAGCAGTAGTCAAAGATGCTTCAGCAACTTCTTTTCAGCACCAATAAATACCATGTACAGAAAACCTCCAGTAAAATGAGAATGTGGTGAACGGGCTGGTTGAAGAGTCCTAAACAAATACCCTGTGTCAGAGAATGGTTGATTACTCCTTTTCTTTCTTTCTTGTAGTAAACCTGGGAATTACTTGAATGTTTGGCCTTTATCTCAGGTTTTATTGGATTTGTCCCTTTTCTCTAGGAAGACAGAGAAGCCAGTTTCCTGCAGGTCAAGAAGCAGGATAAGGGGAAGGTCACTGAGAAAGTTTATTACCATCTGGCACATATGTTGAGCATGAAGAATCTATGCCAGCCCTCTGGCTTTTATTTCCTTCTCTGCAGTCCTACTAAGTGAGGGGCTAAGCCAGATCATATGTAGTTGTTAGATCATATATAGATCATTTTAAGAAAGTCATTGTAGTGATTTGGCCTCTGTTTATATGCTTAGAAAATAGTGGCATGCAACTAAAAATAGATGTGAGGCCCATTCCACCTTGTTGGTGTCTGCTGTGGGACCCTGTCACTGTGCAAATAAAAACAGCCGGGGCACAGATTGAAGGTACATGTCTGCAAGAGGTGGGCTTCCTGTCTGTTCTCCAAGAGCCCTGAGAAACCTCTCTCTCGGCCTTTTATTGAAGTCTCAAACCACAGAAGTGGGGGGCCCACATGCTAGGAGTACATGTTTAATGCATGTGGTTGCTAAGTGCTCTTTCCACACTGGCTGGACTCCCATCCTGTTGCCCTATGGATGTTACAAAGTGTAACGCTTGCTAAGGAGCTACTGATCTTATCTCACTAACGCATGCAGCTGCTTGAGGGCTTATCTCTGGGCTGCAAAATATCTCCTTGCCTGCTAGGAGATTGTCTTGCTCCCAGTGCCTTCTTCAAGAGCTGGTGGCTGCTTCTGTAAGCATGGTGCTCAGTCTCCTACACCATCTTTATACTTTTATTTTATTTACATGGGAAGAGGGTGAAGGAGGTTGAAGAACAAAGAACAAATAGGCCAGGCCTGGTGGTCTCAGACCTGTAATCTTAGCACTTTGGGAGGTTGAAGCAGGAGGATTGTTTGAGGCGAGGAGTTTGAGACCAACCTTAGCAACATAGTGAGACTTCATCTCTCAAAACAACATTTTAAATTAGCTGGGTGTGGCGGCATTCACTTATAGTCCCAGCTACTCGGGAGGCTGAGGCAGGAGGATTGCTTCGGCCTTGGGGTTCATGGTTACAGCGAACACTCCAACATGGCTGACAAAGAAAAACCCTGTCTCTTAAAAAAATGAATAAATGAAGGACATTATGTGATAGCAATTAGACTTACTTGGAGGTTTGTTGAGAGACACTGATATGAATATTTTATTATATTTTTGGTTGGGGGGACATTATATTTCTGCCTGAGTTCATGGTAAGCGCTTCTGGATGAAGCAGCCTTTTCAAGAAAGCATCTTTCAGTCAAATATGAAGTGGGTCAGGTTACTCATGTAAACCTATGTTTTCCTTTCAGTTTCAGAGCTCCTGCCTGTATGAGGAATTCCATTACCTCACATTACTTCGACCCCTTTCCCAAGTATACACACTTATTCACATCTGCTAAACTGCTTGTTCAATTTCAGAAATAGAAGCTACTCTAGGTATTTTAAATGGAAAGGAATTTTATACAAGAGATTGGATGTTAAAAAAATAATGTGTGAAGTTCTGGAAGATGCCACTTTACCATAATCACAAAGGTGGGGCCTAAGGATATCACAATTGAACTGTAGACATCAAGAAAATCCCACTGATGCTGCCATCCAGGATCACAAAGCTGCTGAGGCTACAACCGCCTTTCAGCACTCATGTAAGGCTGGGCACTGGAAGGCTGCTGTGGGACCTCTGGTTCCTTGACTGTCCTTCCAGGAGAAAACAAAAGAAAGAACAGGAAGATAGACTGTCACATTCCTGCCTGCCTTCCAAATCTCACATAAGATATCTAATTGGATGAAATTTGCATTCAGAATCTAGCTTGGGAAAAACATAAGAACAATCATGTTTTAGTTTTCCAGTGGCCTAGGAGAGTTGGTAGGATCCTGAGCACAATGGCACCATTTCTACCACAGTGGCCATGTGCTTTGAACAGTCCCAGCCTGCCATGGAGAAGGCTTAAACCAAAGGAGCAAATCTGTAATAATGGAATGATGGAATTTCATTTCTCAGTGGCTGAAACTCCTCTTTCTCATAGAGGTGGGAGGTCTCTTCAGATCTTAACACCTCAGCGACCCCCCCTCCCCTACCCCTACTAATTTTGCCTTCGTCCTGCTGGTGCCGCATGGTGAGGAATATCCAACAGAGGACACAGCCATCTCTTCATCTCCCATTTCTTGCTGCTTGCGCATGTGTAGTTTTCTAATTGAGATTATCAGTTAGGTTGTCCCTTCTCGGGTCCTCACTTTCTCCATCCTACTGGAATACAGCCATAAGTACATAATGGACTACTGTGTAAGGAGGCACATTGGTGCTGGATGCACCTCTCTGTGTTGGGCGAGCTCTATGGGGAGAATATGCAGCCCAAGCCAAGGCCTCAGCTGTCCAAGAACTGGCAGGGAGCCCATGACACATTCTCACTTGACACTGTCCCTCAGGATGAGTCCTGGGGGAATGATGCCCAAAGGCCCAGCAAGAGACTTGATCAGGCATCACAGTACTGGTGTTCTCTGTTGAAACCATTTACTGTTCTGTACACAGAAGTGGCAGAGCCCCGTAGAGGGTATTCACCCATTCCACCCTGCATGCAGGAGATGGGATGTGTGTTATGAAACTATGAAATCTTTTACTTCCTATGCCTCCCAAACATTCCTGTTGTAATAAAAGCCATAGACAAACATTATTGATCGTTTTCTGTCACTCAGAACGCAAATGCAGGGAGCTATTTCTTTTGCTGAGCACTGAGAGAACATGATAAATGGTTACAGGGAAGGCTTTGTGCTCTGTAAGACTTTCAGTTATTCCTGAGAACTGGCCCCCTATTATTATCCCCCTGGGGTGGGGAGTGGGGCACCTCATCAGAGCTGTCAGTCAGACTGGGCTGTAGCAGGGGTGACTCTGAGCTCTCTGCTGCTAATGTAGCCAGGGGAAGAATGCCAAAGAAGGAATGCGCCTTAATTTAAGTGAATTGGAGGATACTTAACTGAATGGAAATCAATCCTTTTGGAAATTAAAAAGTGGTCTGAATGCCGATCCTCTCCTGAAAAATGAAATCTACTGACATGAAATTCAGGCAAAAATGACCTCAGGATTATCCTCTGTGATTCCCTCTTTTTTCCTGGGGCCTCTTTCTTCACCTAAGCTCCAGGCTATGAGTTGAAATTTTATCCAAAGGCCTTATCATAGGATATCAGGCAGCCTGACAAGCTGTGGAGAAATCCTCATTTGGCATTAATGTATAGACCTCTATCATATAAGCCCCTGTAGCTAAATGCCACCAAACTACCTCAAATATGAGCTAGATTAATCAATGAGCACAAGTCATAGGAACTCAGTGAGAAAAATCAATGTTCCCAAATCTGGCTGGAGATATAGGAAGGTGTTACTAGGGAAGTCCAAAGCCCATTGAAACCATGGTCCAAAATCCTAGGAAAAGTTGGCATCTTCTGGTGGTCCAAAGATAAAAAAACACAAGAAGGCATAGAGCTTCTGGACGATAACAACAAAACCAGTTGGGTGCTCTTGGGTTATGCCTAGTGTCCCAGTGGGACTACAGATACCACCCCCTTTCGCTTTCAGAACACCATCAGTATGGACAATAAATTCTGTTGTCACCCAAAATATAAATTCCGTAATCACCGGTTTAAGGCTTGTTTTCAATGAGGATAAACTCTGTGAAGGTACTTTTATGAGAGGAAACCTAGTACTATAATGGACAGGAAAGACTGACTGCACTGGAAGTGGAAGAAGCAAGGAAAACCGACCCCACAAGAGGATAAAGCTGCTAGCAGGTGCGTCTTTTCTTTACCCCCAATGCAGCAGAATTTGCCACACCCCAACATCTGAAATGAACATGTCATAGATGAGAGGTCTGCAAAATGTTTTAAATGTGTTTTGTTAGGATACATACATATTTATTATTATTCAGCCTTTACTAAATGCAATTTCTTAGCTTCTGGGGAAGAGAGAAATGAATAAGAAAAGGACTCTGTCCCCAGGGGACCCTGGATCTCAATCCTGGAGTAATTTTCACAAATCCAAATCATGGAAAACCTGACTCCCCAGTTGTTTTCCTTAAGGGACCCTGCTAAATATTTAGACAAGGTTTTGAATGCTTGGTATACTTATAAAATCATAGAATATCCAGATCAAGAAAAGTTTAGAGCAATCATTTAGCACTTTCTGTGTTAACAGCTTTGAATTTTCTGCAGTGACGTAACTGTTCTACACCTGTTCTGTCTGATGCCATGGCAATTAGCCACATATGATTATTAAACACTTGACATTGGTAGAGCAATTGAGGAATGGATTTTATTAAATTTAAAAATAAATTGCTATATAACTAGCAGGTACAGCACAGATTCTTGACCTTTTTGCCCAACTAAAGTAGTCAACACTTTCAGCTGCTTTTTGTTTCTTTTCAATGGATGTTTTGGTACTGTGAGCATATATCATATGTCCTAAGTGAAACTGGGTATATCACAGGGAGAGACAATTTATCAACCTTCCTTTTCAGTAGAAGAAATTCATTTATTCATTCACTCAAAAGAGATTTATTGAGCATTACTGAGTGCTGGGCACAGTGATGGACTATGGCAAACATGGACCTAGCCCCCAGGGATCACAGTGCCTGTTGATAAATAATTCATCAGTGCTGGTAATGGGTATCATTTGGTTCCTGTATTGAAGTCTTATTTCCTACTTCCCTTTGCCAGCCACCAAATCTGACGTATCAGGAGCTTTTGGTTGCTTAAGCCTTAAAGCAAGCATAGGTCAAGCAGTACCTCTGTATTATAAAAGGGGACTCCCATGTCCTGATGTGACTGAGAATACAAAATGTTTAATTTCCTGTCCATTAAGGAAACATATTGAGAAAGCCACAAGGGAAAGAAGTGGCATTTCTCATACAGATTACTTACTGGTGAACTCTCATTTACAGAAATAAGTCAAAAATTTTAGAAATATAGCAGGATTTCATTTATTTTGTTTCTTAATATTTTTACTTTGGAAGAAGATATATGATATTCCTGGTATAGCAATTTGCCCTCTGGAGACATCAATCATTGTAGATATGATTAGGTAGGATTATTTAAATATGGTCATACATCTTTATCTTTTTGGTCAATCATAATTTTTAGTTGTTCTTTTAAACGTAGTTTTTATTTAAAGTATAACTCAAATGTCTCCAAGGCGTTTGGTCTCTTGTGGCTATTTTTTAATTTAATATTCAATAAAAATGACTTAAGCTTTCATTCTGTACAATAGAAAGTTCTAATTTTAATATGCTCTTTTAAAAAAAATTAGCTTTATTTGTTTCATTTCTTTGTAATCCAGGTTTAATATTCCTTCAAACGTTTGGAAAGGGGAAAAAAGGGTGTTTAGAGGTATTCTTTCTTTCTTACTTTTTTTATTTTTGAAAAGGTGTTTCACTGTGTTACCTGGGTTGGAGATGCATAGTTCATAGCAATCTCAAACTCCTGAGCTCAAGAGGTCCTCTTGCCTTAGCCTCCCAAATAGCTGGGACTAAAGGTGCCTACCACAAATTTCAGCTAATTTTTCTATTTTTAGTAGAGACACGGTCTCACTCTTGCTCAGGCTGGTCTCCTGAACTCAAAGGATCCTCTCACTTTGGCCGCCTAGAATGCTGGGATTACAGGCATGAGCCACTGCACTTGGCCTGCAGGTATTCTTAAAGGGGACTGGAGAACTGAGCCTGTAGTTTTATTGGACCTTGATTTTCACTTTTCCAGAGGATACTGTGTCAAATTGGGGTTGTCACTTAACTGAGGACATGGTAAGAAGGATCTGGGACTGGGAATATGTCTTTAGGAAGCTTGGATAGTTGTGCAAAATCCAGTCTCCTGGGAATCTTTGTTGGAGAGGGCCTAGAGACTCCATTGCAGTTTACCTGTGCACTGAGCCAGCAGTACCCCAGAGTTGGAGGGTGGGTAAGATCATCTTCATCCTTCTTAGGAGCCAGGAAATGAAGTGGCTAAGCTCGATGTTGTTTAATTAAAAGAATATTTTAATAATAAACAAATATGGATTTTTCCAACCATATTCCAATATTATATGCACACTGTAAAAAGTTCTAACAATAGAGGTGCTGGCCCCATATACTGAGGGTGGTGGGTTCAAACCCGGTCCCAACTAAACTGCAACAAAAAAAATAGCCGGGCGTTGTGGCAGGTGCCCGTAGTCCCAACTAGTCGGGAGGCTGAGGCAAGAGAATCGCCTAAGTCCAGGAGTTGGAGGTTGCTGTGAGCTGTGATGCCACGGCATTCTACCGAGGGCAATATAGTGAGACACACACACACACACACACACACACACACAAAAGAAAGAAAAAAAAGTGTGAAAAAGCAAAGTTATTTAAAAGTTTAAGAAACAACTACCACAACTACTCTACCATTCATTTTTTACATGACTATCTGTATGGTCAAGCATATCTCCATGCTTGTAGATGTACCCTGCCTATATCCATGCTGATTTTTTAATAAATTAAATCATTTAAAGATTTTAGACTTTTTTCATTCTTCATTTCTCTCTTAATTAAAAAAAATTGTACCTCCTTTTTTCTTCTCTTTCTCATTCCTCCCTTTAACACCAGCCAACACTATTAATAGCCTTGTGTGTTCTTTCATAATTTTTTCCAAGCTCATACAGTCACAGGCAATAGCATCAGATATAAATTCACCCAAACTGGAGGATTTTGTTAATTGCTTTTAAAAAATGGGCTCATGAGGTATATGCTTCTTTGAATTTTGCTCTTGTCACTTAGCAATACTTTTTTTTTTTTTGAGATAGTTTTAGTATGTCTCCCTCAGTAGAGTGCATTGGTGTCACAGCTCACAGCAACTTCAAACTCTTGGGCTCAAGCAATTCTCTTGCCTCAGCCTTCTGAGTAGCTGGGACTATGCCACAATGCCTGGCTATTTTTTTGTTTTAGCAGGCCTGGGCTAGGCTCGAACCCACCAGCCCTGGTGCATATGGCCAGCGCCCTACTCACTGAGCTACTGGTGCCACCCCACTTAGCCATACTTTATAGAAATTCTCCCATGTCAGCTGGAGAACCATCTACTTCATTATTTTTAACAGCTGATTAATAATGAGAGTACAGGTTCCCAATGTCTCTGCATTTATGGTGCTATTAGTGGCTCAGTAATTTTTCACAGTATCCATAGGCCAAAAGAAATAATACTGCCATGTATTAAAGATCCATATGACTTAATATATTTATGTCCTAATGACTTCGTAGCCATTTGGATAACAAAACATGTAAATTACAAGAAAATATAATATTTTAATTTAGTTTTTAAGTAATTACTGATAGTGTACATGTGCTTGTTGGGTATTGCAAGGCTTTTCTAACGTTGGGATCAGATTGACCATCACCTCCTCAGTTGCCTGTTTTGCACTGATTTTTGTGTGATACTTGCTTTATATCATAGAAACTACCAGTTGCTTGCTTTATCATAGAAGCTGCTGATATGACATCAGCAAAATGAATGGAGCGTGATTTAACATTGAAAATACTGACTCCGGTCAGGCTTCAGCCCATATACTGAGGGTAGTGAGTTTGAACCCATCCCTGGCCAAACTGAAACAAAAAATAGCTGGGTGTTGTGGTGGGTGCCTGTAGTCCCAGCTACTCAAGGCAAGCTGGTTGTTAGTGTTGACTAAAGACAACAACACTAACAACCAGCTCAACCAGCTATTCAAGAGAATTACATAAGCACAAGATCTAGAAGTTGCCGTGAGCTGTGACACCACAGTACTCTACTGAGGGCAATAAAGTGAGACTCTTACAAAAAAAAGAAAAAGAAAATACTGACTTCTGCCTCAAGCTAGTAGTTCATACAATGTCCACTGGATATTGAGTATTATGCTTTCTAAAGAAAATTTTACATATCCCATGGTACCCCTGTGAGTTTGCTGCAGTGCCCCAGGGTACTTCAGTATACAGTGTGGGAAATATGAGTCTGTGGCATGGGTGTTTAAAGTTATTTTTAACTCTTAAAATGATAACTAACCATTTAGAGCAAAAAAAAAAAATAGCAATATGTTGTAGGGTTTATGCCATTCATAGGATTAAAACTTATGACAACAAGAACATAAAGGATAGGAGGAAGGAATGGAAGTGTATTGTTGCAAGGTTTTATACAGCGTGCCCATACAGTTTGTGTGTAATTTAAAATAGACAAATATATTTGAACTTTATGGACACCCTGTATTACGTGGAAAGAAGTCTTATTATTTGAAGTTAGACTAATAAAGATGTACATTGTACATCCTACAAGAACCAATAATATTCAACAAATAATGGAGGTGAAAATGGCATAATAAGAAAAACTCAATCTGAAAGAAAATCGGAAAAAAAGAAAACAAAGTTTGGACAGTACAAATAGCAAGATAGCTGATTGAAACCCAACGGTGTCGATAACATAAAATATAAGTCATCTGAGAACCTCAAATAAAATAGGAAGATTATCAAATAGCATAAAAAGAGATAGCTCTTAAAAGTAGAAGAATGAAAAAAAGTTATACCATGCAAATCCCACTCACCCTTCAGAGGGAATGGCTATCTTAATGCCAGATGAAGAAGATTTCAGAGAGGAAAAGAAGTATTTCCTGTAATGATAAGGGACTCAGAAGAAACATAATCATCCCATCTGTTTATTTCCAAGAACAGAGCTTGAAAATACTTGAAGCAACACCTGATAGTACTGGAAGGAGAAAAAGACAGTCTGCAATTATAGTTAGAGATTTCAACACTCCTTTCTCAGTAACTGATGAAAGAACTAGATAGAAAATAGTGGGGCTGAAGAAAACAACACTAACTACCAACTCGACCTAATTTACGTTTATGGAAGACTTCACCATCAACAGTAAAATACACATTCTTTACAAATGCATATATAACATTAAGTAAGAGAGACCATATTCTAGGGCATAAAACAATTCTCGGTAAATTTAAAATGACTGAAATTGTATAGTGCATGCTCTTTTGTGTCTTAATAAGTTTAAAATGATTGAAACAATAAAGAGTGCTTTCTATGGTTACAGTGGAATTAAATTAGAAATCCAGAATAGAAAGATGCCTGGAAAACTGCCAACTATTGAAAGTTAACAGTACACCTCTAAAGAACTCGTGGGTTAAAGAGAACCAGAAAGGAAATTAAAAGGTATTACGAATTGAATGGAAATAAAAGTGAAACACAACATGATTTGTGTAATATCTGCTTCCCGGGTAATTTACAGGCTTCAGTGCTTCTATAGAAAAACAAACAAACAAACAATTCTAAAACCAGTGATCTAGATGCTGTCTTAAAAAGCTAGAAAAAGTAGAGCAAATTAAATCCAAAGTCAATAGAAGGAAGGAAATAAAAAAAGTTAAGAGCAGAAAGCAATGTAATAGAAAATGAACAAACAATGAAGTCAATGAACCACCAGCTGGCTCTTTTAAAAGGTACCTGAAATTGGTAAACTGCTAGTGAACTTGATCTCTAAAGAGAGAGGTCACAGATTACCAATATCAGGAATACTAGAGAGTTCATATTATAGATACTTGGGATAATATATATTTATTTTTTTTGCAGTTTTTGGCCAGGGTTGGGTTTGAACCTGCCACCTCCGACATATGGGGCCAGCGCCCTACTCCTTTGAGCCACAGGCGCTGCCCGATACTTGGGATAATATTAAAGGATATTATTAAATGCTTATAAAAGAGTATTATGACCAGATTAATGTCAATAAATTAAAAATGTAGAGTAAATATACAAATTTCTTGAGAGATACAAGTTACCAAGCTGGCAAAACTAACAGACAACCAGGGAAATTGAACAACTAAAATTTTTTTCCATGCAGAGAACTTGAGACCCAGGGTAGCTTTTCAGTGAATTCTACCTTACAGAAAAAATACCAATCTTATACATACTCAAGTAGGAGTCCAAGTCATTTAATGAGGCCAGAATTACCCTGGTACTAAAATCAAAGTAATCACAGGAAAAGGGACTTACAGACCACTACACTTGATTGCATATAAATTATATCACAATAAAGTTGATTAAAACAATTAGAATAGTATGCCAGATGGTGGTAAGTTCACTGGAGGAAAATAAGTCAGGGAAGAGAGATTGAGAATGCTGGGTATGGTAAGGATTCAACTTAAAGTTGGTTAGGGAAAGCCTGAAGAAGGATGGAACTTTTGAGTAATGAGATGAAAAAGAAGAGGAAAGAAAAAGTTTAAGTGATATTGAAAAGTACAAAGAAAGCAATAATTTACTCAAAATGGTCAGAAATAATAAGGCTTACCATTTGGTTAGAATAATTCTAAACAAACTTTTATGTATATAATCAGAAAAAACATGGGCGCATAGGTGGTAGGCAAGCAGATAAATAAAAATAGTTTTATAAACTAGCATCATACTATATGTGCCTTTTAAATGTATTACATATATCATACTTGAATTTACTAGAAAAAATAAACTTGAGGAATTGCTGGATTGTAGATATATGTTTCCTAACAGGATTATGAAAGTTATTATAAAGTGAAGCTACACTTTGCATTCTTTTTTTAATGCATATTTCCTTTTAATAAACAATTGAGTTTTCTTCTTGCTATAAAAAATACTTCCTCATTTTTGTTGCTTACACAATATTATTATTATATATATTTTTTGAGACAGAGCCTCAAGCTGTCCCCCTGGGTAGAGAGCTGTGGCATCACAGCTCACAGCAACCTCCAACTCCTGGGCTCAAGCGAGTCTCCTACCTCAGCCTCCCAAGTAGCTGGGACCACAGGCGCCCACCACAATGCCCGGTTATTTTTGGTTGCAGCTGTCATTGTTGTTTGGCGGGTCCGGCCTGGATTTGAACCCATCACCTTAGGTGTATGTGGCTGGTGCCTTAGTCACTTGAGCCACAGGTGCTGAGCCCATAATACTATTTTTATTTTGTCAGAATATACATTATTTTTGTCAGTAAGAAAATGGGAATGAATTAACAAAGAGTATAAAACACAAATATTTTAAACGAAAACTTGCATAAAGTGTGCTGCATATTAGGAGTAAGATATCATGTTACTTTGATATTGAAATTTGTATATTTACTCTATATTTTTAAGTATAATATCATATTGGCAATATCATATCTTGGCTATGGTGAATAGTGCTGTGATAAAAATGGGTGCAGACGTCTCTTTGATAAAATGATTTCCTTAAGCACACTCAAAGTTTGAAGAGTTTTGACAAATGTATGCACCTGGGTAACCACCACCATATTCAAGAAAACGAACATTTCTGTCACTCCAAAGCACTTGAAAAGATGTATCTATTTTTGATGGGTGGAGTTTTCTAGAAATGTCTCATAGCTCAAGTTCTTTGATAATATCCTTTCGATCTTCTATACCCCTACGGATTTCTAAGTAGAAAGTCCTCACTTTAAACCTTGTCGACAGGTTCTTGGAAACTGTGACTTTAAGCTAAATAATGTTCAATAGGTACTCAAATGTCATTTCATTCAATGTCATTTTGTTATAATGTTGATGAGGTAAAAAAATCGTTTTGTTATATGTAATTTCACTTAAAGCTGCAGTTTCCGAGAACCTGTCAATCATGTATTACTTCACTTTTTAATATTTATTTTTTAACATTTTGAGGCAGAGTCTCTGTTGCCTATGCTAGGGTGCTATGGAGTCATAGCTCACAGCAACTTCAAACTCTTGGATTCAAGTGATACTCTTACCTCAGCCTTCTGAGTAGCTGGGACCACAGGTGCCCACTGCAACGACTGGCTAATTTTTCTAATTTTAGTAGAGATGGAGTCTTGCTCTTGCTCAGGCTGGTCTTAAACTCATGAACTCAAGCCTTCCAGAGGAAGTGAGCCAACACCCCAGCCAATACTACTTTATTTTTAATATCAGTTATTGAGAAGAGTGCTGAAATCGCCAACTATAATTTTGGATATTTCTTCCTCCCAATATTGTGATTTTGTTTTTGGCCATGTGTGTTTTAAACCTCTTCCATTGTTCTTTCAAATATTTTTTCTCTTGTCTTTTTCTTCTTTTCCTGAGACCCCCTGCTTGATATTGTTATAAAGATTGCTTAGACTCTTTATTTCAATTTTTTCTCCTTGTGCTTCATTTTGGATATGTTCTTTTACTTTTTCTCCAAGCTCACTGGCATTTGTAATTTTTTATGTCTAATCTTCTGATAATTCCATCGGGTATAATTTTCACTTCAGGTATTTTACTTTTCTGCTCTAGCATTTCTACCTTGTTTCATTTTTCTAAACTTCCATTAGGCTCACATTTAAAAAAAATTTCCTAAGCATAATGAACATACTTCTAAAAGTTGTTTTTATCATTTTTACTACCGAGTATTTATACCTTATCATTTCTGTATATATTTTTATGGAGTTATTTTTCCCCTTGGTCACATTATTGGCTATCATTGCATGTCTATGAATTTTTGAGTGGCTAGTAGGTATTGTAAACATTTCATTGGTAAGTGGTGGATTTTGTAGTATTTCTTTGAAGGGTATTAATTTTGTTTAATTTATACAAATTAATTACTTGGAATCAGTTGGATCTTTTGTAGGCTTCTTTTAAAGCTTTTTGAGGGTATGTTAAAAGTAGATTTTCCTGTAGTACCAGTTTATTCCCAAATGTGTTTCCTCTGGGGTCACTGGTAAATCTCACATGCATTTAATGTCTTTCTGTTCTGGTTGGGAGGAACTTGAATAATTCTGGCCTTATATAAGCTATAGACATTGTACGGCTTCTACTTTCTGGTAATTTTTCTTTTTCCACATATTTGTTGTTCAGTCTTGTTTAATTTTATGTTATGAATGGGCAGATGAGTATTGACAGACTCAAAGGGACTTCTATTCAACTCTCTGGAAATCATTTTCTAAAATAACCCTCTTCTCTGCTGTATTCTACCTTGCAAATTCTAGTTATTTGGGTCACCCTAAACTCTAGTTTCTGCTTCCTTAACTTGAGAAAACCCCTCAGACTTTGATCAGGTTCCCTATAAATGTGCTTATGGGCTATACATTGTGTACAGGCTGAAAGCTGGAGCTATGGTAGGATTCACCCCAATTATTTCCCTTCTTTTGGGGATCACAATCCTTCACTGAATTTTTCCAATGTCCAAACATATTCATTTTACATATATTTGGCCAGCTTTCTAGTTGTTCTTGGTTAGAGAGCAATGTTTGCTCATGACTGTGAGCAAACATTACAGTATTTTGATTGTATTCTGAAATTGTGTTTTCCTAGTTCTTTAGTCTTTTTTTTTGAGACAGAGCCTCAAGCTGTCCCCCTGGGTAGAGTGCTGTGGCATCTCCGCTCACAGCAACCTCCAACTCCTGGGCTCAAGTGAGTCTCCTGCCTCAGCCTCCCAAGTAGCTGGGACCACAGGCACCCACCACAACGCCCGGCTATTTTTTGGTTGCAGCCATTATTGTTGTTTGGCGGGCTGGGCTGGATTTGAACCCGCCACCTTAGGTGTATGTGGCTGGCACCTTAACCACTTGAGCCACGGGCGCGGAGCCAGTTGTTTAGTCTTAATTCATTGTTTGCATGATGATTCTCACTTATCACTTTACTTAAAAAAATTTAATTTTGAATTAACTTTTGGTTAGCTAATTTTATCAACCTCAAGTTTTTTTTGGTCGAGGGGTTTATGGATACTACATGTCCCAGGATCTTTCATGTTTGAAAATGGCTATTAACCTCTTTACTTGAATGTTTGAATGACAACTTGGGTAGGTTTAATATTTGTAAGTCAGCCCTATAATTTTCCCCCTATAATTTATAGACATATCTTCATTGTCAGAATCGAATGTTACAGTGGGAAGCTGGTTTAATATCCAGTTCCACTTAAGTTATTTCATTTTTATTTTTCACTAAAACATCTGAAGGCTTCTAATTTTATCCTTTAAATTCAATAATAATGAGAATCTGTCATTGATGTCCCTGTGTATATTTTGGGCAGGGGGTGAGGTATATAGCATACCTTTTTTTAATCGACAGATTTTGATTAGTGGATCTATTTTTTTAATTTCAAAGAAAATTTTTCTTTCTTGTATTTGCTCTCTAAATAATGTTTTGGGTTCTGTTTGTTGGGTCTCAGGTTCTGGGACACCAAATATCTTCAATGTGAGATTTTCTTTCTTGGATTCCATGTCTATTTTTCACACCACTTGTTTTATTCTCTGTTTTTTTCCTACCAATATATCATTGCTGGATTAAGCTTTCCATCTATTTTAGTTTTGTCTGTCCTGTTTAAACAATTTCTAATTTATAGGCAATGTGTTTGGATCTCTTTGTACTTCCTTAGCTTTAACAGTTTTATTTTCCTTTCCATTATGCTACTGATTTTCCACCTAGTCTTTGAGCTCTTGTTTTACTGATTTCATGTTTCCTAAGTAGATCTATAAAGGTCAGCACTTGTAGGCAATTTGTTTCTGTATTTCACCTTAGGTTATCTTCCAGATTGGGTTCTTTGACAGTTCTTGCTTACTTTCTGGGTCATTTGCTTTGGGGACTATGTGGTAAATTCTTCTTGTTATCTCTTTCACTTTTAGAGTGAGAATTGTTTTCCTCTCCTGTTTGAAGTCTAGATATTTCTTTCTCATCACTTTCTGATGGCTGTTTATAACTTGGGATAAATGTTAATTACTTAGAGAAGCCTTCTCTTATTCTCTAATCCAAATTAGAATTCCATTGTTTCTCTCTGAACCTTGATATTTTCCTTTATAACAATCATCTCAGTATGTGACTTTGATCACAAGCTGAGAAAGAAAATGCTAGACCTGATGTAGTTTTTTCTCTCTTACTGATGTTGTCTACCAGTCAAGGTTTTTATTTTTAGCATTAGGAATTTAAACATCATAACTTGCTATTTGGTGAATAAAAACCAATTGCTATAAAACTTTCAAAGAATCTTAAAGAAAAAATAACAGCTTTATGAACCTCAGATGAGATAGCTTGCTCGGGGTATGGTTAAATGCTCAAAGGTCATTGGAAGGACATTGATTTTCATGGCTGGTTTGTTTGATCCTTTCTAGTAAAGCCTTTATCCAGTGCTAAATGATCACTTCAATGTCGCTTAACTGAAGAGTTCTCAGAGCACCACAAAAAAGATGATCAAGAGGACAAAAATGGATAAAACAAAAACCTGAAGCTCTTCTGTGGTGCTGTCGGAAAATTCATACTTATTTTATTCCATTCTCCAAATCTACTCCATGCAAATTCTGCAAATTTTGAAAATTGTTGACTTCATCCTTTTCAGACTTCATATACACACATATGCGTACATACATACACACTCATTTATATATAGCTACATAATTACTTTTTATTTTGTGCTCATTGTCAGTACAAATTAAGAGTTGTGGCCAGACCAAGACTGAAAGGAATTTGCATGCTGGAAACAAATATATCTCTTTAGTAATATATCTAGAGACAACGAAAAAGAATTTGAAAAACGAAGTGCAAAATATGATCAGACAGAAAGGTGATTAATTGAGTCCAACCTGTGATTAATTGAATCCAACCTGGACAAAGTGTTTCAGAATACCATCTACCCAAATTAACTCACCATAAAAGAGCCCAGCATATTCTAAAATAGAATCATTTTGGAAGCAAAGAATATCTTTTACTTAACTGCGATGCATTCCTCTTAGAGTATAAAATAATTCTAGAGTGTCCAATTTGGAATTTTTGGCGCTGGTATTGAGAAAATAACTTCTAAAGATTGGAGTAAATATCTTTGGCAAGTCAAATTGTTTCCCTTTATTCATTTTCAACAATATTGAAAAAGAACCTAATTAAGATGTCATCAGATATTAACAATTATTTCTGAAGCTGGATCACTATGTGCATTCTAACGTTTAACCCAGAAGTAGTTCAAAGAATTATAATATTGCTATGATAAAACTTCTTCCATGCTCATTCTCATTTTTATGTGAATTTTCTCAGCTCTTAGATCCATTGAAACAAGTAGAAAAATAGTATATGGAATTGCTGCCGACCATTTTTCCATTTTAGTAATAAGTAAGAACTGTCCATGGATACTGGAACTGATGAAAAAATATCCTATCCATCTTGGTAATAGATGCATTTCCAGTAAAAATTGACTTTTTATATTTAATAAATATTTAAGAAAATATGTAATTAATTTTAATGTCTCAATAAATTCTATTCTTATTTATAATAATAATTCATCTCAGAAGAAAATTTTGTAGAATATTATAGTTATGAGAAATAAAAAGCATATTCATTTCTTTTTCTTTTTTCAAGAATAAACTAAGATAAATAAAAGACTCTCGGCAATAAAATGTAATATGTTATGCTAAAATTCAAAGGAAAAAGAATAATGTAATATGTTTGACAGTTAAAAAAAACTTGTTCTTTTATTTTTGAAGTAGATGATGTCATTACCAAATTGATATGGTATGTAGATTCCAAAGGCTGTATTTAAAAGAGCAATGTAATAGCTTAAAATGTCAATATTTATAATATACTGGAAAGTTCATATTTTATATTTATTTAAATTTATGAGAAACATTTTATATGTTATCTAAAGTAAGAGAGTGAGCAAAATTGTTTGAAGTGGAAATTTTGGGGATGAATATTAGCAACAAAAATGTAGACAAATAACAGTGTTTAAGGAGCATGTCTGAAGGGTTATAATTAATAAATCAATTTCATCCTGGAAAAATCTTTCCAGTGCTTTCCAAACTCTGCCTTGTAGAAAACACTGGCTCAGGGGGATGTTAGTCAGTGCTGCATGAATAAAGATTCTATAGTGAAGTAAGCTTGAGAAATTCAAAATACTAAGTCTTCTTTTTGTAAATTCATGATAACAGAAATATTAAAGACTGAAAAAAAATCTCATGAAAATGTAACCTTAAATTTTGTTTGAGGAGAAGCAAACTTATTTGTGCAGAATATTTTCTTCTTCAGTTCCTTTTTTTTTAATTGTTGGGGGTTCATTGAGGGTACAAGAAACCAGGTTACACTGATTGCATTTGTTAGGTAAAGTCCCTCTTATAATTGTGTCTTCCTCCCAAAAGATGTGTCACACACCGAGACTCCACCCCCTCCCTCCTTCCCTCTCTCTGCCCTTCCCTTCTCACATCCCCCTCCCTCTTTCCCTCTCTCTATTCTTCCTTCCCCCCAACCCCCACTATGTACT
This sequence comes from Otolemur garnettii, assembly GCF_000181295.1. Lineage (NCBI taxonomy): Eukaryota > Metazoa > Chordata > Mammalia > Primates > Galagidae > Otolemur > Otolemur garnettii. The sequence continues at coordinate 43,899,211 of NW_003852396.1, forward strand.
AGGTCATTAATTGTTCTCATATCAGAATTGAGTACATAGGATTTATGCTTCTTCATTCTTATGATGCTTTACTAAGAATAATGTGTTCCACTTCCATCCAGGTTAATACAAAGGCTGTAAAGTTTCTTTCTTTTTAAATGGCTGAATAGTATTCCGTGGTGTACATATACCACAGCTTGTTAATCCATTCCTGGGTTGGTGGGCATTTAGGCTGTTTCCACATTTTGGCGATTGTAAATTGAGCTGCAATAAACAGTCTAATACAAGTGTCCTTATGGTAAAAGGATTTTTTTCTTTTGGGTAGAGGCCCAGTTATGGGATTGCAGGATCAAACAGGAGGTCAAATTTGAGTTCTCTGAGGGTTCTCCATACTTCCTTCCAAAAAGATTGTATTAGTTTGCAGTCCCACCACCAGTATTCCCTTCTCTACACATCCATGCCAGCACCTGCAGTTTTGAGATTTTGTGATGTGGGCCATTCTTGTTGGGGTTAGATGATATCTCAGGGTGGTTTTGATTTGCATTTCTCTAATAATTAGGGACGATGAGCATTTTTTCGTGTTTGTTAGCATTCGTCTGTCTTTAGAGAATGTTCTATTCATCTCTCTTGCCCAGTCATATAAGGGATTGTTGGCTCTTTTTATGTGGATTAATGTGAGTTTGCTACAGATTCTAGTTATCAAGCTTTTGTCTGATTCAAAATATGCAAATATCCTTTCCCATTGTGTAGGTTGTCTATGTGCTTTGGTTGTTGTCTCCTTAGCTGTACAGAAGCTTTTTGGTTTAATTAAGTCCCATTTGCTTATTTTTGTTGTTGTTGCAATTGCCATGGAAGTCTTCTTCATAAAGTCTTTCCACAGGCAGATATCTTCCAATGTTTTTCCTATGCTTTCTTTGAGGATTTTTGTCATTTCATGCCTTAAATTTAAGTCCTTTATCCATCTTGAATCAATTTTTGTGTGTGGAGAAAGGTGTGGGTCCAGTCTCCGTCTTTCATATGTGGATATCCAGTTCTCCCAGCATTATTTATTGAATAGGGATTCTTTCCCGCAGTGTATGTTTTTGTTTGGTTTATCAAAGATTAGATGGCTGTAAGATGTTAGTTTCATTTCCTGGTTTTCTATTCCATTCCAAATGTCTATGTCTCAATTTTTGTTCTAATACCATGCTATTTTGACCATGATGGTCTTGTAGTACAGCCTAAAATCTGGTATGCTGATGTACCCAGCTTTGTTTTTATTACTAAAAAATGCCTTAGCTATTCAGAGTTTTTTCTGGTTCCATACGAAATGAAGAAATATTTTTTCCAAGTCTTGAAAGTACGATGTTGGTATTTTAATAGGGACGGCATTGAATCAGAAGATTGCTTTGGGAAGTAAAGACATTTTTAACAATGTTGATTCTTCCCAGTCATGAGCATAGTATGTTCTTCCATTTATTAATATCCTCTGCTATTTCTTTTCTTAATATTTCCCACATAAAATTAGCTTGTGAATTTCAGTTCTTCAGGCATTCATCAGGCTCTTTGCTCTTAATGGGGTCTTAGTGAAAGCTCTTAGACTGTGAAATGAGGCTGTAGAGAGAGTGCTCACTGAAGGGGTACACAAGATGGACGGGTGCTTGGAGCATCAATTTATAAGGAGTATACAATATCTCCATACGACTGGAAACAGTCCATTCTCCACTACCAGATGAAAAATGGGAAAATGTACTTGATTCTCATTTCTGCTGAAGGAGATAGTGCCCTCTAGTGGAAATTAAGACAAAGAGGTCCTCCTTGCTGGTGTCAACCAGCGGTAGCTTCACTGTCCACTACTTAAGGCTATTTAATTTTAATTACGTATGTTTTAAATAAAATGTCTCTTTCTCAGTTTCACTAGTTATGTTTCAAGGGCACAACAGCCACATGTGGCTAATGGTTACTAGACTGGATAGCACAGATATAGAACATTTCCACAATCGGACAGCTTGTATTATAGGGTGAGTCCTGGAGGGATTCAAACCTTTGAAGTCTACTTGCCTTTTGGGCCATTTTGCCCTTTCTATGTAGTTAAATAAGATTTTCAATCCCTGTTACTGTCCTCTGTGCAAACTTCTTTCAAAATCACTTCCTTTACTCTTTATCCTTCAAAATCCCTTATCTTTTCAATATTCTTTTCTTTTTGATTAAGCTCATTTGACCAGCCTTTTTGTTACTTGCAAGTAAAATTGAGACTAAATATTGTTGTCAAAGGAGCTAATGCAACCTTAGTCTACATTGAATGATACTCATATTTTATTCCGTAGTGTTCATTATATTGATTCTGGATCTTAATCTTGATAATAAAAAGATTCAAAGTTATGTCATATAAAGGGAGGCTGAAGGAATTAGAAATTTAATTCATAGAAAACTTTATTGGGACAATCATAGCCTGCTATGTGGCTATTAGATTTGTTTTAAAGCCCCTTAAAATTATCTAAAATTCACCATCCTTCTAATGCAAGAATCTCTTTTATCTAATACCTGCCTAGTAGATAGCTGACTTGTCCTAGGCACATCCAGGAATTCAACAATTATTTAACCAATAATATTTGAGGACCGACCATGTGCTAGCTGCTGCACTAAAAACTTGAGCTTTAGTAATGAGAAAAAAATATTGTCTCTATCCTTATGGAAACTACTGTCTATTTGAGGAATTAATTACCACTTGACACATCCCATCTTTGACAATTCAGAAAATTCTTCTTGGTACCAGTGGAAAGAAATTATGGAAATGCATGATTTATTTGAGTTGTCTGAAAATGGCTAAATCTGAATGGCAGCAGATATTTAGATACATTTAGCAACTTCCATTCTTGAGATTACATGAAAATAAGGAGCACCTTCATACCATTGGTTTCTAATTTGGGGGTTGCTGACTGGGAGGAATCCAAGGAGTTATTCTGGAATCTTCACAAATCCACATGTGCGTTAGTAATCATCTCAGGTTGAATAAGTAATATTCCCTCTACTATCATGGAAGTAGCGATTGACATTTTCATCCATTCATGGATTCATCCATTCAGTGTGTTTTGATAACCTGCCAGGTTTCCCAGGCATTGTTCTAAAAGCTTGGGGGGAAGAAATCAAAATAGAAAATATGTTAAACAGTTGGGAATCACTACTTCGTGCTACTTACAATACTTAGCACATTTTACTATGTACTTTTATCTGAATGTCAGATGGCAAGCCCCAGATTCTGGTGGCTTTTATTGGTGTCTGTGGGGGATCTGGGCTTTTCACATGCAAAGCTGATGTATATGTTATTAAGATATAAATGATACTTTACAAGGCACGTGATCCAGGATGATCAAAAAATTTGAAATTTTTTTTCTAATCTGTGGTTGTGAATACAATTCAACTTGAATGAAAGCCACATTATTTTGCTGCATTCACACAAAAAAGAATTTCTTCCTTTCTATGGCAGTTAATTTAATGTGAAACAGGCCTGTTCAAAAATAATGAGATGTCTGTTTCCATGGTAGCAGGACAAGAACAGTCCACAAAGAGGAAGATTTCAAAAAGCGCTACTAACCTATCCTCAGCATTCTGTGGTTGTTAATAACCTCAGGAGACCCCAGGATCCTAAGGCACATGGTATCAGCAGTAAAAAAAGAAAATATCAAGCTCTGTTCCTTGCCCCTTCCTTTATATAGTGATAAAATCTGAAGTCAAGACTATAGATACCCATTAGCCAAGATGTATCTTAAAGAGAAGTAGTTAAAACTAGTGGATGGTGCATACACTATCCCAGTGCTAGACAGTGCTCACAATAGCACTGCCTTCTGCCAGCATTCTGAGTTAAACTGATAAAATCAGAACATAATATACAGTATCTATGCAGGTCATGTTAAAAGACAGGACGTCTTCTAGGCTATAAGCACAGAAAGATGGACTCAATGGTATACTTAAAAGAAGGATGTATCAAAAGGGTGGAGAGGGTTGGCACAAAATATGATAAAAATGGTGTCAAAAAGGAAGATTTTGGCAGCGTTTATCCAATGCAGTCTAAAAAATGAAGAGACACCAAATTGTTATTTATATTTCTATCATAAGGCACCGATGTTCTAAAATAGATTTTATCATAGTTCTAATGAAATCTCTCTCTTGGTTTGTACACTTCTTGTGCTTGCCAAATATTTTTTTAAATTTCTAAATTTGCCTCCTAATTAACTAGCTGCCAAGAAGCAGATACAAGCATACGAGGTATACTCTCCATTGTAAATGGGTGCAATATTTTCATGGAAGATCTGATAGTGTGTTTGATAATCATGGTTTTTGGTCTAAATTAGTAAATTTGACCTGGCTTTATGTGTATCATTTATAGAGAATTTGAGGTCTACCAGCTCAGATTCTTAGATAAAATCAACATCAGAAAAGGAGACCACAACCTTGCACAATGATACCGTCTCATGAAACTCAGCCTCAGCAACTAGTTCTTCACTCCGGTGAATTCTTTTCCATCCATGTTAAAAGTGGATGGAAAGAATCCATCCTCTGCCCTAAAAATAAATCAGAAGACTGGGAATGTGGTAGAGTAGCATCTTTTGTTAGGTGCTTGCCAAAAAGCAAAACAAAAACTAAGAAGGATCCCTCTCCATATGGTTTTATTTCCACCAACTTAAAAGTACACAATTCCCAAACTGACATCTACATGGGCACAGATGATACAATATCATATACACCTCATTAAAGAGAATTGCATTTCTGAATTTTAGATGCCAATTAAAAATTCCCATATTTAGGGTGGTGGCTGTGGCTCAGTGGGTAGGGCGCCAGCCCCATATAACGAGGGTGGTAGGTTCAAACCCGGCCCTGGACAAGCTGCAACAAAAAAATAGCTGGACATTGTGGCAGGCGCCTGTAGTTCCAGCTACTTGGGAGGCTGAGGCAAGAGAATCGCCTAAGCCCAGGAGTTGGAGGTTGCTGTGAGCTGTGTGATGCCCTGACACTGTACTGAAGGGGATAAAGTGAGACTCTGTCTCTACAAAAAAAAAAAAAAAGTTCCCATATTTAAAGCACTTATGTTAATAGCCTCTAGGAACTTAGTTGTTGTTAATACTTTAAGTGATTTGATTAAGGGAATTAGGAACAATGAGAAAAAATATTCAAAGCTCTTTCTTAGTCTTAGTTGCAAATCTGGTTTAAGTTGCATTGATCATCATAGATCAGCTACATATATAAACTAAACTTTAGCTATAACAATATATATGATATCTAATGCTGCACTCATGGGGAGTCCAGAGTGGATTACATGGATCAGGAAGCTCAGGGTGTTCTTTTTACTGAATGCTTGGGATGAGCTATGAGAGAAGTTAAAGGCAAAAAAATTCTTATTACTAAGAAGATTCAGGTACCTTACGATAGCTAGATGAGATAAAAATAATAAACTCTGCAGCTGAGACTGATTCTGGGGGAAAAAAAGGAAAAGGACCATGCATGATGGTTCATGCCCTTATGCTCAGCACTTTGGGAGGCTGAGGTGGGAGGATTGCTTGAGGCCAAGAGATCCAGACCAACTTGGGCAACATGGTGAGACCCTGTCTCTATAAAAAAATGGAAGAGGAATGTTCTGAGCAAAGTATCACAAGAATGGAGGAAAAAGTAGCCAATGTACACACCCCTATTATGAAACTAATTTA
>NW_003852396.1:43905024-43952978 GCF_000181295.1 Otolemur garnettii
AGAAAATGACATGAAGACTATGTCAACCAGTTTGATGGAAGTGTTTCAGATTGTGTGTGAAAACCCCACACTGTACCCCAGAAGTGCATTAATGTACATAGTTACCAGTCAATAAAAAAAAAAAAAAATGAGCCACGATGGCTCCACTACTGCACAGTGCATTTGCCACTTCCTTTTTCTTATGCTCACAAAAGTTGTGATTATCGGAAAAAAAAATAATTACAACACTAAAAAAAAAAAAAAAATGGAAGAGACGGGCCAAGTGTGGTCTCAGCTACTAGGAAGGCCAAGGTGGGAGAATTGCTTAAAATCGAGAGTTTGAGTTTGCAGTCAGCTATGATTGTGTCACTTTGCTCCAGCCTGAGCAACAGAATGAGACCCTGTCTCAAAAAACAAAACAAACAAAAAAAATTTTAAAAAACTAATTACATATTCAGAAGAAAACCAAATTGTTCAGGAGAAAAACCCATTTCCTGGAACTGGAATTATCATCCAGTATATTTTTCAAATGGATTTTATTTTCAAAAATGAAAAAGGCTTTTTGTTTGTTTCTGATTAGAAAAGTAATGGGTTTAATGGGAAAGACAGTGGTATAAGTGCACTTTTATCCATGCCTGATAATTACTGAAGTGAAGCAGAAGAATGAACTAAGAAAAAGAAAACTTTGTTAATTGCCGAAACTAGGACAGGCTTCATCTTCATATTACAGTGTCTGGATAAAGGAAGCCACGGGCAGGCACAGGATACTCCTGGCTGGGGGAAGCAGGTGGAGGTGGTTCTTCCCCACCACCATTATGTTTCTCTGACTTAAATTCCTAATCAGAAATAATAGTATTGACTCACGGAATTAAATGTGCATGAACGTTTTAAAGAGAGGACTCAGTATTGAATATAGATTCTATATCAGAAATAGCAAAATATATCCAAATTTAAGGTATGCCCCCATGAATAGGGGTTAGCACAAAATACATGCTCATAAAAGATTTACAATAAATTCAGAAAGAAAATGCAGACTCAAGTTTTTCAAACAGCAGTTGTACAAAGATGGGCAGGTCCCTACCCACTGATCTAGCCATCTTTGAGAGACAGTTTATACTGCAGAAGAGAGAATATTTATCATAAAAATCCATCCCTTTAGCACTAGGCAAGATTGAAAGATTGATAATGCTTGAGTAAATAGGAAGAAGAGTCAAGGACATTCTACCGATGCTAATCTTGGACAAATTTTAGATCTAAAATTAAGAGAGAAATAGGAAAGAAAGAGCGAGAGATATCGACATGAAAAGATTAAGCATTGAAGCCACGCAAATATTTTATAGCAAAATGGATTAAAGGGACTTTTATGCAAAAAGTAGATGAAATAACATTTTGGATCATTTATTTTAGGCAACAGAAACATTTCAACTATAACTAGTTTGTACTTTCAAGGAAATGAAAGAAAACAGGGATTCAAGCAGAAGGTTTTGTAATAGAGTGAAATGAAAAAGCTTGCTGGGAAAACTCAGCTAAGAGAAAAGAAGAAAAAATCACCTTCCAAACATAGATAATATTATATCAATGTTAATCTTCTGTTTCTAATAATTGTAAGTTGTTTAAATATATATCTACATATATGTCACCAGTTATATCTCTGTCATCTCTGTATATCTCACTGTTGAACAATATGCCTAGAGCAATGGAATATAGTTCAAGAAATACATATTTTTCTTTTTTTTGGAGATAGTGTCACTTTGTCACCCTGGATAGAGTGCTATGGTGTCATCATAGCTCAAGAGATTCTTGTGCCTCAGCCTCTCAAGTAGCTGGGACTACAGGTGCCTGCCACAATACCCGGCTAGTATTTTTCTAGAGTAGAGACAGGCTCTTGCTCTTGCTCAGCCTGGTCTCTGAACACTTGAACTGAAATAATCCACCCACCTTGGCCTCCAAGAGTGCCAGGATTATAGATGTGAGCCACCACACCTAGCCAATAAATATTTCTTGAATAAATGAATGCATTTCACTCATAGTGGTGTGGCACAGGGGTAAAGAGTGATCATTAGAATTATGAAGGCAGTTATTTCAAAATAAAGAAATCTAAGTTCTTCTTTATATCTGTTCAATTAGAATCTCTGAGAAGATAATAGGAATTGCACCAGAATGTTTATTGCAGCCCAATTCATAATTGCTAGGTCTTGGAAGAAGCCCAAGTGCCCATTGACCCATGAATAGATCAATACATTGTGGTATATGTACACCATGGAATACTATGCAGCCCTAAGGAAGGATGGAGACTTTACCTCCTTCATGTTTACATGGATGGAGCTGGAAAATATTCTTCTTAGCAAAATATCTCAAGAATGGAAGAAAAAGTTTTCAATGTACTCAGCTCTACTATGAAACTAATTTATAGCTTTCATAGGAAAGCTATAACCTAATTATAGCCAAAGAATATGTGGAAAGGGGAGAGGGAGAGGAGGGAAGGGGGAGGATGGGTGGAGAGAGGATGATTGGTGGGATCATGCCTATGGTTCATCTTACAAGGGTACATGGGAATCTTTCTAAATGCAGAATATAAATGTCTTAACACAATAACTAAGAAAATGACATGAAGGCTATGTTAACCAGTTGGATGAAAGTATTTCAAATTGTATATAAAAACAGCATACTGTACCCCATGACTGTATCAATGTACACAGCTATGATTTAATAAAAAAAAAAAAGAATACAACAGTATTGAGAAACTTCAGCATATGCCTCTCATTATCACATCCAGTGACTCATGTGGAGAATTTGAGCTTTTTATCTGAACCACTTTTGGCTCAGCAAATCACTAAGTCCTGATTCCTGGGAGAAGAGTTAAGCTTCCCCCTGCGGTAAGGTCAGGATTCTACCAAGCCTTAAGCTACATCTGCTGCTTGGTAATTTTTGTCTCCTCCTGCTAGTGGAACAATAGGGAAAGAAGAAAGTTCCTGTATTGTGGGGTAGTTAACCCTGATCACCATTAGAACAAGGGTTAATGCTACATGGTAGAAGCAGGGAGAAGTCTCCCTGAAACCCAGGGACCCTTTGGGGCATTTTAACTGTGAATAGGCAATTGTAGCAAAGATGACCCAACAAAGGCAGGATAATTAGAGGCTCAGGCTCCTTGGGGATGAAAATGAAGGTTATTGTACCCAGAAAGCAGTCCAGGCTAGCAGAAGTGCTGGACAAAGGTGATGAGGAATCTGAAATGATAGTAAAGGAAGGATATAATGAGTATCAGTGATGACTTTGAAGCCAATTTCAGCTGCACAGGTGCTGTGTTTGAATGCATGCATCTCTCCAAAATTCTCAACTTGGAACTTAAATATCAAAGTCATGCTATTAAGAGGTGGGACCTTTTGAGAAGGGATTAAGTCATGAAAGTTGTATCCTTGTGAATGGGATGTGAATGACCTTTAAAAGAAGTTTCAGGCTCGGGACATGTGGCATAAAGCGGCTAAGGCACCAGCCACATACACCAGGCGTGGCAGGTTTGAATCCGGCCTCGGCCTGCCAAACAACAATGACAACTACACCTAAAAAGTAGCTGGGCATTGTGGCGGGGGCCTGTAGTCCCAGCTACTTGGGAGGCCGAGGCAAGAGAATTGCTTAAGCCCAGGAGTTGGGGGTCGCTGTGAGCTGTGATGCCACAGCACTCTATCCAGGGTGACAGCTTGAGGCTCTGTCTCAAAATAAATAAATAAATAAATAAATAAATAATAAAAGAGGAGATGGCCCTTCCTTCTCTTCAACACGTGACGTAGCCTGGTAAGGACATAGCCTTAGCACCTTTCTACTCTTCTGCCTTGTGAGGACTGAGTGAGAAGGTGCCATCTTAGAAGCAGAGAGCAGCCCTTCCCTGAAACCGAATCTGCTGCCCCTTGATCTTTGACTTCCCAGCCTCCAGAATGTGAGAAAATAAATTTCTATTCCCCGTAAATTACCCAGTCCGTGATACTGTGTTATAGCAGCACAAGTGAACACAGAAAACAACCAAATATTTTCTTTTATCTTGCAAATGAAACTACAATAGGAGCTGCTTCCTGACTCAGGTCCCAGCTTTGTGGCTACCCTGGAGCACCAAGGAAAGGGTTCATCACTGGCGTCTGTTCCAGAGAGGGGCAGAGCCCCCCCGCCCCCCATAAAGGAACAATCTAAGGGTTCATCCTTGGCGTCTGTTCCAGAGACGGGCAGAGCCCCCCGCCCCCCATAAAGGAACAATCTAAGGGTTCATCCTTGGCGTCTGTTCCAGAGAAGGGCAGAGCCCCCCCCATAAAGGAACAATCTGTCAAAGGCAGAATGAGGACCCTATTTATTCCTTTCACTTTCCTTACTTTCCACACCGTTCCATCTGTCTGAGGCTCTCAGCGTTCTGATGTGCCCATTGCTTTGATAGTTAAGCAGCATGGTCAACTAGAGGACCAGTGGTTTCTTTGAGAAAAACGCGGCACAGAGGAGAGCCCAGAAACCTCCATAAAGATAACACCTGTGTCTGGTGACCGTGAGCAAAGGAACACCTCCCAGGGCCAATTTTGGCCTTCCATTTTTATAAACCATTTCTTGACTCATAAAGGGGTCTGTTTGGATGTGACTAATGCCAGCACACGGGAGATGCTGCATCATAGCTGGAGTGGGAAGGCAGCCAAGCCTTCATAAAGATGGGAAAACTGAGTCTCAGAAAAAGAAAGGGACATAGGGAGCGAGAGCAGAGTTGGAACTAGGACTTGTGACTGTTTACTGTTGGTCCATAAGAAAACTACCTTTTCATGGGGGCATCTTTTAACTCTGACTAGTTTAGTAGTTGACAGTCTATTCTCTCCTAAGCAAAGCAGCACACTACAAATAATGATTTGTCTTCTACTGTCCAGTGTTTATCTTTCTAAATTTTTTCTTGCTTTAGTATATTGTTTATTATGTTGAATAATTGTAATGATGAAAGTTTTCCTTGTCTTGTTCCCGATACTGACAGGAGTGGCTCTAATACTCTGCCCTTAAGACTGACACTTTTTATAGGTAGAAATCCTTTATCAAGTTAAGGACGTTTTCTTTTACTCTCAACTTGCTACACGTTTTCCTCTTTTTTTTTCTTTATTTCACTGACTTGCTTGTTTGATTTGAGGAAGGAGTGCTGATTTTTTAAAATAAGGTTAGTTTTGCATAATAACCAAAAAATCAACAGCCTAGATTTTAATCCTTATTTCACCATATACCAGGGATGTGTCCTTTGGCAATTTACTTAACATCCCTGTTTCTCAGGGAAATGTGAACAGTATCTAAGTAACAAAGTTTGCCAGAATTAATGAGATGATAGGGATAAAGCTTGAGGCACGTAAGTGCCCAGCATGTGTGACCTGATTACCAGTCTTAATTCTCTTACGTTATCCATGTCAAGAAGCTGCATAGAATCATTGATCTTAGTTTTCACCTACTCCAGCGAGGTCAATTCTTAGGCTTTTGCATTATACAGATTGTAATAAAAATTATTTTTAAATTTGGGACAAAGATATTGTTCTTGCCTATTTATCTTCCATGCAAGGTCCCTAAAAAACAAAACAAACTACTAAAACAACTATAATCATATTACATATGAATAAAGTACATTTAGCACCTTGAAACCGGGAAGGATTTAATCTCAAAATAAAATACTATCTCCCAAAGTGAAGAAATGTAGTGTTTCAAGGAATTTGCTATATTGTTCTGATTTTTTCTCATTCACCACTGAGAAGTGAAAATGAAGTGGATGAATAAATTTGGGGAGCGCAGGTCCAGGCCCGTCTCCCGCGTAATGTAAGAGTTGTTCTTTCTCTAACATCTCTCTGAGCCTTTGATGGAACTCTTCCGGGAGTGGGGTGGTTCATTTCTGAACTATCTGATTAAAAATCATTCTTTGAAATGAGCTTCCTTGTAACTTCAATTCACTGTTGCTTGGATTGGTATTTGGAGTAAATTTATTCTGTTAAACAAATGCATACCAAATATTGGAGGCAAAGTTCGTTTCCTCCTCATCTTCCAATCTTCTTTACTTGGAATATCCATGATGCTTTCAATATCTTTGCACACCGGATGGCCTTTGAGACCTCTTGTGTCCTGTATTTTCCTTCTCTGAATATACTCTAGTTTGTCAAACACCTTAATATGTAGACTCACCAAATTTATAACAATAGCATCTGGCATGACAGTGGCTTAGGTAGGACCATTTAGTGAGAGCGCGAATATAACATGTAGCCTGCCCAGGTAGGAAAAACCCTGGCTAAGGGAGACTTCTTAGGAAGTAGCTCACCTTGTTTTGAGGCTAAGTGGCAGTTGAAAGGAGTTAAAATTAAAGGTTAAAAATATAGACTTCCGCATCAAACAGAATTGGTTTGAGTTCATGCTCCATTATTTACTGGTTGTACATCTTTAGATAAAGTTCCTTAACTTTTCTAAGTCCAAGTAAGGTTTAAATGATTCAATTTATGAAGATCTTATAATGGTGCCTGGCATATTGCAAATGCTCAATTAATGATATTTTTCTTCTTATTATTATTCATTTTAGGGACCATCATCTTGACTGCAATTGTTATTTGGGTCCAGCCAGTCCAGAAATCTATTTATAATAAGGTCTAGGGGCATTCTTTAACTCAGGATTATAAAATAATAAGAAAGGCTAAAGTGAGTGTATCTGAGCTCACATTATGGAATGGGAAACCAGAGCGAGTTTAGTTAGATGGGTGACTTCAGGACAACTTGCTTTTATTATTATTTTAAATTTAGTTTTGTTGTTGTATGTGTATCTTCTCAGGGAAGTGCTGGGGGACAGAGCCTCGAACTCTCTCTCCCCTCCCTTTTCCTTGCTTCTTTCCACAGGAGGAGGAGTAATTGGCCTGATGGTAAATCACTAGGAGAACCTAGCAGCAACTATAACGTTAGTAGGGGCAGGATCCTTGCAAGGAGAAGTGGGTTTGTCTCCCTTCCTCTCTTGCTGATAAGGCATCGGCACGTGGAAAGGATGCTGAGCCCTGTCTCAGGTAGGCCGGCTGCATTTCTGTTCTTTGGGCTTTGGCTTCTCATCTGTGCCTGGACAATTGAGTCAGGCCAGTCCTTCATCTCCATTTTGGCCTCTGGTCTAAACTGCTTTCTCCAATCTTTTTAAAAAGTGGATTGGCACTTGGATTTAACTCTAATGCTCGTTTATAACCATAACTGTAAAAGGAGATTCTAATATTCATTTCTATTTCTTTAGCCATTGATTAATGATTAATTTATTCACCCAGTCATTCATTATTTCTTCTGGAAATTTACCACTTAGTATTAATTGAGTACCTACTGTGTACCCAGGACTTTCTTCGGCACTGCAGCTGTGACAGTGCATGAAACAGGCTAATATATCTACCCTCATGAGACATAAAGTCTAGTAGGGAAGTTAGACCGTGAATGGTATGAATACATCAAGTATAGAAGTGTTTGAAATATAGAATGTAGGCAGTAATAAATGCCAATGAGAAAAAAATAAAGCAGAGAAAAAAGGCTAGAAGTGTTGTGAGTGGGATGGAGTTGAATTTTGGATTGGGGGCTAGGGAAGCCATGATTGAAATGGGAAGGGCCTGAAGGAGAAGTAGGAGAAAACTCTGAGCTACTTAGGGAAAGGGTGGAATGAATGGGCCGTGCACTGACCGGAGGTGGGCATGTGTGGAGATGGCCAGCATGGCTGGCAAGGATTTTGACACTGACTCTGATTGCAAGGGGAGCCTTTGAGCACAGGAATGATGTGATATGCCCTACATTTTAACATTGCACAGGACAGATAAAATTTTTGCCCTCATAAAATTTATATTATAGCAGACAAGGCAGAAAAATTAATAAGTAAAATTTATAAAGTAGAAGGTAGTAAATGCTACCAAGGCAGAATAAGTCAGGGAATGAGAGCATTCTGGCCACCACCCTGAGCATAGGTTGTCACACCCTGGAGACAGTGTGGGAGCAGATAGGAGGGGGCAAGTTAGAAGTCACTGCAGCAGCTGATGCAGGAGATACTGACAGTGACTGAGAACAGGGTAGTAGCAGCGCAGGTGGTGGGACATGACAGATCTGGGACATTTAGAAGGCAGAGCCAGCTAGACTCTATTGTTAGACTGGATGTTCAGTTTGAGAGAATGAGAATTTGGGGAAGACGCCAAGGTTTTTGGGCCAAACACCTGGAAGGATGGAGTCTCCATTAACCATCATTAGGAAGACTGTGGGAGGAGCTGGTTTGGGGGAAACTAGAAACTCATTTTCAACCTGTTAAGTTTGCAAGCCCTGTCATATATCCAAATAGAAATGTTGAGGGGACAAACTGGAGTTAAGATAAAAGAGCTGGCAGGAATTTTCCATTTTCAGATCACACTTATCTTGAGCCATACTTTTGCACTAGGAGGCAGTAAAGAGCATTGGTTGCACAGTTTGGGCTCAAGTACCGCGTACATCTCCAGGGCTTACTAATTTTGTGCCTTGGGCAATTAACCTCTCTCTGCCTCAATTTTGTCATCTGTAAAATAGGAAATAATTGGATAACTCATAAAATTTTTGTGAGAATGGAATAAGTTAATCCTTTTCGTGATCTTGGCATTGTGCATGGCAAGAAATAAGTATTCAAAATAAAAAATATAAAAAGTTATAATAGAAGTAGTCACACTCTAATATAGCTCTCAAGTTATGCCAAACACCGTTCTAGGAACTTTATATTTACTCATTTACCATTTACAAACTCTAAGAGGCAGATGCTATTGCTTCATAACTGCACGGAGGTGGCATGGAAGATTAAATTACACAGGTAGCAGGTGGCAGAGCTAGAGTTCAATCCCGGGCAGTCTGGCTCTAAAGTCCATGAACTTAAACACCAGGCTGCACCCTTGCTCAGAGCATGTTAGCCGTGGGTATCATTTTCCTGGGTTATTCCTTCCTTTATGAAGGCATCCATTCTTAATCTGCTTATGAACCTGCTCAAAGTTCACTTAGAGTCCAGTATTTATCAATTGCACTTCTAGGGAGTATTGTTACCGCCAATATACTTTGCAAAGTATAATTTCTAATTGCCCTAAGAATGACCTAACTCTGCGTTTGCCAGGTCATGCTGCTTCCTGTCCTTCTCTAATTTGAGCACTCTGTCTTCTGTATCTGAATAATCAAAGTTTTTGTCTTTGCAGAGATTCAGGTCTGCCTACTTTAGTGGAAGAGATTCTTGGCCGAGATTCCATCTTCCATGGCTGCTGCCACTTGGGGGCATTCTTGTTTTACCATTTCATGTCCATAGTATGTGGACAATAGTTGCATAGCTAGGAGGCAAATCATAAACACTTGGGTTCACTTTCGCTATACCATACCATATATAGTATATATATTATTGCAAAGAGATATTTTTAATCCTTACCCAGTATCACATTAGATAAAATATAATATTTTAAAAATCAAGAGAATGTTGGTAACTTTTAATCATGTAAAGATTCTAAATATAGTAGAACCTCTGTAAGTTGACCACCCAAGGGACTGTAATAAACTGGTTAACATATGGAGGTGGTCAACATAAGGAGCTTGGCCTACTGTACTGATGTGTACATGTGGTACATGTCCAGTCTATGAAAATTAGGTCAACTTAAGGAGATGGTCAATGTGGGGAGGTGGTCAACCATGAAGATTGTACTGTATTTAGGCATAATCATAGTATACATACAATAACAAATTAAAGCAATGGCTTTGGTATATGAAAACAATGGAATCATATTTTTAATAAGGAAAACTCCTCATTACATAATTAATTGAGAGTAAAAAATATGCTCTTTGAAATCCTTGTAAAACATAATACTATAAACCAGAGTTTGGTGAACTACAGCCTTTGGTCCAAATCTACCTGGGGGCTGTTTCTGCATGGGTCTGTGAGCTAAGAATTATTTTTACATTTTTAAATGGTTGAAAAGATCATAAGATGAATTATATTTTCTGACACATGAAATTATAGGCAGTGCAAATTGCAGTGTCTATAAATAAAGTTTTACTGGAGCACAGCCACACTCTTCACTCAGTACTGTGGATGGTTGCTTTCACACTACAGTGATAGAATTGAGCAGTGGTGATGGAGAGCATATAGCCTACAAAGCCCCAAATGTTGTTTATCTTTCCCTTTGCAAAAACAGTCTGCTGATCTCTGACATAAAATAACAAGAGTTAATGCCATAGAATCGTCGTAAAGTCAGAGACCTGCGGTCAGGGTGTGTTTGTCCCTCCACTCACAGCAAGCAGAGCCCCCTTTTGATTGCAGGTGCCGACGGCAGTCAGAGGAGACAGTAGGAAAGCATTCAGCCTAATCCCATAGAACTTGCCATTCGTATCTTTTTTAAAAAAATATGTATACATATTTTAATTTTTTTCTTTGAAATGAATTTTTTTTTATTAAATCATAGCTGTGTACATTAATGTGGGGTACAATGTGCTGGTTTTATACACAATGTGAAATACTTTCATCAAACTGGCTAATATAACCTTCACCGCATTTTCTTAGTTATAGTGTTAAGATATTTATGTTCTACCCTTAGTAGATTAAAATGTACCCTTGTAAAATGCACTGTAGGTGTGGTCTCTCCACACTTTCCCTCCACCCATCCTTTCCCCTCCCATCCCCTCCCTCTCCTCTTTCCCCTTCATCTTGGGCTATAGTTGGGTCATAGCTTTCATATTGAAGTGTGGGTGCTTATTAATTAGTTTCATAGTAGGGCCGAGTACATTGGATACTTTTTCTTCCATTCTTGAGATACTTTGCTAAGAAGAATATGTTCCAGCTCCATCCATGTAAACATGAAAGAGGTAAAGTCTCCATTTTTTAAGGCTGTATAATAGTCCATGGTGTACATATATCACAATTTGTTAATGTTCATCATCCTTAATCATCAGAGAAATGCAAATCAAAACCACTTTGAGATATCATCTAACTCCAGTAAGATTAGCCCACATCACAAAATCCCCAAACCATAGATGTTGGCATGGATGTGGAGAAAAGGGAACACTTCTGTACTGGTGGTGGGAATGGAAACTAATACGATCCTTTTGGAAAGATGTTTGGAGATCACTTAGGGTTCTAAAAATAGACCTGCCATTCAATCCTTCAATTCCTCTATTAGGTATATATCCAGAGGACCAAAAATCACTTTGCAGCAAAGATATGTGCACCAGAATGTTTATTGCAGCTCAATTCATAATTGCTAAGTCATGGAAGTAGCCCAAGTGCCCATCGATCCAGGAATGGATTAATAAATTGTGGTATATATGCACCATTAGCATCTTAATATGCATTGCCTTTGAAAAGGAGATGGTTTAAAGGAGATGCCTCTTGTAAATTGTCAACTTGTTTTCCAGGAACAAAGCCATCATGGATGTGGAAATATATTTTGAAAGCCTAGGTAAAAGGGGACTTTTGTTTTCCAGGTTGAAAGATATTTTATTATTTTCTCATTACAAAAACATACTTGTGAAAAGTTATAAAAGCAACATAGAAGCATAAGTATGAAAATAAAAATGACCTAAAGATCTCAGCTGTCAGAGATAATCATAGTTAGACCTCAATTTATTCTGTGGCTTTACAGAAAGAGTGGGTATTTACATTATTTTCTAGCCTGGTAAAGGCAACCTGATGTTGGTCGGATGCAGGTGATGAGCCCCTTTCAAGGTGGGGATGGTGGGGTGGCCCACCATCCTATACCACAGGGAAACCCATTGGCTCTTGGGAGGTAATTAAGGGTCAGTTGATTTCTGTGAGGCTTCAGTCACTGATGGTGGGCAGGAAACCAACAGGTCTGATCCCTGTCTAGATTGCAGGTAACTCACCTTTCATTAGGGATGAAAGCAGGAAAATGTTCTATAGAAAGCATTGCAGAAACATGCATGTATTCGGACATACGATCAACCAGTGAATAGTAAACATATTAGTTTCTTGTTGCTGCTGTAACAAAGGAACATAAACTTAATGACTTAAAACAACACAAATTTATTTTCTTAACAAATTCTGGTGGTCCCAAATCAAGATGTTGGCAGAGCTATATTTCTGGAGGCTTCAGGGAAGAGTCCATTTTCTTGGTTTTTTTTAACTTCTAGAGGTCAACTGCATTCCTTGGTTTGTGGCCCCTTCTTCCATCTTCAAAACACATCAACAATATCTGGTTCCATGGTCATATCTCCTTTTTTCACACTTTTTCTCAGTATTTTGTCTCCTTCTTATAAGGATCCTTATAATTACGCTGGACTCACCAGATAATTCAGTATAATCTTCCAGTTCAAGATCCTTAATTGAAGCATATCTTCAAAGTTCCTTTTGCCATGTAAAATCACATATTCACAAGTCCTGGAAATTAGGACATGGGCATCTTTTGGAGGCCATTATTCTCTCTACCACATAGCTGAGATGAAAAGCTGAATTCCAGGCCAAAGGAAACAGACATGGGGGGAACATGTAAATTCCACATAGACAGTGGTCCTGGCTGGGAATAGATTTTTTTTCCTTATGTATTTCATATTAAAGATCTGCTATATTTTAGAAGACTGAGTCCCTTGTATAAGAACAAATTGGACCCCCTTGAGGCAAACTTCTACCAAATACGATTTCAATGAAATTCAATTTAAGAGAGTGTTCGGGTAGAATATATTGTGTGTTTTCAATCTGAGGGAATGTACCCAAAGGACAAAGCACCTACACTCTTCTGCTGTAATGTAAAATGACTCAGAAATTTCCTGTAGACGTTTGACCAAAGCCTTCACATGTCCTGCTCTATGTTATTTAGCCCTAGCCTGGAGGAGAAACACAGCTTGGGGTTAAAAATGGGCTGAATAATCGATATTTTCTACCTCTAGGCAGCATGCTGAACACTAAGAAGGTGATACTGAAAAATTACTAGACATTATACTTAATATGCGATGAAGAAGCACATGAAACCCTCTGCTCTGTTTTTTTTTTTTCTTTCCTCTCTTAGTTTCCTAAGATTTCCATGGCAAAGATATTTAACAAATCATCGTGCAGTCAGGCCCCACAAAGGTCATATCTGATTTGGGCCAGATTCTCAAATACAAAGGAAACTTTCTGGGTGAATAAGACATTTAAGGATGTTATTTTAACTTGGAAAATAATACATTCCATTATGAACAAAACTATAGGTATTATAAAAGGTCATGCTTTGTATCAGATATCAAATACTTAGAGCCCAAACTATTCAAGTGCCTTAATCAGAAGTCTTTTGGTTATAAGTGATAAGAGGACCATCTCAGAGTAAAGTTAAGAAAGAAGATTCATTGATTAATGAGGGTAGCAGGTTGAAGGTGTAATTCTGTCTTCAGTCACGGCGGCATCTAGAATTCAAACAACGTCATTGGATTATCTCTATTTCTTGACACCTTGACCCTGCTTTCCTCTGTGTTAGTTCCTTTTCCAGCAGTTTTTTTTCAGGGTTGTGGCAATGATGTATTGTATAACCTCCAGGCATAAATTTCCTTTTAGCTAATGATTCCCAAAGTTGTCTGTTTCTATGATGCTTTAAACTTTTTGTGGTTGATTTAAAATGTAGCTGGATTTGGTGAAAAGAGAATGAAATGGATTAAAGGACAAGGGTTCCCTTTTCGGGTTCACAGTATACCAGATGTGTAATCTTTGGACAGTTAATCTCTCTCGGCCGGAATATTCCAATCTGTAACGTGGACACAGCAATCACTACTTGAAAAGCTTGCTTTGAACAATAACGTAGGTAAAGAACTCTGCAAAGTGCCTGGCATATTTCAGGACATACGTAAATATTTTTGTAATAGAGACAATCTGTCACAAGATCACAGAAACAATAATCTCACATTTTAGTTGTAATATAGTTCCCACAGATTTACCTGTGGTCTGGTTCTCTTGCTTTTGTTTTCTTCTGTTTTGTTTGGTAAATTTCCACGGAGCTGGTGATTTAGTAGGTGAATGAAGCCCCTGAGAGTGATGAGCTCAAAGAGGCTGTCAGGAAATACATCCACTACAGGAATTTTAGTCGCCTGCACCTTGTCCCAATCCCTGTTTAGTCAGGGTTAAAGATGCTGAACCATCAATCTGACTATAAATACGTACTTCGTTTTAAAAACCCTAGAGACAAATTATAAATTATGACCTATAAATGAACCCAGGGCATTTATGCTTCTTCTTGGAAGATTTCCAAGATGCCATTAAAGAGACTTGCCGTTACTTATTGGTGGATTTAAGCACTACCCTGCCCCAACTCACCATGCCCAAAACAATAGTGGTTAAGGATTGATCTGCTTGTTCCAGATGGACAAGCAAAAAACACTGCAAGAATCATTCAGGGAAGGTGGGTCTAACAATGTGTGTGATCTTATCACAGATGGCATTTATCTTAGTCTGTTCTGGTTGTGGAACAGAGTACAATAGACTGGGTGGCTTAAACAATAAAAGTCTATTTCTTATGGTCCTAGAAGCCAGAAGTCCAAGATCAAGGTGCCAGCAAGGCAGACATTCTGAAGCTTTTCACTGGCTTGTAGGTGGGCGCCAACCTGCCGTGTGCTCCCACGTCTCTTCTTCGTGTGTCTAGGAAAGAAAGAACGCTGGTGTCTCTTCCTCTTCTTATACGGGCACCTGAAATGTCTGTCATCTTGGTGGCCTCACCCTCATGACCACATTTAAACCTAATTACCTGTAAAGACCCCATCTCCAAATGCCAGCACACTAGGAGTCAGAGCTTCAACATACAACTCTTGGCAGGGGTGGGGGGATATAAACATTCAGCCTGCAGCGACATTTATGAGTGTCAAAAGATGTGGGAAAACATGGCCACAAGTCTGAAAGACATACAACCTCGTCAGTCTGACTTTTCATCACTCCACTGCACAACTAATTGATTTAAATCATCACTATTTTCTCCCAGCCCACCTAAACAATTTTTAAAACCAGTTCTCCCTTGTGCCCAGAGAAATATTTTAGATTTTACTCTATCACTCCACCCCTACTTACTCACTGTCAGATACGTACATGATGTGATTTTGGCTGACAGTATTCCTCTGCTTCAAGGGAACATAATATCTGTAATAAATATAATGAATATTTGTGAAAAACAAAAAGAAATTCTACAGTCTGTTTGAAGTTGCGTTTTGTAGGCAAACTTGAAGATAAAAAGTTTCCAATGTCAGTTCAGTATTATCCCAGGGACACAAAGACTGTCTCTAACAGAGGATTCTAATCAATGGAGAAGTAACCTCTATTGCAGGGCAGGATCTTACCCGGCTTTACCAGTTAGGAAACGAAACATTCCTATTGGTTATCAAATTTCTCATACCTTATCTTTTACTGCTCACTAAGAAAGATTCTGATGACTAACTTAGTTTCTTAGGTATCTTAACATGAGGAAGAATGAGCTCCAGAAAGTGGCATAAAATTCTAGTCCTTGGAAAGAGGAAGCCATAGCTTTCATTGTAAAAAAACAAACCATGAGAGTGAGTTCCCCAAGTCTGGCTGACGACGGATACACTGAAAAACGATCGAGTTTCTAAACCTCAAAACTTATGTCTTCTCACTTGACAAGTCTGAATGGGCAAGCTGACTAGTCAGTTGCCACCTGCCAGCTATTGTGTCATATTCATTTAAACAAACAGAGAACTAACTCCTCCTGCCAACCCTACAAACAGTTCTGCTCGTGAATAGAGTACTTGGCAACATACACAGCAACTGTGCCAGAACGCTGCAGGACACAAAATAGAATTGTATTTTCAGGATCTCTGATAATTTCTTCATCTGCAACATTTCCATCTCTCCAGAGTATACCAAACAGCCTAGTTAGAAGGGGACACATTGTATGCCAAGAAACAATTAAAGTTTTTAGAAGCATTCAAAAGTTTAAATACACTTGTGTGTCCCTCGAATGGAAAGTTGGGTATAGTTACAACACTGAGCTCACCTGGGACTCTCCTAGCAAATCAGAAACTGTTTTGGGAGAAGACTCTTGCTAAAAACTATGGGACAAGGTAAATTGTCTTTTATTCAAAATAAAAGTAATGCCGAGTGTCGTGGCTCCTGCCTGTGATCCCAGCACTTGGGAGGCTGAGGTGGGTGGATTACCTGAGCTCACAGATTTGAGATTAGCCTGAGCCAGACCGAGACCTTATCTCTAAAAAGAGCCAGGCATTGTGGCAGGCGCCTGTAGTTCCAGCTACTTGGGAGGCTGAGGCAAGAGAATCTCTGGAGTCCAAGAGTTTGAGGTTGCTGTGAGCTGTGACACCATAGCACTGTAGCAAGAATGACAAAGTGAGACCGTCTCAAAAATAAATAAACAAATAAATACAAGGTGTTTTTATTTATTCATATTGTTGACTAGATACCCTGGTAGTTTTCTAACTCATTTAATTCAGACACTCTTGGTTCACTTGTTTTGCTGGGTCTTTTTGGACTTTTCCCTATTCTGCAAACAGAATCTTGCTTATAGGTATAATTTCTGTAATTCTTCAGAGTACAAGTCCCATTGAAGTGCATGCACGCACATGATCCTGTGTCCTTAGAACAGCTGTTTCTATGAATATTTCATTAGTGAATGTTCACTACTAACACTTCAAATTCTCCTTTTATTTTCAACAACTTCTGTTGTTCTCCTTGTTTGTTACCAAAGTTATATAGTTTTTTTCTTAGAACTCTTACCAGAGACCGTCTTCCAGATATCCTAGCAATATGTGGGTGTAACACACAGAGGGTTTCTCTAAGTAGAGATGTCAGTGATGTCCTGTCTGTGTATTACTCACATAAAATGGGCCTACAATAATAACTTCTAATAAGGGAATAGTGAAGCATATAAAGCACAAAAGACACAATTTAAGAATGCATCCTCTAAATGGACAAAAATTGGGATGTCCCAAATATCCTTAAACATCAGGATTTTTTTTTGGCCAGGGCTGGATTTGAACCCGCCACCTCTGGCATATGGGGCCAGCGCCCTACCCTTTGAGCCACAGGTGCAGCCTCAAAACATCAGGATGTTGACTGAAGCCCTAGATCTCAAGTTGCTTGCTATACACTCCCCAAAATGTCAAGCTGAATTCCAGTCTGGTGCTAACATTGTCAGTTATCTGATGATAAATGTCCCTTCCTTTGAAAACCATGGAGTCCTCTGAGTCCTTATATATCTCCTGAAGAAGGTGTTCAATAGATAAGGCCAAATAATTGATCCAATTGCTCATGTAGCCTCATGTCATTAGAAACTTCTTTCCATCTTGAAGTCAGTCAGTCAGTCATTACCCTTTAATTGTTGTCGTTTCACCAGTTGTCCTTTGTATAGCTCAAATGTCTACTTTTTGTTCACCAAGATTTCTTGAGATCTATAGCAGAAACTATGGTTGCGGGGACAGGAAGCACAAATTCTCCAGGTGGGTCAGTGGGAGTAAAGGTGAGAGGTGCCACTCTGATTTCCACCTCTTACTTGTGTTTTCTAATTACTGAGGATGCAGCACAAAGTCTGGTCTAATACATATGTTGAATCATGGAGGACACTTCCCAGTACTGCAGACCCTCCCTGAGATGGTGCCTTATCTGAGTATTTAATAGGCCATGTCACTGTTCCATAAACTGGACACATCTAAGGATAGGTACATGGAAAGCTAGTTGCTATACGTGGATATCTTTGTCTCCATGATGCCAACAGACTAGGCACTCTTGTATTTATGAGAAGATGAGAAATGGTGCTGAGCGGGAAAGGCAAACTCACATTCAAAGTATATACTAATTGTAGTAAGGACAAAGAGCTACTTCCCCTCAGGTATGTGGAGTTGTCTCTGGACCCTAACACAGGTTAACTCCCTTAATTATGCCAAGGGGAATGGCCACTAGATAATCCCAATACCTAATTTCCTGCTGCTTTGCGTCCCAGTTAAGCTCAGGTGAGAGAAAACCTCTGGAACTGTGGGGCCTGTGTGCCAGGGTTCATCACCTCCCTGCTTACCACCTAAAGGGGTCTCTGTTACCTTTGGATCAGTGAACAATCCACCTCCAAGTCCATCATGGGACCTGCTTTCCCAGAGCCTTTGCTGGTACTGTCTTTAGCATGGGTTCCCTAGAAAACAGGATCTGAGGCAAACACTTATTTCTTAATATTTTAATGAAGAGTTTGATCTCAATAAAGCAGAAATGAGGGAAAGTGGGAAGTGAGGCAAGGGAAGGAAGGACAGCAAATACTGGGGAATGTTACTAGCTGGCCACCACTTTAGGTAACAAACCCAGCTGATGGCTTGACCTCATGGAATATCTTTGGAGACGCCAAATGGTATCACTGAAACTTTGGAATTGTCCATGGTTCAGGGCCTGGAGGGGGTGAGGTGGGAAAGGGAGGGAGGAAGTGAGATGAATGTATTTCATCTCTTCAGTGTCTTCTCCCATCAGGTAAGCCTCCTTCCATATGCAGTGTTATTTTTCTTGAACTTTTGGGTTGTGTTGCCTCTTTTCTCTAGGAAGCTGGCTGGGAGGCAGAGGTCTTGCTGGTCCCTTCTTCTCAATCATTCCTGTGTCTGAGTCCACTTAATCTACATGCTGGAGAGAGGGCAGTGCCTTGGCTCTACAACCTTGAGAACTGTGTTAAGACTACTTGGTTGGGGTGGGGGTGGGTACAAACAGTGGGAAGAGTGTATGGCCACAAAAATGTGGGGGACATGTATAAAGTGAGTGTTGTCATAACAGAATACTGCAGACTGGCTAATTTATAATGAAAAGAAATTTATTGGCTCATGGTTCTGAAGGCTGGGAAGTCCAAGATCAAGGGAGCCAACATTTGACAAGAGACTTCTTGCTGCATCTTCCCAAGGTAGAAAGGCAAAGAGAGGGCTGGAGAGAGAGCAGGAGGGGCCCAATTCATCTTTTTATAACAAATCCACTCTAGCAACGATGAACCCTTCCCACCAGGGTGACATAATCACCATGATGGCCTAATCTCCTCTCATTAGGCCCTACCTCCCAACACTGTTTCATTGGGAATTAAATTTCTAACATGTGTTTTTTGGGGGACATATTCAAACCACAGCACCGAGTCTGGTAAACTTCAGGAAATAATGATTTGGACCCCATCTATGCCCCCCTAGACTCTTCCCTGCCTAGAAGATTCCACAAGAGTAAACAAGAATACATTTCCACAATGAGGTATTGTAAAACATTGATACTTCTTGTTTTCCTGAGGGCACTTAGCAAAGTGTCTGCCATAGAAAGCACTCGGGCCATTTGGCTTTAGAAACCTTATTGTTCTTATGAAGCTGTCTCCAGGGTCTGATAGACGCCGTGGACAAGTTACCATACTAGACCATGGATTTATCTTCTCACAAGGTGCACTTATCAGGAACAAACGAAAAGGAGAGGAAAAAACCTACCGTCCCAGACATTTAATTTCATTACCTGATTCCTTTCTGTAAGTTAAATCTCATAACCTACTGGAAGCCACTTTTACTCCTTTGAACAATTTTACTATTTGTTTCTCGAACATACAAGAATTTAAACCATTTTTCCAGATAATACAAGATATTTGAATTTAAATGCCTTTTTATAATTCAGAGCTGTTTAATTCTGGACTTATAAAAAGGAAGAATTCCTTCTAGGTCGGATTTGTGACTAGAGATACATTTTATATTTAGAATGGGGTTAGGGTGGTAGGAGCTAAAAGAGTGTCCAAGGAGAAATAAAGACATGTTGTCAGCCTGTGTCCTGCATTTCCTATTTGTCTGTTTTAATTGTGAATCCTCCATGGTAGAATAGTTTCATCTCAGCAGAATATACTACATATTTTTTAAATTTCAGATTACTATGAGGGTACAGATGATCAGGTTACATTGTTTTTAACAATGTCTATACTCCACGTTAGGAGGCCTGGAGTGGTGTGTTCCCTTGGACCATCTGCCAGCGGCCCAGCGGCTGCTGGAACTATTGTAGACTCTCTCCCTTCAGATCACCATTTTCTTCTTTTGCTAATAGTTATAATTAGATAATTAGGAACCAGCATCCTAGGATCCTTGTATGGCACTAATTGACTACTCTCCCTACTTCTCTTATGACCAGAGACTTTGTGCTGAATTCCTGTGTTGGTTCCCAGCAGTTAGCTGCCTAACTCTCTTCTCCATCATCAGGAAGAAACTTGGACACTCTAGTTCAACCCCTCCCTAGTGGAGTGGGGAATGGCAGCCGGTTCCTCCAATTTTCTGGTTGGGTGTTGGGCTGAGATCCATATGCCATGACTTGAAGCATTTCAGACTCTTGAGTGGTTCTTCCGTTTGTGGCTTCCTGATCACTGTGTTTCACCAGTGAGATGTGACACCCAGTGTGGATTGCTTCCGGAATTAAAATCTGAGGCAGGTTTGACTCAGACACCATGCAGGAGCATCTCACTCTCCTTGCCAATCTCTGTATTCAGACTGGTTTCCCTCAATCCCTATACGAATTCCTCATCCTGAAGGTCCTAGACCAAGTGCATCAGATGGAAAATGATGAAGGTGAAATCTTACAAGCGCCCCATAGCAATTCTGTGAGGATTAGATGGAAACAGGATAGGTACCTTTGGCGGAAATGAGCATCAAGCATGTCTGAGAACATCTTTGTTTGCGTCATTGGTCTGTAGGGTCAGCCCTGGTGACATCATTGTTCAGAAGAGGGCAATTTGTATATACAGCATCTCTCCATCTTTCATTTTTAAAAAGGATTTATTTTTATCCCCCAAATATCTTTCAATTTACTTATCCTAAGGAGCTCGGCTTCTTTGGCAGTTTTCCTCTGGCTGCATTAGTTGGAAACCTCTTTGAGTACCTCTCTTTGGCTGCCAATCCCTGTTTGACTGACAGCATCTGAGAGACGATCTCCTCCCGGAATAAGCAGAGCAACTTCTCAGGAATAACTACAAGTCTTTGTAGAAAACAAAGCCTTCTTCCAACCACTTATAATTTTCCTCTGAGTGCTCAGCAAAGAGAAATGGCTCCTGGAAATCGCCTTCCTTGTGTGTTTGCCCTTTGAGGGCAAGTAAACCATTTTCTGTTCATCGTATAGGGTTGTTTGGGAGGAAGAGTAACTTAGAGATGTCACCGTATCATGAAAGGGTCCTGTCTTTACTATGCAGAGGAGATGGAAGCCTGTAGAAATGTGAGCACAGTGCAAAGGGATGTTACATTACAGACGGAATGATGACAGTGTTTTTAATTGAGAAGAGCGTGGCTGTGCATAAGCCAGAGACTCTCTCTGGGGCTGTTGGGAGCCATTTCCTCCAGAATGCATCCTGCTCGTCTGTCATCAGGTGAGTGTCTCCTGGGCTGCCTGCCAGTTCTTGGATGGCTGAAACACTTGCCTGGGCTCTGCCGGCTCACCCCACAGTGCTCTCTGAACAGAGTTGCCCAGAGTGACTCACGCAGAAAACTGTTACCTCATTTTGTTGAATTCCACTGTGTGGGCTGAAGGTTGAGTTTAGCGGGGAGAGAGGGAAAGTGAGGACCAGAGATGAGGCAACTAATTGAAGATCCCAATTATGAAATGACACATGAGAACATCAAAGGTCTTAAGAAGGAGGGTGAGGTGAGGGCTTTGACCTCTGCTGGATTTCTTTTGCTATAGGAAGTCACAGTGAGTCACAGGCTGAGCTGGGGGCAGGCACAGTGAGTTCAAAGGGGTTGATGCAAGGATATGATGTTTCAGTGAACAATCTCTAGTGGGATCTTGCAGAGGAGAGAGGGTAGGGAATGATTCGATTTCTACTGAAAGGAAGGCCATAAACCCTTCATGGAGTAGCTTTCCTGAGGCAGAGATAGGTCAGAGGTGATCTTGTAAGGACAAGACAGAAGAGTTAGCTCAAACTCTTATTATATGCTTTATAATCTCTGGGTTCCTGCATTTGTGTGCTGTCTTTAATCTTGCTTCATGTGAACTCTGAGATGAAAGTCAACCGCTTCCTTGATTTTCTCAAAAATATACAGGCACGGTAGCTGACAACTGTATTCCTTGCATGCTGAGAGTCCAAGGTGGGGAGGTTGCTCAAGGCCAGGAATTCCAGAAGAGTCAGCTGTCTGTACAAAAGATAGAAAAACAGAAAAAGTTAGCTGGATGTAGTGGTGCTAGCCCATTGTCCCAGCTACTCAGGAGACTGAGGCAGGAAGATGGCTTGAGCCCAGGAGTTTGCAGTGGACTAGAGTGCTACATCATTCTAGCCTGGGTGATAGAGCAAGACTTCGTCTCAAAAAAAAAAAAGTGCATTTATGAATATCCAATCTAACAAAACATATTGAATATATGGGGGTTACAGAAGGAGTCACATCACAGCTAGCCAGGTAAAAGAACTCGTAATTTTTCATATTAAGCATTTTTTTTTCAATTTTTTTTGTCCTTCACTTTGTCCCCTAACTACCCAGGGGAGTTTCTCACTTGCTTTACATCTTAATGAGCTCTTGGACCTCTGCTGTTTCCTCTTCCTCCTTCTTTTCTTCAACTATCCCCCTTCCAGACTGCCTAAGGGAACTTTAAATTTTCCTCCTTCCAGGACTGCGGAACAATTCAGTTCGTCTCGACTCCAGATCACAAACTTCAATATCCAAATCCAGCAAGAACCCAACAAAGCAGCAGTAATGAGGAATAACCCACACAAAAAGAAACAAACAAATAAACAAAAGTTGTCGCACAGTTATTAATCATTGGACAAATATTTGCTCCATGGTGACCATGTGCCAAGCACTGTTCTGCATGCCAGCCACCTCTGGGCAGAAACTTGTACAGCATCTCTGTCTTCTTAGGATATACCTGGTTTCAACTGGAATATCTCACTGGCTGGGCCAAGTGTTTCGGTTGGTTTTGAGTTCTGCATCTTCTCACTCGTTCACTCCTGGAAGACAGGCATTATCTCTGACCCATCCAAACTACCTACTGTGGAGAAGCAGTCAACTAAGGGGACACTGAGCTCTGGTTTGGGACTGGGGCATCCCTGTCTGAATGTGGCTAGTGTATGGACACACGACCCTGAACACCACCCATCTCATCTGAAAGTGTCTAGGGTGTTTGTCATTGTCAGAGTCCGGCTATAGAGACGATCCAAGGAAAGTGATAGCCTATACAAGACTGAATTTAGGTCTCCAAGTGAATTTAAGCCTCCAAGAGCCATCTGTAATGACTACAGCTGGGAAGCTGGGGAGATGACTGGGGCTGCCTAGAATTTGACATGCCTGTTTGCCCTGAGTGAGCTGAAATGGCTATTTATCAAGAGCTTCCTGTGTATCTTCTTAAAGATCTATAATTGCTATGCAAGAGGCAGATATTCATAGATATTTAAAATGTGTCTTCTGAGTTCAGACTGCTTATGCATAAGCTCTGCTCTTACTAGATATGACATTAAGCTACTACTTAACTTCTCTGTCTTTACTTTTAGCAAATGGAAAGCCAGGACAACAGTATCTCCTTCGTGGATTTGTTGAAAGGATTGGATAAAATGATCTAAGAAAAGCCCTTAGCACACTGCTAAGTGTTTCAGAGTAAGCATTCACATGCTTCCATCAGTTTTCAGGTATTCATTAAGCCCAACATTTATGTTGGGCACTGATCCAAGTACTGGGGATATAGTGATGAACAAGGTATCCGAGGAGACTTCTCTCAAGGATCTTGCATTCTAGTGGAGAAAGATACATAATATCCAAATAGGTATATTTCAGAGACAATTTCAGAGCGTGCTAAGTTCTGTAAAGGAAGTAAAGCAGGCTAGTGTCACAAAGAGACTTCTTTAGATAGGTTGGTCAGTGAAGATCTTTTGAAAGTAGGTGACATTGATTTTTGAGCTGAAAACTAAAAATGATTCAGCATTATTGATCAGTGATTCAGTGATTTGGGAGCCAGCCACCAGAAGAGTAGTATTGTGATATGTATGTGGGAGTTAGGGGCGTCGTCATAGGAGGGGATGTGATAGTAAAAGAGAGATTTTTAGGCAGAGAAACCAGCAAGCACAAAGGCTGTGGGCTGGGAAAGGTCTTGGTGTGTTAGTGCCAGGACTTTTAAAAAAGCTGATGTGGGTATAGGGTTGAAGTGAGACGGGCATAAAAGAATGCTGGAGAGATAGAAGCTAGACCATGTAGAGAAGTACTTAGTATAAGAAAAGAATGTACTTTTTAAAAAAAAAATCCTAACCATACAGAGAGTTGTCAGAGGGGACTCAATATGATTAATACTCTTAAAGGATCACTCTGAGAGTTATGCGGAGAAGGAATTACATGGGCAACAGTTAAAGCCGGAAGACCAGTGAGAGACTATTGCAACTGTATAGGCAGGAGATGGTTCAGTCCAGGGTTCCTGCTGGAGATGGGATAGGTTTGGGATGTGTTTGGGGGTGGGAGGAGTAGCGTTAATAGGATTTACTAGTGGATGGATATAGATCAGGGAAAAGGGAGTTATTGGTGTTCCCATTTACTATGATGGGTAAGAGCATATGTGGGAGAGGGTAGATTTGGATAGAGAAATCCAAAATATCCTTTTTTGGAAATGGTTAGGAGGATTATTAGACATCCACATGAGGCTGTATATGGCTTACTCAATACTCATCCAAAGTCTTCTTGCAAGCTTCTCTATAATGGCTAGAAAATTAAAAGTATGAATTCCCAGGTTCTTTTATAGCTAGAGCTCCATATCTGACTTAGGTTCTGACAGTCAGGGGCATTAGGGAAGACCTGGAAAGCAAAAGTGCGCACATATGGATGATGGCTACATGAGAGAAGAATGGATATTCTGGGGTTACCTGGAGTCAAAATTACCATAGGTGAGCAGCAAAGGACTTCCTCCTAGAACCTTTCCATGATGTGGTTGGTTTCTCCTGATGTATTATTCCTGGCTCTGTTGCATCTAGACCTGATTCTCTGGCCTTTAAAAAAATTCTGTAGGAATCCAATACTGTGACCTGTTTAAATTAGCTTGTAGGATTCTGTTATGTGCAACTGATTACACAGATTATTACAGTGCCAAATGTTAACAATTAGCATTCTTTTTAATAGTCATACTTCCCTCTCCCATGGCCTTCTATCCTTTCAAGAGTGCATATGAAAATTTAATCTTCGCTCATCAAGAGAGAGAACTGAAAACACCTATATGTGTATACATAAGTAAACTTGATTTAATTATCTTCATTGATGAACAGAAGAGATTCCCTAGTAATTTCTTGGCCAAGGAAAACTTCTAAGATGTTAGTTTGGTAAATGGGGTCTGTTCAAGAAGGAATAACAGATCAATTCCAAAAAAACTTACAAATCAGGGTTGGGATACTCACCCCCAAATGCTTCCAATCATCATCTAGCTGTATCAGTGCATCCTTTCTGAGAAGAGGAGGGCTGAGAAGAACTGATGACTTCTGCATGGATTTGATTTATTGCTGTGAGAGAATAGAGGGCATCTCTGTGTTTGCCTACTCATTAAAGGGATACTGAAGATAATTGACCCTAAGAGAAAGGCGCTGCCAAAAGGCCTTGTAATACTCTGGGGAAAGACCTTAAGAATAAGATGGACTGGAGCAGCCAATGAGGTCATATCAGCATGAAATAGCCCATTGGCTAATCTTTTTACAACATATTTTGTATGAGAAACTTATTTCTAACTATTTCTAGGGTGAGCTAGTACGTAGTAAAAGACGCTTCATAACAATAATATGGACCATAGTAGGCTGTCTTGGTGCTTTGCAGGTGGTCAATGATTTTCTGCCTAGGAATTTTTCTCTGGTCACAGAAAATTGGCCATGAGGGACTGGATAGATGAGCTGGGGAATTAGAATCCCTGGGGATACTGTTAAAAGATGATAATGCATTCCAGCACATCTATCCAGTCCTGGTGCTTACAGTAGTGAACTATAGGTACCAATGGAAGTGGTAAGCACCAGTAGAGCACCAAGACAGCCTCCTATGGCCCCTGTTATTTTTATAAGGATTCTGCCACTGCTCACTGACCCTCCTTAGAAATGGGTATAAGTTTCTTATCTAAAAGATTAGTCAACAAGGTGTTATGTGCTGATGTGATCTCATTGGATATTAATTCTATTCTTTGCATGGAACCTGAAAAGAGCCCAAACAGCCAAAGCAACCTTCATAAAAAAGCACAAATTGGAAAGCATCATTTTACCAGATTTCAAGCAATACTACAAGGCTAGGGTAGCCAAAACAGCATGGTACCAGCATAAGAAGAGAGACATAGATAATGGAGCAGAACAAAAAACCCAGACATAAAAGCATCCTCATATTGCCATCTGATCTTTAGCAGAGCAGACAATAACCTTGGGACAAAGACTCCCTATTCAAAACATGATGCTGGGAAAATTGTAGCCACATATAGAAGACTGAAATAGTACCCTTGCCTCTCACCACTCACAAAAATTAATTCACAGTGGGTAACAGACTTAAACCTAAGGCAAAAAGCTATAAGAAATCTAGAATAAAATGTTGGAAAAAAACTCTTATAGATATCAACCTAGGCAAAGAATTTATGAAGAAGACCCCAAGGGCAATCACAGCAACAATAAAAATAAACAAATAGGACCTAATTAAATTAAAAAGCTTCTGCACAGCCAAGGAAACAATCAATAGAGCAAATAGATGACCTACAGAATGAGAAAATATTTGCATGCTATATATCTGATAAAGAGCTGATAACCAGAATCTATAAAGAATTCAAGCAAATCAGCAAGAAAAAAAATCAAATAATCCCATAAAAAAGTGGACAAAATATATGGACAGAAGCTTTTCAAAAGATGATAGATTAATGGCCAATCAACATATCAAAAAATGCTCGGTGTCTCTAATCATCAGGGAAATGCAAATCAAAACCACAATGAGATATCACCCAACTCTAGTGAAAATGGGTTTTATTAAAAATTCCCCAAACAGGTATTGACATGGATTAGGAAGGAAAGGAATTCTTACATACTGTTGCAAACTAGTACAACTTCTATGGAAAGTCACATGGAGATAACTCAAAGAACTAAAAATAGACCTACCATTTGATCCAGCAATCCCAGTATTGAGTATTTACCCAAAGGAAAAAGGTTATTATAATTATTATTGTTGTTTTTGAGACAGAGTCTCACTATGTCACCTTGGGTAGAGTCCTATAGCATCACAGCTCACAGCAACCTCCAACTCTTAGGCTTAAGCCATTCTCTTGCCTCAGCCTCCCAAGTAGCTGGGACTATAGGCACACACCACAATGCCCAGCTATTTTTGTTGTTGTGGTTGTTGCAGTTGTCACTATTGTTTAGCTGACCCTGGGCTGGGTTTGAACCCAACAGCCTTGGTGTATGTGGCTGGCGCCCTACCTCTTGAGCTATGGGTACTGCTGGAAAAAAAGTTATTTTATCAAAAAGACACATATACTCGAATGTTTGTTGTGGCACAATTCACAATTGCAAAGGTGCAGAATTAACCCAAGTTTTCATCAGTACATGAGCGAATTAATAAGATGTGGTATATGGATACCATGGAGTACTACTCAGTCATAAAAGAAATAGTGAACTAATACCTTTTGTAACAACCTGGATTGAAGTGGAGACCATCCTTCTAAGTGAATTATCACAAGAATGGAAAAACAAATACCACATGCGCTCACTATTAAATTGCAACTAATTGATCAACACCCAAGTGCACATTTGGTAGTAAAACTGAATGGAAAGCAAGCAGGTGGGAGGCACTGGGAGGGGCTGGGAGGGAAGGGGGAATTTCACACCTGATGGGTACAAAGCACACTATAGCTTTTACTCAAACTGTGAAAGAGCGATTCATGTAACCAAAACATTTGCACTCCTGTAATATTCTAAAATTTAAAAAAAAAAGAAAAAAGAAAGGATTAAGGACCAGTTGCTTACAGCAGTAACCTGTTCATTGTCATACTCCTTAATGGCCACTGTCTCTCTTCTGTCTCACTTCCTTCCTCCCTTACTGGTGCGACTATCAAAGAAATAGTTTGTGCCCTAATTCTTGTCTTAGGGTCTGCTTCTTGAGAGACACAAAGTAAGACAATGGTTAATATTTATAAAGCATTTACGATTTTCTGTACACGGTTTTAAGCACTTAATGTTTATTACCTTATTTAATTCTCACAACAGACCTAGGAAATAAGTAATATTATTGTCTCTATTTTACATAGGATGATTCAGAAGAACAGAAAGTTTAAGAACTTTGCCTAGAGTCCTACAGGTAATAAACATGGGAGTCAGAATTTGAATATCAGTCTGGCTCTATGTGTGCATTTCACAGCAACCACTCTACATTACAGAACTGTGCTGTCCGGGAGAGTGGCCACTAGCCACATAGAACTAATTATTTTTAAATTAATTAAAATAAATACAATTAAAAATTTAGCCCTTCAGTTGTACTAGCTATATTGTATGTGCTAAAGAGTTGTGAGTGGCTAGTAAAGTATCACAAGAAAGGAAAAGCAAGTATCCAATGTACTCAATACTAATACAAAGCCAATTGATGAATTAATACATGTCCACACAAGAGAAAAATTCAATTCAATTCATGTTGGGGGAGTAAAGGAGGGGAGAGGGGAGAAGGGAGAGTGACTGGTGTGTTCCCACCTAATGGGCATAATGTAAGGGTGTATGACACACCTCCTGGGTGGGGACACAGCTACAACAAGGCCCTTACCTAACAATGCACAGATTGTATTCTAATCACTTGTGCCCTCATATTGTTAATCTGAAATTTAAAAACGAACAGTAAACAAAAAAAGAAAATCAAGAGCCAAAAGCATAATCCTGGAATCCTGGCTGTGAAGAAAGAAATGAACAGGTGAAAATGGTGGGCCAGGAGCTCAAAAGCACAGCAGCTGGGGGTCAGCAGGTATGGAGATAGGCATCCTGGTTAACTCAGGCCTTACTCAGGACGTAGCACTGTGACTGATGTTCTTTTGATGATGGTGGTGAGTCATCCAGGGAAGGTTTAGAAGAGAGTGTAGTGCATTTTAAGAGGGTTTCTATGCAAAGTGGCTTTTAAAAAGATGTGTTTTTTCATGTCAAGTATGTCTTAGTTACTTGGGAATTTACCTTAGACGATACTCACTGTCTGTGAGTATTGAATGAGGGAGATTTCACTCTAATTAGCCTTACAAGGAAGTTTTAAAGACTTATATTTCTACCTCTGTTTCAGTGTCAACAATGCCTCAGACAGGGAAAGAGTCAGTTTGTGTCCTGTGAGTCTGAGCCAAGAGAGAATTTTAATTATCTCAGAGGAACCCAACCTGAGTAATTCCTTGACGTCACTCACTGAATTTGTCCATCTCTCAGAATGACCAGCTTGGGTCTGGGCCACTATGCTTTGCTCATTCTTTGGCAGGCACAGACGACTCTAAAAATATTCTCTAGAAGGGACTTCTGCAGGTTAGATGTTGGCAATTCTGTTTCTCTGGGATTTGGGGGAAGCAACCTCCAGTCAGGTGCTTGTGATGGGAAGTGGAAATCAGCCTGGCTGGAATGCTCAGTCGATTAAGTCTATTTTGCGGGCTCTGTAAATACTGTATCTCCACCCTTTGGCCAGTCTTCTTAATTGGCGTGGCAGACTAGAAAGCACTCAATAGATGTAGGTATCTAGTGTAACTCCAGTAGGGTAGGGGAAAACATCAAGAAGTAAGGAAAAGGCCTTTGGGTAGTTGGTTGCCTCTGTTGGTAGAGTTAGTTACAAGATGGGCTGAAAGTAGGAAAGATTGTAAGCCTTTAAAAGGGATAGTGAGACCCAGGATTTCCTTTCAAATCCTAAGCAATTAGATGACTATCCCTCTGGAGAATTAGCACAATGAACAGCAGGACTCTCAGTTTCTACCTTATGTGTCAGTTTATACGTCATCCCAACCTCCATCCTGCTCCCTGCCCCCACCAGGAGATTGGAAGATCCTCTTAGGGCAAACGAGAAGCTAAAAGAAGACATGTGGCTTCTGAGGCTGTAGGGTTCTCCCAATTACACAGCAAGGTCTCTTCCCATCTGATCACTGTATATTCAGGCCCATCAATGGACAACTCTGCCTTGAGTATCTTCTGATTAGCTCTTCATTGCATCCTCTTAAGTACAAATTAGCAGCCAAGGAAAACCAGAAGTGTGAGGACAGCCAATAATATGAACAGAACAAAACAAGTCACATATATTCAATGGCCTCAGAGAGGCAGGAGAAGAGAGTGAACCCCTTAAGTAAAAATGAGAATCCATAAAAAATAATATTCACAGAGTAAAGGTAAAGCTCTTAGAAATCAAAAATATGCTGAAAAGAATTAAAAATATGTAAATTAAAAAATCCTTCCCAGAAGTTGAGAGAGAAAGAGAGAGAAGAAAATTTTCAAAGCAACAAAGCAAGAAAGTTTTCCAAGTGAAGGACATGAAATTTCAGATTGCAAGTATTCCTTCAGTGCGCAGAATAAGAAATAAAAACAGTCCATGAAATTTTAGAACACTGGGGAAAGGGGAAAGAAAAAGGGGGGCTGGACAGAGAAAACCAATAACAACAACAACAACAAATAAAAACAAAGAAGAAAACATCAAAATGGAATTCTCAACTGTAGCACTGGAAATAGAAGACAGAGGAGAAAAAATAGATGAGGTTGCTACATTGAGAAGTTGTGATTAAGGTAGGATGTGTTCTTTTTGGGGAGGGGTGATATATAAGGACTCTTGCCAAGTACATCACTGAAATATAAACACCAGGAGGACAAGAGTTTTATTTTGTTTGCGGTGAATTCCTAGTGCCTAAAACAATGCCTGGCACATGGAAAGTCCTCAATAAATATACATGTTGAACAAATAAATTTTTCTAAGGAATATTTAAATAAATACACGTTAAGTAAATAAATTTTCCTAAGGAATATTTCTCCTAGGAAATTTGTAAAGAAAACAGAAAGTGAGCTAAGATAAATACAAAGAAGCTTGATGTTGTGGCCGATGAGTGTAGTCCCAGCTACATGGGAGGCTGAGGCAAAGGATCACTTGAGCCCAAGAGTTTGAGGTTGCTATGAGCTGTGATGCCAGGGCGCTCAACCCGAAGGCGACTGAGTTAGATTCTGTCTAAAAAAAAAGAAAAAAGAAAAAAAATAAATACAAAGAAACTTCAAAAGCTGTAGTACATAGAATATGCTTCTAAAATTTTAAGATTACCATTTCAAAATTTAAAGTAATGATATAAAATATTTAAACTAAGCATCAGAATATTTAACAAACAATTTAATAGCCAGATATTCCTAGGAAACTATT
This sequence comes from Otolemur garnettii, assembly GCF_000181295.1. NCBI lineage: Eukaryota > Metazoa > Chordata > Mammalia > Primates > Galagidae > Otolemur > Otolemur garnettii. The sequence continues at coordinate 43,936,240 of NW_003852396.1, forward strand.
CTCTGTAAATCCTATGGTTGTTAGCTTGGTTGGAGATGCCTTGAAACTCAGAACAGTTCCAGGGAAATCAAGATGTAATTTTCTCAATTTAGAAAGATTATTGTATTGACTTTTGTTTCCATTCGCTCTCTGATATACAAGGATTGGCTGAGGAAAACTGTCTTGTTTTGCTTTTCAAGCTGTTGGGGCTCCCCAAGAGAAGCCTTCACATTAGAATCCAAAAAGTTTTCACCAGGGCGCTGATTACTTCTATTAAATTAGAGAGGCGCATCTTTGGATGAGTGATCTGCTCTTCTAGCTAATGAATGGAAATTGGGTCATCCAGAGCATGCCTGAGGAGCAGAGGGCATGGTAGGGGTCTGTGCTCTGCGCATGGCAGCAAGGCCATCTGTCCCAACACTTCAGAACAGTCCTAGTGACATAGACCGAGTCTTTGGAGAAGGTGCTAGCTTTAGCCTACAGCCCCAGGGGTTCGAATTCCCTCAAAGTAATATTTTTGGGCTTCTTGGGAGGACAAACACCAGCGAGGACTCCTCTTGTGTGCTGGGGAGCCTGGGGCCATTTACTCTGCTTCCTCCCCTCTCTGGCCCAGCTAGCCCAGGGCGGTAATGGACAGTGGTGTTGTCAGGAGCTACTGGGCTACCAGATCTGCCAGACCTCCGGGATGGGGCCAGTGGCTGGAGTGGCTGCAGAGGAGGCAGTGTAGACGCAGAGGTCGACGCAGGAAGCTCTTCTCAATTTTGCCTTTCCTCTCTGCAGCCCCTCTTTGGGGCAAGGATGGACAGGAGGACGCAGAAGTCTCCCGTAAGATTTGCTCTGGAGGAAGGGCGCCCAAGTAAGACCTCTTCAGTATTCCTCTTTTCATCCACAACCCAGCCGAACAATCTAGACGCATAGAGACCTTTCTATTACACAGAAAATCCACCTTAGAGAGCTGTGGTTTCTGGTGTAGGATTAGGCAGGTACTGGAAGTCCTCCTACTTTACTTCGCATCTGCCACAGTCCTCATCCGCGCTATGTGGAGCACCAGCTGCTTTCCCCGAGAGGGAGAGACTGCAGGTCAACGGGCTGGAGGCATTCTGGGCGCGGGGTGGGGTCGCCCAAGTCTGCGGTAGGGATTCGTTTGAGATGTTTTTTGCAGTGCCAATTGCTCAAGTGCTGGCTGTCAACAGGTCCTTGCTCCACCAGCTGGGTGCTGCCACAGGAAAATAACGGGGAGGCTCTAGACAGTGAGCACCAGCCCCGGGAATCCCATGAGCCCCTAGCTTCACCTCTAGCCCCGAACCTCTGGGTGAAGCATCAGGATGGCGCTCCAGGAGCCCCGGGGCATCGGCAGACGCATTTGGGGACACAGCCACCAAAAGGCAGCAGGGCGATCCTGAGGCCTGGGGAGCGCGCTCCCTCTCTTTCTCCCCACCAAACCTACCCCCAGTCGGCTCCAAGGCTCTTCTACCAGAGCTGGGATTTTGTCCCCGAATTTGAGAGCAAGGACAACCGACAGCACCGACTCCCAGAAACCGACTCTCCATAAGGAAAAAGGGAAGATGATGTTCTTGTTTGTGAATATGCGTGCCGCTGTGCGAGTTTGGGGGACAGCGTGCACCCCAGCGTGTAGAAAAGGAGTCTGTTAACTGAAAGGACAAACACATGCAACTGCTTTCGAGTCTGGGAGTAGTTGGTTTGGGTTCGTGCGCGCGAGCTCTAATCAGCTCTGTCTGCGGGGGTCTGAGTGAATGGGAAGAGCAGAACACGTGCCTGGAGTCCCGGGACGTGAGTGGCGATGCGTGCACCTGCGGAAGGCGATCCCCTCCGGTGGGCGCTGGACCCCGAAGCGCTCAGCTCTTAGGCGCTTCAGGGAAGTGCCGCGGCGGAGAGATGTAGAGACCGGGACACAGCAGTCCTGGCCAGGCGGTTTGGCAAACAGAGGCCAGAGGCTAAGGGCAGCTGTGCAAACCTCACGGGCGCGGAATGGAGGGTTCTGGGTTGGGATAGGGGTTGCTGGACTGGCAGTCGAGGGTTTAGGGACACCAGAGGTGGTGGGGCGGTGGCGCTGAGCCCTTCTTGCAAGCAATGGCAATTTAACCTCCTCCGTCCTCTCCTCACCTCCTACCCATGCCAGAGGAATGAGGAGGGTGAGGGTCGGCTGCCACAGTGGCAGCAAAACAATCTTTAGGTGCAGGGAGCCCAGAACGCCAGGGCAGGAGGAGTCAGGTGACACACATCCCCTATCCTAGAGGGACTCCAGGTGGTCCAAAGAGATCAACTTTTAAAGGCTCCTCCTCCTCGCCTGCCATTCCTCCTATCCTGCCATGGGCTATTTCAGCTGAGGTCCCTTAGAACTCAGGATTATGGCTCAACTTCCCTGGTGGGCCAGGTTGCAGGCTCGGGTCAGGTTGCAGTTGGGGACATTGGCGTGGCTGGAGGGAGTGCAAGGCAGGAGTTCAGGAGCCAAGGAGGTGAGAGAAGCTCGAGCCCCCCATGGCAGGTGACGCCAAACTCTCCTGCACTTGCCCTCATTTTCTGGACGTCAAACCTTCCCTACTCTCTCCCAGGCCCTCCATCTTTCCAAGCAATGACATCAATGCAGATAATAGGAGCAGACACCGTCTTCCCCAGAGAACCGGAGAAGAGCTGGCTATGACGCAATCGGAGCTCGGTCGGCCCTCTGATTGGCTAGTCCTGGCCACTTTGGATTGGTCGGGCGCAGGAAGGGGACCCCGCCTCCTGCTATCACAAGAATAAGAGCCCCCAGCTCCACCAGGAAGGCGCCCACCGCAGGCGTGTGCTCATCTCAGGTGGACCTAGGACATCAGCCTAGGACTCGCACTGCCCTGAAACCAGCGTCGCCAGGTGAGAAACTCCCCATTCCCCTGACTCCAATAATCCTGTTCTATGATAAATTCCTCCAGTTTGCTCTGTCTGCTTGCTTGCCTCTCTTTCGCCTCTCCACTGCCATCGTCCTACCCACAGCTGATGGTCCTAGCTCTCTTCCTTCTGGAGAAGCGCGCGATTAGGGTTGTCCTACGATTTTCTCCCAAGGAGCGCGGCGGGGCCTAGAGGGAGTCCGGAGCTCCCCTGGTCTCAGCCTCTGCGCTGGAAGTGTGGCTACCCAGCTAGGCGGGTCTGCGGCCCAGGCGAGGGTGCCGGTCCTGATGCAGGATTCTGCTGGAGTTTGGTCCGGGAGTGTCTTGTGCTGTGTGTCTCCTTAGGGATAACATTTGGCTCCCGGGACGGCAGGGCTTTCCTCTGGACCGCCTGCAGCCTGCAAGCGTCCCTAGGACAGCAGCCAGGATCTGGGACAGTGCTGTTAGCTGACCACAACCGTGGGCTCAGCACCCGCTACGAAAATGCGCTCTGGCAGGACTACGGCTGTGCGGGCGAGTCACTTGCTAATTGGTTAAAAAATTCCCCAAATTCAAGTCTGAGAGATTAGTGTTCCGTTTCAATCTAGCCTTTTCATCTTCCCCTGCCACACAGTGGCGCCAAGTCCAGCGGAGAAGGTGAGAAGACAGGTGCAATGAGAGGGCAAGTCTACATCAGGTTTCTACGTAAATCGGGGCAAAAAGTGTGGGTTTGTGTGCTTGCTCGCGTGTGGCTTTTCCTGGCCTTCCACGGAACAGAACCAAAATCCACCCCCCGTTCCCGCAGCGAACTTGTTTCTGCTCTACCAAGTCATTCACTCACTGCAATGTAACTTTTGAGATTCACAGCAGCCCTTCTGGCAAATGAACAAAACAGAGGCTCCGGGATGTGGAGTCACCTGCCTGAGGTCACATGGCAGTCGTGGGAGAGGCAGGTCTAGAACCTAACTAATCAGAGTTAGACTAAACTGTAGTCTTGGTGCAGTGGTAACATCATCCTCCCTTTACAGGGAGACATCATGGGCTTCCGGAAGTTCTCCCCCTTCCTGGCTCTCAGCATCTTGGTCCTGTGCCAGGCCGGCAGCCTCCAGGCGGCGCCATTCAGGTAAGACAACTTGTAGCGTGAGCGGACTGCGCGCCCCACTGCCCCTGGGATCAGACAGCTCTGTGTTTCTTAAGTCGCACCTGCCTCTCAATCAGCGACCTTATGTGAACAATGGCCTCGTGCTTTGTCCACTTAGAGTCAGCACGGCCACCTCTTCAGGGAAAGATGCAGGGACCAGAAGCCTGGCTGCATATCCCTGGGAGAGGGTAGACAGGGACACACAGCCTGCACTGGGTTTGCTTCCCTTCACAGATCGAACCTGGAGAGCAGCCCAGACCTGGCTACACTCAGTGAGGAGGAAGCGCGCCTCCTGCTGGCTGCACTGGTGCAGGACTATGTGCAGATGAAGGCGAGTGAGCTGGAGCAGGAGCTGGAGACAGAAGGCTCCAGGTAAGGCTCCCCAGCTGCCCAGCTCAGGGCCTCCCCTCTCCTCACACTCAGGAAGGCGTAGTCCAGGTAGGAGAGAACACACTGGCCACGGTCCAGCAGACCGTGGTTGTTCACCAGGACCTGGGGCCCAGCCAGTCTTAGAAGTAAGTTGGAGAGACTATGGTTAGAAAGCCTTTTAAAAACGTTTATTTTTGAAAGCAATTAGGGAAGGTGTGGAATCATTCCCTGTGAGAGGTGGTCTTTGAGTACTGGGGAGACTTCTCAGCACTGGATGAGTTAGGGGTGGTACGAGTGAAGCCAGAGGAGGGACCTGGAAAGTTAGGAGGTTTTGGAAATTTCTCCTATATATGTTGCTTTTTCACTTCTGCAAGGAGCATGCATTTCACATGTGCAAGGTGAAGGTGCAGCCCTTATAGGGGCCAAGTAGAGCAGTGTCTGAGGTAGATCTGGGTCTCTAGCATCCGTGGAAATGTGCATGTTGTCACTGGACCAGGGAAGGCACCCTTCTCCAACCCTACCTCCCTGTGCTCCCTGAGCCTGAGCAGTGACCAGCCTGGCCCCAGCATTACCTGGGCAGAAGTATGTGTCGTACCTGCATCCATCCCAAGAACCCCTTTGCTGAGCATGGAGGACTGAACATCATGTGGAATGCCAGAAAAGCTCACCCTTCCCCACCCAGCCCTTCCCCACACTGCCCTGCCCGGCTGGAATCCTGAGCTCTTCCTAGTGGAGGATGTGTGAGCTGCTCCCTGCTTGTTCCTCTTGCTCCCACTTGAAGTGCCTTCTGCCTCGTCCAATCTTCTGAGTGACTGCCCATGGAGGCAGCCCTCGATGCATGGTACTGTGTGGCCTGTCTTTTCCTGCAGCCTGGACAGCCCCAGATCTAAGTGCTATAGTGATCTGAGTACCTATGTGCTGGGCATGTACTCACAGTGCCTGAACAACTTTTATATATTCCCTGGCATCAACTTTGGGCCTGGAATGTCTGTTGAGAGATGAGAGAGACATAGCCAGCAGCTTTCAGAGGGCCTGCTATCCACACTTTGGGGTGCTCCAGGATGCCAACTGCACTCCTCTTACTCCGCCTGATTTCCTTTCCTGCTCTGCTTTATGAATGTGATGCTTATAGAGTCCTCTCTGATTGTTCTACAAGCTGGTATTGGTAGCTTTGCTTAGGACAGAATGTTATGGGGACCCCAGAATGGAAGGGAAGAGAACAGAACTCACAGAGCAGTTTAGAGATAAGAGAGAGTGAGAGAAGCTTCTTGAGACCCTAGAGGAATTTATGACAGACCTTCTCAATTTCTGTTCCGTAATGTACTAAAATAAGCACATCCTTTATGCCTCACCATTTGACGAAGAATTATTTTTATAAAAGGACCTGAGCTGTGGTGTTCATTGCTGTAGTCCATGTCCAGGGCTTGAGGGTGTCCAGTGCCTACACTTAGAAGTAGCTCTGGCTTCAGGATAGCTCAGTGTAGGGCTCGGAGTGTGGTCTCTGTGACCCATTTCAAGCAGCAAGTATAGTATAGTAAGGAACAGGTAAGTACTTTGGGAGAGGATGCTGCAAACGCTGATGTCTGAGCTTCTTTCAGATAAGACTGCAGGAGAATTTTATTTTCCCATGGAAAGTGTTTTTTTGGGAGCTTGTGGCTGGGATATGGTCTCTACATACTCCTTGCATGTGTTGGTGTGGGGCTGGGCTTTGAATGGTAAGTGCAGGGTTTCAGCATGATGTGCCCATGGATTAGAACTCCTTTTCTTGTTTATTTATATTTTTGTGATGGGCAAATCTCCTACCAAAGGTTGCCAGCCTATACCCCTTGAGAGCTCTGATAATGGCACTTAGAAGCACTTGCTGTTAAGCGGTCTGTGGAAGAGCTGCCATTCTCTTTATGAAGGTCCCATGGGGCATGCTCCTGCTAACACCGCCCCCTCCAGTCTCTCACTCACGGGTCTTCTTCTCTTCTTTCTCCATCCTGTAAATCAGCATCACTGCCCAGAAGAGAGCCTGCAACACTGCCACCTGTGTGACTCATCGGCTGGCCGGCTTGCTGAGCAGATCAGGGGGTATGGTAAAGAGCGACTTTGTGCCCACCAATGTGGGTTCCCAAGCTTTTGGCAGGCGCCGCAGGGACCTTCAAGCCTGAGCAGCTAAATGCCTCCAGAAAGAAGGTAACTGCTCTTGTTCTACGGGATGGGAGTGGTAGGGATTTGGAGGTTAGGGTCTACATTTTAAGACTCACTGGCCCTGGTAGGTTCTTCAGGCCCCTTCTCTCCCATTTCATTCTTCCCCCGGAGGGAGTGGGTTCCTTTTAGAACCGACCATGAAATCAGAATGTTAGGACAGGCTTCAGATATGCAGTGTTATTTTTCTGAGAAGAGAAATGGATAAAACAAAAAAGCTTGCTAAATCCAGAAAGGGAGGGGCCTGCAATCATTAAGGCCAGTCCTCCTTAATGAGAAAGAGCTCCACCCTTGAGCACACATTCAGACCAGAGGGACAATCATAACCTACTACCAGTGTCAGTAGCTAAAGTAGAATTATTGTAATCTTCATTTGCCCCATAAGCCTGCCCACATCTTGTATCCATAATTCATAAATGCTGTTTAAAGAGGCACTTCTGTGAATTAGTGTTCTTTTCAGTAATAATTGTGTTGATTCACTCCGTGTCCTTCTTTTCCCGTTCTTCCTTTTCTTCTCACCACCCCCCCCTCCTCTTGCTCCTCCTTCCTTTTCCTTGTTTTCCTCCTCTTCTTCTTTCTCTTTTGTTTTCTCATCTCAGGTTCCCCATGAAGCCGCACTCGCCACTTATATTAATTTCTGTCGACAACAACTTGGTGAGAACGGCCCATGGAAGATACATGTTTGCATCCTAATAGATCCTGAAAAAAAGCACTTTTGTCACTTGAAAGGAATGAAACTGAATGCAAAATAAGCTAATTCCATATTTATTGTGCATCATTTTTATATTTAATTCTATGTCCAGTAAATGTGATGGCATTTCTCACTGGCTATATCACTGGCTGTGTCAAGCGAATTGATTCTTTGAGAGCCATCCTGTTGATCATGGCAGCTCTGCCAAACCTTAGGGGGACATGAAATCACTGCCTCTTGTGGCCTCTGGGGACACATGGTAATGGTGATGCTGTGCCTTGTTGTCTAAGAACATGATTGTATAATTTGTTTAAGAAAATGTCAATATTGTGCCATTTGTGAACTTCATCAAGATTAAAAGCCTATTTTGGATACATTTGTTTCAAGATCTGGTGATTCATTTCAACTTGTTTTCCTGTGTAGTACTACTACTATTAATAAATATTTCTGAGTGCTTACAATGGGCCAAATGGTATTTTAAGATAGTGCTTTATGCCTGTGAATTCATTTAATCTTCATGACAAAACCATGAGGTAGATGCCATTATTCTACTTCACAGGCGAGGAAACAGAGGCAGGGAGACGTGAGGGCCACAGACATGCAGACGGACGCTGGCAGAGGCAGGCATTGGTTTCTAGAGCATACAGGTGAAAACTCTGCACTATGTGCTTTCAACAGTGGTTCCTGGGATCCCTGAGCCATTCTTTGTCCTAGCTGCCTGATTACAGTAGACTCTCAGATTTTGGAGATACTTGGAAAATTTTAAACATACAAACAGCCCAGTGTTTATAAAATATGATGATTTTTTTGGTACCCATTACTTGTTTTCAAGAATGATGAGTGGTTAATGTTGTTACATCTATGTATGATCTACTCCTCATCCCCTAGTGTATTATTACATCAATATATCCATAAATATTTCACTGTGTATTTCTTTCTTTCCTTTTTTTAAAGACAGTCTCACTCTGTCACCCTGAATAGAGTGCCCTGGTATCATAGCTCACAGCAACCTCAGACTCTTGGGCTTAAGAGATCCTCTCGCCTCAGCCTCCCAAATAGTTGGGACTACAGGTGTGCGCCACTGCATCTGGCTAGTTTTTTTTACTTTTGGTAGAGACAAGGTCTTGCTCTTGCTCAGTCTGGTCTTCAACTCCTGAGCTCAAGCAATCCACCAGTCTTGCCGTCCCAGAGTGCTAGGATTGCAGGGGTAAGCTCTGCCCTGGGCCTTTGCACTGTTTTTCTAAATGGGAAGGACTCTTTAAACACAACTACATCCCATTTAACAACTAAAATAAATTAATAATAATTTCTTAATACTTTAATATCACACATCCAGTCATGATTCAAATCCCCCAGTTATTATTCATGGATATATATGATCACACATATGTGTACATATGTAAAATTAGGGCTCAAAGTGGGGCTTCACATTTGTTGTGGTTTGGATGTGGTTTGTTTGGCCCTGCCAAGCTTCCTGTTAAAATCTGATCCCAAATGTTGGAGGAGGGGCCTGGTGGGAGTTGTTGGGGTCATGCTGGCAGATCTGTCATGAATGACTGGGTGCCATTACCAGAGTACTGAGTTCTTGCTCTATTAGTTTCTGAGAGAGCTGCTTGTTAAAAAAAAAGCTGGCACCTCCCCGCCCCCTAGCTTCCTCTCTCCTCCTGTGATGTCTGCACACACCAGCTCCCCTACCCTTCTGTCGTGAGTGGAAGCCACCTGAGGCCCTCACCAGAATCAGACACTGACACGACGCTTCCTGTCCAACCTGCAGAACTGTGAGCCAATTAAACCTCTTCTCTTTATAACTCACCCAGTCTCAGGTATTTCTTTATGGCAACACAAATGGACTAAGACAGAATTGCTGCTTGTTGATAGGTTTTAAATCTCTTCCAATCTAGAGGTGTCTCCTCCATCTTTTTAACCCCTTTGCAGTTTATTTGTTGGAGAGACTGGATTATTTTTCCAATAATTTTTTCCACATTGTACATCTCCATGGTGAGGTTTAACATGCATATCCTGTGAATTGGGGTTCAGACCTAGAGTGAGTCATGGAAAGAGAAGAAGGAGATGAGGCTGGAGAGTAGATGGGGAACACAGATCACACAGGACTTTGTAGGACCCAGGAAACACTTTGACTTTCTGTCAGTAAAATTCGAGTCTGGACAACAGAACCCACACCAGTAATTTTAACAGAAAGAATTGAATATAAGGAATTGGCTAAATAGGTATTTGAGTAAAGGGAAAAAGAGTACAAGAGATAGCACAGCATTAGAAAGTGTAGGATTGCATTCATGTACACAGGTATGATTTAATTTAAAAAAGAAGTGTAGGATGCAGCTGGCATCACAGCTGGGGGGAACAAAGGGAGGAGGTGGGGCAATTAGAATCTAGAAACTTAGAGAAGGGTTCTCAGACCATTGAGAAGAGAAGTCAGCAGATGCTAGTATTTCTGAGAGGATGCAATAAAGCTGTTTGTTCTAAGAGTATGGAAGACAAAACTGGAAACAACTTCACTGCCAAAGTACAGCAACTTGTAGGTGATGTTGATAGAAACAAAAATCAAAATCAGAAAGAGCCCGTTCCTTCTTCCTTATGCCTCTGGTTTCCTTTTAGGCTTCCCAGTTGGCAGAGCCTAAAGCGGGTCCAGCCGGCAAAGGAAAATGTTGTTTGGCGATTATCAGCCCCAGTATTTCATTTTAAACATGTCACTTTAACTTTACATATAGAAAAGTTCATTCGTTTTGGTGTACATTTCCGTAAGCTTTGACAAGTGTGTTGGGTCATGTAATGACTACCACAAAAAAGACATAGCACAATTTCATCACACTCCGAAATTCCTCCATGCTTCCCTTTTTCAGTTAATCACTCCCTCAGCCCTTAACAACTGATAATCACTGTTTTATTCCCCAAATCTATGGTTCTGTCTTTTTCAGAATGTCAGATGTACATAGGTTTAAGTCTGGCTGCTGTTACTCAGCACATGCATTTGAGATATTGATTCATGTCATGTCCTTGCATGTATCAGTGAAGTGTTTCTTTTTATTACTGAGTAGTATTACATTGTAGTAATGTACCACAGTTAATTTATCAATTTATCTATTGAAGGACACATGTATTTTACGCTTTTTGGCATTTATAATAGAAATTCTGTGAACATTCATGGATAGATTTTTGTGTGAAGATGAGTGTAGTGGGCTGAATGGGGTCCCCCCAAAAGATATGTCCATGTCCTTTGCTGATGCAATTAAGTTCAGAATCTTCAAATGAAACAATCCTTGGGTTGGTCAGGTATGTCCTAAGTTCAATGATGTGTCCTTATAAGAGATACGCAGAGAAGAAGAAATGCCTAGGAGGTGACAGAGGCAGCGAGGCATGGACCAAAGGAGCCAGTGATTACCAGAAGCTAGAAGCATGGAAGGATTCTCTCCTAAGGTTTCGGGAAGAAGTGCAGCCCTGCTGTACCAAGATTTCAGACTTCTGGTCTCCAGAAGTTTGAAAGAATAAATTTCTACTTTTTAATAAAGTCTAAAAAAAATTCTATTGTTTTATTGAGACCTGCCTGAGCCAAAAGTGAGAGCCTGTCTCTACTAAAAATAGAAAAACTGAGGCAAGAAGATTGCTTGAGCACAAGAGTTGGAGGTTGCTGTGAGCTATGATGCTATAGCACTCTACCCAGGACAACAGCTTGGAACTTCATCTTAAAAACAACAACAACAACAACAACAAAAAAACTATTGTTTTAAACCACCAAGTTTGTAGTAATTTGTTCTAGCAGTCCTAGGAGACTAATATAACAAATTTTCATTTCTTTTGTGTTTAAGTACCTTAGAATGAGATTGCTGGTTACTTGGCAAATACATTTAACTTTATAAGAAACCACCAAAGCTTGGCCTGGTGGCTCATGCCTGTAAGTCCAGTGACTCTGGAGGCTGAAGCAAGAAGATCAGTTGAGGCCAGAAGTTTGAGACCAGTTTGGGGAACATAGCAAGACCCTATTTCCAAAATAATGAAAAGAAAATCTTTTGGGTGTAGTGATGCAAGTCTGCAGTCCCAGCTACTCAGAAGGCTGAAGTGGGAGGATCTCCTGAGTCAAGAAATTTGAGGCTGCCGTGAGCTATGACTGCACCACTACAGTCCAGCCCAGGTGACCCTGTTTCTAAGGAAGAAAAGAAAAAAGAAAACTACTGCACTATTTTCCAAAGTGGTTGTATCACTTTGCATTCCCACCAGCCAGTCTACTATTTCCAGAAAGGCATATGTAGTAGTATCTCATTCCCCTAATGCCTAATGCTGCTGGGCATCTTTTCCTGTGCTCATTTGCCATTTGTTTCAATCACTTTTGTTGAAGTGTCTGTTCAAATCTTTTGCTCATTTCTTACTAGGTTGTGTGTTTTATTGTTGAATTTTGAGAGTTCTTTAATCTAGTGTGGATGTAAGACTACACTGCAAATGCAGTCTTTGCAAATGTATTTTTCCCCAACCTGTGACTTGCTTCTTCATTTTCCTAACAGTGTCTCTAGTAGAGAAAAAGTTTTAATTTTGTGGAAGTTCATTCATCATTTTTTCTTTTATATATTATGCTTTTGATTCATATCTAAGAACTCTTTGCCTAACTCGAGATTCAAAGATCCCTGTAGTTTTTATTCTATACATTTTCATTAAAGTCTTATAGTTGTGTTTATATTCATGTCAGTGATCCACTTTGAGTTAAGTCTTGGATAAGGTGAGAAGTGTAGGTTGAGATTAATATACGCGCATAGGTATGTCCAATTGTTCTACCACCATTTGTTGAATAGACTATTATTTCACCATTTAATTGCCTTTGTACCTTTGTCAAAAATATTGGGAATATTTTTGGGTTCTCAATTCTGTCTCATTGATCTATATGATGATATGATCCTTTGCCGATGCCACTCTACTGTTAAATAAAGCTAAGTCTGGAAACCAGATTCTGTGGGTCTGTCAACATTATTAATTCTTTTTCAAAATGTTTTTGGCTATTTTAGATTCTTCATCTTTTCTAAAGTATACACTTTTGAATCAGCTTGTTGATATCTACACAATTTCTGGTGAGATCATGATTGGGATTGTCTTAAATCAGTACATCAATTTAAGGAGAATTAGCACACTACTAATATTAAGTAACATAAATAATAATAATATGTCCACTTATTTGGGTCTTCTTTGATTTTTTAATCAGTGTTTTCAGTTTTCAGTGTGAAGATCCTATATCTATTTTGTTAGATTTATAACTATTTTATTTTTTGATGCTAATGTGAATGGTGCTTAAAATTTTTTATTGTTTCTACTTATCCATTGTTGGTAAATAGAAATATAATGTTTTAAAATATCAACCTTGTATTCTATGACCTTGCTAAATGCACTTATTCATTCTGGGAGCTTTTTTGTTGTTTTTTTTTTTGGATTTTTCTTTGTAGACAGTTCATACTTTCTATTGGAGTCAGTTTTATTTGTTTATTTTTAATCAACCCATCTTTCATTTCTTTTTCTTGACTCATTACCCTTGGTCAAACTTCCAATTTTTGTTTGCTTGTTTGTTTTGAGACAGAGTCTCACTCTGTGTCCTGAATAGAGTGCTGTGGTGGTGGTATAGCTCACAGCAACCTCAAACTCCTGGGCTCAATTAATGCTCTTGCCTCAGTTTTTCTAGTTTTAGTAGAGATTGGCTCTTGCTCTTGCTCAGGCTGGTCTCCAACTCCTGAGCTCAGGTAATCCACCCCACAAGGTCTCCTAAAGTGTAGGACTATAGGCATGAGTCACCTCATCGGCCTCAATGCTTTTTCTTTTCTTTTTTTTTTTTTGGAGAAAGAGTCTTGCTCCTTCACCCAGGGTAGAGTACAGTGGCCTTATCACAGCTCACTGCAACCTTAAACTTCTGAGCTTACGCGATCTTCCACCTCAGTCTCCAAATGTGGAACTGTAGGAGTGTACCACTATGCCAGGCTAATTTTTTCTATTTTTGGTGGAGACAGGGTTCTACTTTGAGCAGGCTCATCTTGAACTCCTGACCTCCAGTGATCCTCCTGCTTTGGCCTTCCAGAGTGCTGGGATTACAGGTGTGAGCCACTGTGCCCAGCCCAATATGATTTGGAATTGGAGGGGTAATTGCAGATATCCTATTCAGTATTTGTAGTGGTTTAAGTAAAAAAGTCCACAATTTTTTTGAGACTTGTCTCTTTTTAATGTGAAGCCAAAATCTCCTCCCCTAATGGGTAAATTCTATTTAATGATTTGCTTCTAACTCAGCAGTTCTCAACCTGTGGGTTGAGATCCCTTTGGGGGTTGAATGACCCTTTCACAGGGGTCGCCTAAGACCATCCTGCACATCAGATATTTACATTACAATTCATAACAGTTGTAAAATTACAGTTATGAAGTAGCAATGAAAATAATTTTATGGTTGGGGGTCACCATAACATGAGGAACTGTATTAAGGGGTCGTGGCATTAGGAAGGTTGAGAACCACTGTTCTAACTCATAGAATGTGGTAGAGGAATCTGGCATGCAGTTAGAATGTCACATTACGGGATCCTCTTTGCTTGCTTTCTTGGGTGTTGCTCTGGGGGAAGCCAGTTGGCTTACAAGGATGCTCAACCAGCCCTATGGGAGGCCTGCACAGAAAGGATCTGAGGCCTCCTGACAACAACTATTTTCACATGTACAAGCTGCAACCAGCTCCTCTGGGCCCTGTTAAGCCCTCAAGTGACTGCAGCGCCAACAGACACACCTTGACGGCAGCCTGGTGAGAAACACCAAAGACCTCTCTGCTAAACCTTTTCCAAATTCCTAACTCACAGTAACTGTGGACAAAAATTTGCTGTTTTAACTCACTAAGTTTGGGGGTAATTTGTTAACCAGCAATAAATAATACAGTCTTTCAACATTAAATGTTATATTAGCTATGATTTTTTAAAATAGATGCTCTTTGTCAGGTAAAGAACATCCCCTTCAATTCGTAATTTGCTGAGAATGGTTTTTTTTTAAATCATGGATGGATATTGAATTTTACCAAGTGTTTTTTTCTTGCATCTATTGATAGAATCAGATGTTTTTTTCTTTAGTCTGTTAATATGGTAAATTACTTTAATTGATTTTCAGATGTTGAAGCAGCCATGTGTTTCCAGGATAAAACCCCACCTGATTGTGATGTATTATCCTTTTATATATTACAGGAATTTATTTGCTAATAAATTTGTTGAAGAATTTTTTGAGTTTGTGTTCAAGGAGCAAATTAGTTTGTGTCTCTAATCTTTTTGTTTTGCTGTCAGGGTATTGCTGTCCTCATAAAATTAGTTGAGGAGTATTCCCTCTTCTTTTGTTTTCTGGAAGAGATGGTTAGAATTGGTATTATTTCTTCCTTGAATGTTTAGAATAATTTACCAGTGAAATCTCTGGGGTTTGACATTTTCCTTGTTGAAGAATTTTCAAGTACATATTAAATTTATTACATGTAAATATATATAGGATCTTTTTTGTAATACTATTCAAGTTATCTTTCTTGAATGAGTCTTGGTAGTTTATGCCTCTCAAGAATGGATTTGTTTTCAACGAAGTTGTTGAATTTATAGACAGAGTTATTCAGAATCTTCTCTTATGCTTTTATTGTCTATAGGGTCTTCAGTAATATTGTCTCTTTCATTTATGATATTAGTAATTTTTCTTTTTTTCTTGTTTTAGTCATTCTGGCTACAGTGTATAATTTTGATGATCTTTAAAGAGATCTAGGTTTTTTTTTGTTTATTTTCTGTTTTTAATCTCATTGATTTCTGCTTTTTTTTTTTTTTGAAACAGAGTCTTATTATGTCGCTCTTGGTAGAGTGCCATGGTGTTGTAGCTCACAGCAACCTCTATTTCTGCTTTTATTCTTATTATACCTTACTTATTTTTGCTTTGGTATTTTATGATATTCTTTTTCTAGTTAGGGAAAAAACTTAGGTTGTTGGTTTAAAAATCTATCTTTTTATTCCTAATATAAACATTTAATGTTGTAAATTTCCCTTTAAGCAATGCCTTAGCTATAGTTTTTGCTGTTACATTGTAATTTTTATTCATGTCAAAATATTTTTTAACTCCCTTGAGACAAATTTCTTTTGACATATCAGTGCTTTAGAAGTGTATTTTTAATTTCCAAATATTTGGGGATTTTTCGTCTTTCTGTTATTGATTTGTAGCTTAAGTTTGTGTATCATTTCAATTTTTAAAATATTTTATCATTTGCTTTATGACCCAGTGTATTGTTCCTCTTGAGTCAAGTGTCATATACATTTGAAAAGAATTTGTATTCTGCTGTGGTTCCATGGAATATTCTATAAATAGGAATTAGGAAAAATTAGTTGATAATGTTATTGAGATCTTTTATTAGAGAATTTATTAATTTTATGTCTATCAATTACTGAGAGAAGACTTGAAATCTCCAACTCTGATTATAAATTTCTCCTTTCAACGCTATTAGTTTTTACTTCTTGCATCTTAAGGATGTTGGGTGCATTTCACATTTAGAATTGTTATTGCTTCCTCATGACTTGATCCTTTTATTTTTACACAATGTCTCTATTTCTGGTAATTTCCTATGTTCCAAAACCAGCTTTGTTTGGTATTTACATAGCTTCCTTTTGATTATTTTTTGCATGGTGTATCTTTTTGCATAATTTTACTTAAAATTGAAAAAAGTATTCCACTATAATTTATCTATTGGCCTTCAGCTATATCTCTTTATTTTTATTCTGTCGGGACCGGTCGGGCTGCTGTGGCCCTGGTCTCAGCGCAGGAAGGAACCCAGTGAGAAGCAGATTAGAAGTACAAGCTTGTGGAAGGCGGGCTAGCCCTTACTTTCCAGGTAGCCCCGAGGAACCTCCGCACCAGCCTTTTATTGAAAGGGAATGATACAAGTGAGGGGAGTAATTAACAATGACTAGGTGCTGAGGGCACGGGCTCCTCCCACAAGGAGCTCCTGTGGAGGAATGGCCCGAGGTCCACGCCTCAGCTGCAGATCATCTTGCTCGGATGTTGGCGTCTCCTACATTTCCCCCCTCTAGTGTATTAAAGACATTTCTGAAGAGGCAAAGGGAGAAGGTCTGTTGTTGGATGTTTCTGCCGTTCTCCTCATTGAGCAGCTTTCTGTTGAGTAAAAGAAACAAAAGGGCACATAAGCATAACAAAAATACACCATTGGAGCTAATTCGGACATAAAGGAAACTCATATTAGTCAAACTAGGCATGGGGGAAAACTTGTCCCCTATGTGCTAATCACCATTTAACTATGTGCTATGGGCTGACCCATAGGGCTCATGACGCTGCCATGGGAAGTATTAAGCATCATCCAAAGCTTAAGTAGAGAAAGGGCTGCAAACTCAGACCCTTTCCAAAAAGCTGTGTATAACTTTAAGAAAGATCAGGTGCCCAACTGAAATAGAAACGAACCCAACAAGTGAAATTCTCTTACCTTGCCAATACCAGAATAACCTTTACCTTAAAGCCTGTT